>NC_037094.1:51084763-51435388 GCF_002994745.2 Rosa chinensis | reverse complement strand
ACATATTTTGTAAGAGATGGGTAGTCTTTTTGGCTGAGGGATTCAAAGGTGAGTTCACCCTAAATGGTCCCAACAGTATAAGGTTTTCCTTGAAAATTCACGGGGCTGCCTAAGCTGCTGCACTAAGACAACTAACAATATTACTACATCTTTAATTGCTTACCTACCAGCTAACATCATTGCTACTTCCTCTTGTATAGCTTTTTAATGCTACTTATATTTTTATCCCTCAAACTGCAGGTACAAGAAGCTTTTGTCGAGTGTTGATTTGACCAAAGATTTTTTCTATAGCTATACATATCCTATAATGCAAAGTCTGCAAAAGAATGTGGTATCAATGGGTGAAGAAGGGATGCAGTATGAAAATATATTTGTATGGAATGCCTATCTAACACAAGCGATTCGCTCAAGGTGTAATAATACAATCTGGACAATAGCCTTAGTACATGGGCATTTTAAGCAGGTATAATCTCTCTCTCTCTCTCTCCCTCTCTCTCCTCTTCTCGCTGTCACTTATTCTATGCAGTGTGTGTGGACATGGTTTTGTTCTGTAGTGGCTTGCATCTTTGATTGTAGTTCTGAAGTGAACTTGCTATGCACTGTTGTTGCACCTTTTGATGACTGTGAATAAAATGTTCTTTTGTTCTAAAAATAAAGAATAATGTGTTCAGTACTTCAGTATTGATTATAAGTGTATTGTACCCATGATGGTGCAGACTAGGTTATCAATCTTTGGGAGGGACTTCAGTGTTTCTCTGGTGTCTAGGCGCTCTCGGCATTTTGCAGGGACACGGTATGTTCTTGTTTGAATATTACACTCTTCGTTTCTTTTAATTATTTACAAAGCTGTCCGTTAGGCAACCAAAACTACAAGCGAAGCTTTGTCATCTCTTATACATTCTGTACTGTTTTGAACAGGGTTTATATTTTAATGTTGATTGCATTGCAGTTACTTGAAAAGGGGGGTGAATGATAGGGGAAGGGTTGCAAATGATGTCGAGACAGAGCAGATCATCCTTGATGAAGAAGCTGGTTCATGCAAGGGAAAAATGAGTTCTGTTGTCCAGATGCGTGGCTCAATTCCCCTCTTTTGGTCACAAGAAGCTTCAAGATTTAGTCCTAAACCTGATATAATCTGTAAGAACACTATCGGATCTGTTAACTTGAACTTTAATATACTGGTTTAAGTCGTTCTTTGCTAAATCAATGTTTTGTTAACATGTTTTCTTTTTGGTTCTAGTACAGAGATATGATCCTACATATCAGGCTACCAAATTACATTTTGAAGACCTGGCAAGGAGATATGGCAACCCAATTATTGTGCTTAATTTAATCAAGGTTTATTTTTGAACGCCTTCTTAATAGATGCTGACAAATAAAACATACTGGTGACTATTGATAGAGCATGTGACGGTGCAATTTTTATTTTTGTTATCCTTTTGGGTCCAAAGAAACAACATGGTCCCCTGTGGTTTGGGGTGATATTCAATCTTTTCCTGTGTTTTAAAATGGCTGAATACCTCCCTTAGAGGGTTTGGATGTTAGTCAATCTTGGTCCATTGTACCTCAATTGCTCACTTTTTGTACAAAGTTGAGGGCAGGTATCACTCTTCTATAGCCATCAAGGTGATACTCAAAAGTTATTTGCATTCTCATTATAATAAATATGTGATGTTGCTATGGTTAATTTGGACTTATATCCTAGACCGCAAGGGTGTCATTACTCTTTATCAGAAAAAAAAAAAAAAAACTATTGGTTTTCTTTTAGATTTTTTTTATTTTTTTGATTTTGTATTTTTATATCTTTTGGACTAGTATCTGTCAGTATTAGTCTGCTAGTTTTCCACATGCAACATGGGCTAAATACAGCATTTTCACATCTGTCATGTTAACTAGCAATACTTGTCAGTCGTCACCAAGTGACAGCAATAATATTGTCAATGATGCACTTATAAGGTGGACATGCACAGATATATATATATATATATTTTTTTTCCACTATTGGCTTTCTGGTATCACACCAAATCAAATGCTTCTTCTTTGCTAATGGCGTGCATCTGATGCTGAATATAAATTCAAAAGTTCTTCTGTGCTTTTGATGTACTGCATGTGTGAACTTTTTCACTCTATCTCTCCCCTCTCTGTGTTTCAGGAAGATCTGTTAATTACTGAAAGGTTTTCAGGGTAATATTGGTTTACTAAGCATCATTTGAGTTATATTTTATAACCTGGTTATGATACATATCCTTGCAGACTTGTTTATTGTTAGACATGTTTAGTTAAGCTGCTGTAAAGTGCTGTTTGTCTTAGCCCTTGAATTGTTGTTCTGTTCGATTTAGGGATTGTTCTTCTCTTTTTGTTGTCTTCTGGCTGTGGAATTCTTATCCACCTCTTGTATGTAATAGAACCTCGTTCTCCTAAAAAGTTTGGCTAAGCTATGTTTATTCAATTGCGCAACATGTAATTTTGTATTCTTTTTTCTTGATTCTTTTCATCCATGTATCTCATACAATTCTAAATCAGACTGTTGAAAAGAGGCCTCGAGAAATGATGCTGAGGCGTGAGTTCACACACGCGGTTGGGTATTTGAACCAAATTCTTTCTGAAGAAAACCATCTTAAATTCATCCACTGGGACTTTCACAAGTTTGCAAAAAGGTAACCATGTGAGATTTTTTTTAATTTTAATTTTAATTTTTTTCTGGTGGTGAAGTGGATATCGCAGGCACACCGATGTGTGTGTGTGTGTGTGTGTCTATTTGTGGCTATGTTTTTGTCTCGGGTATAATGTATATGATATTTTGCTCCCACTTTGTTATCTTGAATATCACAAAACTTGTGAAACAATATCTATATTATGTTATATGTTCACATGTGGACGATTGTGTACAGTTTATCTAACTATTTTTTTATCTTTTCTTTTTTCAAAGCAAGTCTGCCAACGTTTTAGCAGTTCTGGGTGCTGTAGCAAGTGAAGCACTCGATTTGACCGGATTTTACTACAGTGGAAAACCTAGCGTTGTTAAACGGAGGCTCAATCAAATAAGTCGAACAAGTACCGGAAGGCATGTAGTTTTTATCTCAGCTTCTCTCTTGGTTTTTGCAAATGTTATTGGAGTGATCATAGATATGCAACACATTTCATTTTGAAAACAAAATAATTTTGGTTTTGTTTAGGATCTGATGATATATAACTAATTGATTATTGAAAGTTAAGAGCTTGTTCTCTTTTCTGGTTTCTGGGTTTTATGTTGTTGCATAGGGGATGCAAAGAATATTCAAATTAATGTATGAAGAAATGCATAGTTTTGAGTTCAAACTTCACCTATTGATTCATTCCTTATTTGCATCCTGCAATTGAGCACTTAGCTCTTTTGATCTTCAAATTAGAGATAGCACCAAAAACTTTAAATCACCAATACAAATTCCTTAAGTTGTACTGTTCTGCTGGTAGAAACAGAAGGACCTTTGAAGATTATTTAGGAGTAGGAGTGGAAGTGCTTTGGGAGAGAGTAAAGATATAAGGCAGCTCTTTGGGCATCCGTTTAAAGTTTTTCAGAGATTACAGTCTTTCTTCCAATTTGCTAGATTGGAAGGCTGTTGTAATCTAGGGCCTTTGGCTATGTAGGGGTTTTGTGTGCTCTCCCAGTTACGTTATACTTTGATTGTTTCTGGAGCCTTTGTTTGCAATTCAGCTCCTAGCTGTTGTGGTCCTCTCGTCCACCTTCCCTGGCTGTATCTTTTCTGGTTTGTTTCAGTAGGTTCTGTTTCTTTTTTAACAAAAGAAGGTTATTGTCCTGTAAATTTTAGGAGTGAAACTGAAAGCATTTTAAGGCACCACGGACCCGGCACCCTACAATTTTTTATTTTATTTATTATTATTATTATTTTTAAATAGCAAAAGATTATTTATTTTGTAATGAGCTGACTAATTTAATTTATACTATAATACCCTGCACTATGACTGTTAATGCTTGAAATCTGCTTTTCCATCTCTTTCAGGGAAGCATCTCTTAGAGATCTGAGAGCCAGTTCTGGGGACCTCCCAAGGTTTGGGAGCAGTAATGAAACTCTAAATTCTGCTGTTACTCGAGATAGAGACACTGATCCTGGTCAACCGAAGAAAAATGCTAATTCTGGTGGTGAACCACCACACTTTCAAAGTGGGGTTTTGCGCACAAACTGCATCGATTGCTTGGATCGTACAAATGTTGCCCAGTATGCTTATGGCCTTGCAGCTTTAGGTCGCCAACTTCATGCAATGGGGTTGACGAACATACCAAAAGTTGATCCTGATAGCACTATTGCTGCAGCTCTCATGGATATGTATCAAAGCATGGGAGATGCTCTTGCCCAGCAATATGGTGGTTCTGCAGCTCACAACACTGTATGTTCTTTCCTACCTGGTTAAAGTTCCTTTTCATGTTATGCTTTTGTTCATGGAGCCCGAATAGCATACGATCATTTTCTCATATTTTCAATTGCGGGACATCTTGAATTAATCTTTCAAATGTCCAAAAAAGGAAAAAAATAAAAATAAAAAGAGAAGGAAAAAGGAAAGCGAAAATCAGCTTTTGGTACTCGGTAGTAGAGATGCTATTAAGTTACCGAATTATTTATTCGATGGGAACTATTTATGCAGACAGAGCCTTTATTTGAGGACCTACTTTGAGGTTTTGAATTGGAGGCTTAATCCTCAGTTGATTGTTAGATATCAATGATTGAAAATTGTTGAGCTATATAACAGCCAATCCATATCTGATTTAGCTACCGGGATGCAGGTACTCAATTAAAGTTCGGAAATTCAGTCTGAATTACATCTCCTCATTGTATCTGTGCATGTGTACCTAGGATCTAAGATTAACGTCTTGACTTGACAACCACATTGTTGGGCATAGCCGCAATAATGTCCCATGATCTGATCCAGAGTCTAGGTTCTTTACGAATTATCATTACATATAAATCAGGAAATTGTATATACTGTTGTCATCAATTATGGTGACCCTGGTCTCGAGCCAATGCCCTTTGGAAAGACAAATATCAAGGACTTCATCCTCTTCCTTCTTTTTGTGGGTTTTGGGTGGGAAATGGGGAAATGATAGAGAGGTTTTGGAAGAGAGTTGGGTGGGAGGAACAGCCTTCTCTTACTTTTTTCCTCGTTCATATAGGCTTTCCCAGTTTCAAAATTATTAGGTTTTTCTTCTATGTGTTGATGAAAACTTTGTTTTTACATTTAAAAAAAAAAATACTGAAAATGATGATGATTTTTAAATAGTTAGATGTGACTACATCATCCTTAGATTGGCAACCCAATAGATCTAATCTACGGTTCAGATGCCATCGAAAAAACAAATCTACAGTTCAGATCATGTGACTACATCTCACTATATAAAGATATATATATGTACCCATATTTCTATATATAAAATACCCATGTCTCCTTGTGTGTGTGTGTACAGAGAGTTGATTTTCCAATTTTTTTTTCATATTTTTCTTCCTAAAACAAATTTGTTTTATATGGTTGATAGGTATTTCCTGAGAGACAGGGAAAGTGGAAAGCCACAACCCAATCAAGAGAGTTTCTAAAGTCTATCAAGCGATACTACAGCAATGCTTACACTGATGGTGAAAAGCAAGATGCAATAAATTTGTACCTGCCCCTCTCTCTTATACTGCAGTTATATATATATATATATATATATATATATATATATATATATTATTTTTAAAAGAAGAATACTATCTCGTTTTCTTTTACCCAGCGGATAATTCTCTCAAATATTTATCTCCACCAATAACTTCACTTCTGCATTAACAAACAGATACCTTTTGAATATATCTGAATTCCTGTGTTGATACCCTCTAGAATTCGTAGAAGTTAACTTATACTATACAATGCTGTATTGCATTCAATATTGATATATCTAGGAATTTTTATGTCATATCATTTTACATTTTTTTTAAGAAGAAACAATATTTTATTCCATATAAATAAAAATACAATCTGAGAGCAAGGGTATTTGATGTAATATATTTTCTTGTTATATTATGTTGTAGTGTATTTTACAGTTTTTACCATGTGGGAGCTTCTAACTTGGACATCCTCTTTCTAAGAATAGTATGAAAGTCCTTATCTCGCCACCTGCAATTTAATGGTCATGATTGTGACTGTCTTTGAGGTCTTCCTCCTAGGTTCATCCTCCCGTAAATTAGCCAAATTGGAAATTGTTTAGCTATTTGATTACCATATTTCCAATCATTGAACTACATTGCATGGTGGTCTTAATAGATGATATCGAACTGTGAAGGCATCATACTATCCAAATGTATTATTAAAGTATTACTTGTGTTGTGTCGTAATCGACAACACTTACTATATTACATGTTGGCATACGATCTGTTGCCTTTCTTATGATCTCTTACTAAAACATTGGTCTTTTTTCTTTTTTGTTGTTTGATCAGATTTTTGGGTTACTTTAAACCACAGGAAGGGAAACCTGCTCTCTGGGAGCTGGATTCTGATTATTATCTTCATGTATCTGGGCTTGATGACCTTCTTCCTGATTTGTGGTAAGAATATCTATGCTTCTCTCTATGATACAACTTTAAATCATTAGCACATGTCCTGTGCCCTCATGCATAGATTCAGAACTTCTACCTTTACAGTTACTTGTTTGAATGAATTTTCAACTTCTTCTGTAGAGTTAATGTTTCAATTTAATCCTCGTTTCTTTACAATAAGATACTTGATTTCAACTTTGCAGTTCACTGGCCAATGAAATGCACTCAGGAGCATTGGGAAACACTCTTGCCCCTATTCCAGCTTGCAAAGAAGACTTTTTGAGGATGAAGCTGACATCCTTTGACAAATTGATTGAAAGAACGTGCAGTTCAATAAAGAATGTAAGACTTTGCAGCGAACCAGACCAGAGACCTGGTGGTGCTACTGCAAATTCTAGTGTGGCACCTGATGCAGCGTAATTCTCTCTCTCTTATTCCCACTAATGAGTATCCTATGTATGATATTTAATTATTCGTATCTGTTTCTTTGTCCTTAATTATAATTTGCATGCTTATCAGCACCGGGTTGCACACACAGGCGCACACTCTTAAACACATGCTGTTTTGGTGGCCAATAAATCGTACTATGATATCTTAGCAATATACTTGATTTTGTTTATTGCATGTAAGATTTTTCTATAATCATTTAATATTGAAAGGACTGAACATATAAATTTATATATGTGCACATCTTATTCTTCCCTGAATCTGCTATAGTTTGACACTTTGACCTTGCTACTGACAATGGACTGTGGAACTTGTAGTGATCGGTTCATTTAGGGGATTTACCTGTGCACTTGGCAACCGATGAATTCTATTGGTTCTGAATCTGGCATTTGTCTTTTTCAGTGAAATACAGTTGAAAAGCCCAAATTGGCTTTTTGGCCAGAGAAAGTATGAAGAAAGTGGATCTGCACCAAAAGTTACTTCACATGAAATCATAAATGGAGGATCCCATAATGACACAGGAGTTGATGGCTATTGTGACCTAAATTGGCTTTCTTCTGGTGGCAATGATAATGAAGAGGATATCTTCCTGAGGTATATTGTCTGAAAATGCTTTTATGTTGGCATAGGAGAAGAACCTCCTTTCTTTTGTCTAGCTCATTAACTTTCTAAGCTTGTAATTTCCATGGCTGAGAACTTAAGCTGCTTGATTTGTTTTTGCGGTGAATTAGTATGCCTTGTGACCCTGCTTTGATGTGACTTGGTTATAATTACCAGCAAAAAGTGGGGGTAAACATCTTAAATATTTGGTTAATTATTTATCGAGGATCTTTGTCATTCTAGTCATGAAACTAACAAATATGTGAATTGGGATATCAAATCCTCTTCATGATTAACTTCTTAGGGTAGTTGTAGATTGATTTTTCGTTCTTCACTTCTTGGATTCTCTGCAGAACCACAGTGGTGATATTTATCCATATGTATAGTTGTATACATATATATATTACATTGGCATCAAATAGTTGAAATATCTGCTGATATGGTTTTGACATCAAATATTTCCAAAAGAACGAGTTGATCATCATTTATCATATTTAATTTTGTTTCTCTAGTCCAAATTTGTTTTTCAATACCCTGTAGAAGTGGAGCTGTTAATATCAATATATTTTATCTTGTTAAAATTGGCCGTGGTGTATCTATGGAGGATGTGGTTGATCGTTTGGTGTCTGCTGAATTTCCAAGGTACCTTTCAATGACATCAGTTGATGAAGCCAACGGGTGGTATGGTGGTACTCTGCTAGGTGATCAAGATGAAAGCAGTGAGATATATAAGCACTATGCTGAGTTATGTCAGGTAATTAATTTTGTCAAATCTGTTTTTCGTTTTTAATATTAGAGTCTGGCATATCAATATCTGCAGAAGTGATGACGTTGCTTTTTTCTGTTCTCCCTTTCTTTCCCGGCAAAAGTAATATCTGCAAACACATTATTATTATTAAGTTATTGTGTGTGTTACCTTTTTCTTTTGTTTTTTTGTTTTAATGTTTGTAGCTTTGTTACTGGTCGTGTATGACATAACATTGACAGAAGTGGGTAGGTGTCTTTCTCAGCTTAAAATTAAGCTGATGTTTAACTAATTTCTCTTCTTATTGTGGTGATTTGATAAAGTAGTTCTGTCCATGTATATAAAATGAACTATGTTAATGGTTTTGAAGTACACCTCTGTTAGACCAGGTGGAAATGCTCATTTTTCTCACTTGGTACATATGTTGCGTGTTTCCATTTCGTTAACAATCTCTATGAAATGTTACATGCAGGGCCCTGCCATTGAGCCATTCCAAAATGATCGGGAGAGAGAGAAGCACTATGCCGATGCTCTTCACATGGGCACAATAAATATTCTAGATGATGCTGCTGTTAAGGCAGAGATGGAAGCAGCTCTCAAGGAGTACGATCAAATTGGAAGTGATCTTGTGAGCATCCCTCCAGCTTGTAAATCATTTGCTGAAGATCCGAGTTGGTTGACGAGATGGATTATTGGGGAAGAGAGGGTGCAAAGGATTTGAAAATTCTCTTTCTGATCTACTGTAAAGATAGATGGACTACAAGAATTGAACTTTCTCACCGAATCATAATTGTATATATTATAGCGTCAAGCATTGTTGAGCTGTAGTATGTAGATATATATGTAAATAAATACAATTGTTCAAATATAGTTTAACCTCTATTGTGCATTTTTATAAGGTGAATGCCACTTGTTAACTTTCCATTATGTCCCAATTCCTGGGCAGTTTTGGTATGAATCAACCAGTATTGTCAATTTGTAATCTAATTGGTCAGAACATCTACATGCCTCATGCAAGGAAGGATCCAGATTTGCCTCACATCATTTCACCTCTATTAAAAAACAAATTTATATTTTGTATGACAGGGTTAACCATTACATATTTGGACTTAGACTACTACAGTACAAATTTCTTTTTCTCCTTGCTGATTTTGGTCCTAAGATCAATAACCATCGAGTTTCTTGCAGCTGTGAAACGGATGCAATGTCAATACGAATTTTATTGATCATGATAATCTAGAACTGTTTCTTTTTTCTTTCTAGGAAAGGAAAATTACAAAGAAATTTAGAACAACCAATTTCTAATCTGTCAACCATCAGAGCAGCAGCAACACTGGGACTATAAAGTTGTTTACCTATATTTTCTGGTTCAATAAATATGACCGGAGTTCAATAGCTTAATCTATTAAGCAGCGGACTTTCAGAAAATAAAGCTTTCAGTCAAACCAACATTTACTTTGTTGCTAAAAGAGTGTGTACAGTTTTTGAAGTGTTATCAACAAATATGATCTCAATGAAAGGTTCGGTGTGAATATGACCTCAATCAAAAGTTTGTATCTCCCACTATTTATACAACAGTCAGAATTCTAAACTGTTTCTCAAATAAGGAGCTCCTTCTTGCCTTGCTTCTCATTACATTTTTCATTTTCCTTTTATCCCTATCTCCCCAAATCAAAGCGTTACTCAATGGAACCTCTTTCTCCAATCTTTCAGACTTTCAGACCTCCTAGTATACAAAAGTACCTTCATCAGCAATAGAAAGTCTGCTGCTAGCACAATCCAGTTTCGCTCATAAAAAGCAGCTGCTAGTACATTCTTGTATCTTTACATTGTGCACAAGAGCTGGCACCTGCGAATAATCAATCAAGAAATTTAAACAGCTTCACCCAGTTTGCAAAAGTGTAGAAATTATTAAAATTCAAGAAACTCAAAGTATTTTCTTTAAGCAATCGTATTTCCATGGGTTCAATTATAGTAACTGATTATGGTTGAACCAAAAGTATTTTTCATGTATTTTCAGCACTGGCCTATTTTTATGTATTCTTTAACTGAAAATATATAAAATTATATTTCTTGACAGTATTAGAGTAACCAAAAGTATCAGACCTACATTTAAAATTTCTAGACAAGCTTCTCTTCTATCTTAGCAGGTATGCATGATAAAAACAATGATTCAAAGAGTTTAATATTTTCTTAGCCTTTGACTGTATTGATCAATGATCAGAATCTAATCAAAACATTAGAGCACATCCATGCAGCAAGTGTGGACTTTCATTCTATAAATACTAAATAGGACATGCATTTTCCAAATAGAAAAAAAAAAAAATTTTTAAGCGGAGAGTTATTATAGAGAATGACAAAGATTTCCAACATATAAAAGCAGTAAATTTTATGGATCTACTAATTAATTTACGTTGAATTTGAATATATCATTTTCACTTTTTGTTTTTTCCGGTCGGATTGTGCTGCTAGTCAGTTTTCCCTAGCTCCCCATTTCCATTATTTAAAACCTTGGCTATAACAATATTGTTGTAATGTACCTATATTCAAATTCATATCCGAGATCAATATGAACTATATCAAGATACTCATAGGCGACAACAATCATTTAAAACAGTATCAAGATATTCAACTAACTAAAATAATTTGTATTATATCTTTGTAGTGTAACTACTTTTCTGAAGTATTTGAAAGCTGCTCTATAGCAAAAGCACAACCGAAAAACGAAGTGATTAGCTCCCCATTTCCATCATTTAAAACCTTGGCTATAACAATATTGTTGTAACGTACCTAATATTCAAATTCATATCCGAGATCAATATGAACTATATCAAGATACTCATTGGCTACAACAATCATTTAAAACAGTATCAAGATATTCAATTCTGAAAAGTTGTACATCCATGTGCAATATAATATAATCACCTTGAATTGATGCTACATTGGCCGAGTGAAATAGATCCGCATGCCTAACTTCAGCAATGACCCTCATTCGACTGATGATCATACCTGTAGCGTGTTAACGTAGTAAGCACTGATTGAAAATCGGCAAAACCTGCAACAATTTTGAAAATCTCTCTTTCATCAGAAAAAGAACAGAGTTTCTACTTACCAATCAGAAGCAAAATTTAAGCAAATGAGCCAAGCCTTTGGGATTATATATTAGAAATCTAGTAATTGATATGAGTCTGTTCTCCAAACTATATGTGCCATTTTTTCTGCCTCTTTATACATTACTGATTCTGCAAGTATGGTTTGCAGAGTTGTGACAATATAATAAACGCTACCCAGATGTACCTAAAACCACTACCCATCTGGTAATCAAAAGGAAGAAACACTACATTTTGCTTCTGTGAATATTATTCTCATCTCTATCCTACAATAAAATACAAACTTCTTTGATAGGGACTAAAACCTGCCCAAATGGTTTTAAAACAAAATGCTCATGCATTGACATAATCCTCCAAAGTTTGAGTTAAATGAACAATGGTACGACCCTCCTGTCAGAGAGTGAAACAGAAATTGAGCATATATGATCAGAAAGGTCCATGTACCAGTTATTCAATTGTTTCCAGACATAAAGAGTACACATAAAATTTTGGTAAGATTCAGCTACTAAGAGTGACAACAGGCACAAATACAGATGGTGGTCCTCTTCATTCTATTAGCCTTATGAACAAATTTGGAGAAGCTTACTATGTTCCAATCATAGGAAAATTGGACTACAACCATATGAAAATCAAAGTATATTTGCAAATATATTTGCAAGAACATCAACTTGTATACTATCAGTATTGTAGCTTACGTTTTGGAGCCAAGGGCCCAGAAAATTGTCCGCAACATTAAGGCTATGATGGTTGTGTATATCAACTTTATGGCAGTATATGGTGGATTGCTCCAATATGACCCATGTTGTTTCCATAAGCAAGCCATGCAGTGTGTTAAAAACGGTTGAGTATTGTGTATGGAAATACAGGTCCTTTGAACCTGGAGGAGGGGTGCTCAGTTATTCAGCATGTGTTCTGTTTCTCCTCAAATAAATGGACATGAATTAGAAAACTTTCATCACCAATTCTTTTTCAAGTCAAAAGGTTTTGTCAAACCTACCTGTATAGCTCTGATTTTTTATAAACACCAGCAAAATCAACACCATAAGCTATTTCTTTCGCCGAACTGGTGACGTCCAACATCCAAGTTGCAGGATTATAACCATCCTTTATGTTACTGACATTTTCAATTCCTTTTATGAAGAAGTACATGGATTAGAGGAAAGCAAAAGAACTGAAACTCAATTTGACAGACTCCTTAAGGCAGATAATAGAAGTCAAATGCCAAAATAGAAACCAATATGCAACTGATTATAAAATTATAGCAAAATAAGCAACTGATTAACTCAAACACCAATCATTCTCAGCAACCACAGTGAGTTTCATGTCTGAACCAATTCATTAATCAATACTAACCAAAACCCAAAATCACAAATCACACAATGAATGAACTATTTTCCATTAGAAATAGAACTACAGTAGCTCACAAATTATCAAAAGGAAGCCAATTTCCATTACCAACATTTAAACCCACATCAAGGCAGATAGAATAAGTACCAAAATCGAAGAAAACAATCACCAAAACCCAATTGACACCTCCAATTGAAAACATCAAATTGGCTCAAAAGCGATCTCTGTATGTGCCAAAAGAGTGATAGAGCCATTCATCTTGGTGGGCTAGCTCAATTTCCAGAGGCTGAGATACCAATGACCATTACCCAAATGAAAAAAAAGTTACCTTCTTGGCTGGTGGAAGTTTCTTGATCCAAGTAATCTGGCTTCCGATCCTCAAGCAATCACATTTCTCTTAAAAGCTCCAGAGCTTACCTCTGTCGCACAACCTGGAATTTCGATCAGAGCGTCCCCAAGTTCTTCCTCTCTCTGTTTCTCCATCACCTTGTGGAAATGAAACCATGGGCAATATTGAAAATTTGAAAGTTACCCAGAATAAACAGTAACGAAGGCAATGGCTTTATTAATAGTGATATAAATGTCACAACCTAGATAACCTCTACCAAAAAACTTCCCATGTTCAAGTACAAACTAATTTTGTTTTTAACTGTATCTGCACCTGATGATTCAGGTTTACTCTAGATCAAACCTCCTCAATCTCTTGGTAGGTCAATCCTCATCCAATGGATCACGTCTTCCTCCTGCCTCATCATCTTCACCATAATCACTAACAGTTCCATTATCAACATCAAATGGGATGCAGCTAGCTCCTGCCTCATCAACACTGTCATCAGTATCATTGTCAACGTTGTCATCAGTATCATCAACAACACTGTCACTGACGTAGACAGATTGATATCTAGGAGTATCATCAACAACACTGTCACTGACGTAGACAGATTGATATCTAGGTTTACCAGCAATAAACCTAAGCAAAGGATTCTGGAGTCCACCAGAGATAAAAGAGAATAATCTCAATTCTATTGATAAAGATGAAAAGATCCATTCTACAGCCTTAAGGTGGCTTATTTATAAGAAAATAAACCCTAGGGCGACTAACAATGAAACCCTAAAGCCCATGGGTAAAAACGAAAACAACCCGAAAATAACTAGGAAAACCAAAACACCTAAAAATAGAAAAATGCAGTTTTGAGGCCCTAAACGACCCCGAAAGCCAGAAAAAGACCACAGATTGTGGCAAAGCCACGAGTTTGATTTCCGGCGCGATTCCCTTTCCGGAAAGGTAAGGTACGTCCCAATCGGACTCCGAAAGCCCGTTTCGCGTCTACTAGTCACTTTTCGTTTTCCTCCTTTAGCACGATCCAACTGTTCTTCAAATTGGGCTGCCATCTGTTTTGCATCAGTCACTAGTATCATCATCAACACTATCATTAGTATCATCAACAACACTGTCACTAGTATCATCGATCATCAACGTTGTCATCAGTATCATCATCACCAAGAAGATCTAATGCCTCCCCGAATGGGATAGATTCTGCTACTTCTCCTGCTGAGCAAGTCAAATCCATATCATTCTTTCTTAGTTCAACTCCCATCTGGTGAACCTTAAAATAATGTCCCAGTACTACTCGAAGGCTTATAGAGTCACCACCTTCCAAATTTAATCCATCCTGCAGCAACATATTGCGTAAAAAAAGATACTTTTTACAGGAATTTGTTGTCCGAAAATGCACTTGGCGGACAAAAAAACCTCTGCGCCTGGTATGATTTACAACCACAAACCCAATCCTAGACTCATCATAGTCAAACTCGCCTAAAGAGCGAGAATAAACAAAGCACACACAAAACGCTATATCCCTTCGAAATGGCATTTCAAATTTGACTGGGCGACCTCCATAACCGACATGAGGAGAACACCACGAAGGAATCTTATTTCCAGGAAAAGAAATGCCGTCACCTGAAATCGGTCTCCATTCCTATGCATGTGGAGCAAGAAGAATCCATGTGAGAGAGAGAGAGAGAGAGAGAGAGTGAGAGAGAGAGAGAGAGAGACCGACCTCTAGGATGGCCTTCTTAAGAGGAAAAGAGATATTGTTAAAGTTGCCCTGGATTGCAATTTCTGCCAAAGCCTGTACCCAGTCAACCAAGCCTGGAAAGTTAATGAGCTTGCGGCAATCCCAAATACCTAGGCTAACCAGTGAGAATTCATCTGAAAATTCTGGTAGCATCTCCAATGAAGTGCAGCCCTCCAGACCTAAGTCGATCAAAGTTGTCGGTAAATCTGTGATTGAACGAAGGTTTTTGCAGTCCCTCAAAAGCAGCACTTCGACCTTGAGGCCACTGAGGTTTTTAAGGCTACGGAAACCATTCCCGTCAAGTTGTAAGGCAAACAAATTTAAGCCCCCAAAATTTACAAAGATTGAATCATCAGTTAAATTGCAGTTGCGAAGATCTAATTCTCTTAACTCATAAAATGATGGTCTATATCTTATAGCAGTCTCATCTGCAAGCGAAGGTCTCGATGAAACCATCTCCAATAAGCTGCCCGCCAAGTTTGTTCCAGAAATATTCAGATTTTTAATATATTTCAGTTTACGAAAACTGTTTGGCAGACACTTGAGCATTTTGCAGTCTTGGAGATCTACCAAAGAAAGTCGTTGAAGATCACCAATAGACTGATGAAGCTCACATAAACTCTTGCAGTCTTTGAGTATCAATTGCTCAAGATTTGGTAGCCTTGAAAAGTCTGGTGATTGCATTAGATCATGTGAATGACTGAGATTGAGAATCTTCAACTTCTCAAGAAAGTACTGTTAGGCAAAAGGAATAAAGCAAAAATCAAATTCAAATAAAAGAGAGAGAATGTATGAAAGTATATATGTTATTTGCTATATATTTTATACCTGAGGGTCATCCCAAACTTGCCTGAGCTTGCTATAGCGTAGGTCTAATACAACTAGGCTCTGTAGATCAAATTCTTTTGGTATGACCACTAGAGGGAAGCCATGCCAGCAAAGCCATCTTAGCTTTTTCTTGGAAAGATTTTTGTAATCTCCTGTTAGATTGGCATAGTCAAGTTGAAGTAATCTCAATCTTTTCATGTTTGTAAATGCCTCTGTACTGAAACTCTTCTGTACTTCAGAATTTACCAAATTTAGAGTACTCAGTCCTTCAATTTTTTCAGTAGCCTGATAAGAATAAAATGCCACATCAGAAATTAGTCTCATTTATACCCATATATATGACTTAATTAATGCCCAATAAGTTAATAACAAAGAATATATAGTTGATTTCTACAAGATCGATGTATTTAATTATATGTGTCCATTAACAAAGAATTTGATTAGGAAATATCTTACTGAGGTTTCTGTCAATACTTCTTCTACATCTTTGGGATACCATAATCTACTGCGCTTTTCAGGCTCATCAAGGAAATTTTCACGGACTATTTCTCTTCCCATGTCCCGAAGGCAATCATGCATCATCAGCTTGTTCTCATCACTAAGACTTACAAGGCACCGATCAAGGAGGACTCTGATTCCTCTTGCTGCAATGAAGTCACAACCATCTAATATTTGTGTGACGTAGTTGAGGTCCATTCCGACAAAGAAACAGGCTATATCAAGGAATATCTCTCTCTCTCTATGACTATAACTGAGTCCATCATAGCTTAATCTGAGCTTTTGCATAATTTTGTCATCGGGAATTCTTTTCAATTTTTCCAATTCGCATTTCCACTCTGTTTCACCTTTACCAAATAGAAAAGAACCTATAACTTCAAGAGCCAGGGGCAAACATCCACAGCAAGTAACTACACTTTCTGAGAGTTCATGATATCCTTTCTTAGGATAACTACCTCCAAAGGCATGCCAACTGAAGAGCTCAAGAGCTTCTACTTTCTGCATTGGCTGAAAACGATATAATGAATCTTTTGTCACTCGCTTTAGCATGTGTGCATCTCTTGTTATTATGATAATTCTACTTCCAGGACCAAACCAATCACAGTTTCCTGCTAATGCATCCAGTTGATTCTCTTCATCAATATCATCTAGTACAATAAGAACTCTTATGCATTGAAGGCTTTGTTTTATAACTTCCTTCCCTCTAGCAACACTGCCTACCTCTGGCTTGGTTGGTTTCAAGGTATCAGCAAGAAGTTGATTCTGCAAACCAACCAGACCATTCTGTTGCTTTGTAGTTTCCCTCACATTTTCAAGGAAACTAACTTTACCTTGAAAGTCATTATAAAATTTGTTATACATGGCCTTGGCAAGTGTTGT
Source organism: Rosa chinensis (assembly GCF_002994745.2). Classification (NCBI taxonomy): domain Eukaryota; kingdom Viridiplantae; phylum Streptophyta; class Magnoliopsida; order Rosales; family Rosaceae; genus Rosa; species Rosa chinensis. The sequence goes on along the minus strand of NC_037094.1, from coordinate 51,418,296 downwards.
TTTGCCTACTCCACCCATCCCCAGTATTCCTATCATGCAGATATCATCTCTTGATTCAACACGTAAAAGATAAGTCAAGTATTTCAAACGAGCATTCAATCCAACCGGATGACGGGCTACAGATAACAAACATGTGCTAGGAAGCTCTCCAATAATATTTTCAACAATCATTTTGATAAACTTTGGTTCATTCCTGAAAACAAAACTCGGGATGAAAATTAATTAGACATCTTCTAGAGCTAAAGAGCTTAAACATGCTGATGGTCTATGTTCGAGCAAGTAAAGTTCAGTAATCAGTAGGAACTTAATGTACGAATTAATGCATGACTGTATGCAATAAAGTTTAACAAAGAAATGAGAAAATAAACGGAACAACAACAAAAGAAAGGATACAGCTGGCACTTGGCACTATATATAAAAAATTATAGTAATTACCCATCAGCAGTGTTTCTAAGATCCCATCCTGATAAATTTGCAGCTTCTGTAAGGGCATCTCTCCAACTCTTTACCTTTGCTGGATCTTTATCTTGATGCTTCTGATCAAATGCCTCTCCAAAAGTACCTGTCTGTTTCCTGACATCCGTAGGATCAACATCGTAGAATATTGGCAAAACCGTTTGCCCCAGTCTTTTTCTGCACCCCATGATCTCCACCAGCTCCTCGAGACACCATCTAGAATCTCCATATCTTCTTGAAAATACGACCACCGAGATCTTAGAGGCTTCAATTGCTTTTATCAATTCCTCTGTTATAACTTCCCCCCTCCTTAGCTCGCTATCATCGATGAAGGCCTTGATTCCGGCCTCTTTCAATCTTTCGTAGAGGTGGCCAGTGAAGTTGTTGCGAGTTTCTATACCTCTAAAGCTCAAGAAGACATCGTGCCTCCAGCGCCCTGAGGATGGCGATGAGAAGGCTTCATGAGTAGTCTTGGCAGCCATTGGTAGAGTATGAAACTGAGCCTAAGCTAAAGCGGACACAAACTCTGAAGGCAGATTGCAACTCCAAATTTTCTTTGAATTTGAGTATGAATTGATTTGGCTACGCATCTGCCCTTTTTATACAATTATACTTTAGAATTGGTTTGGTTCAAACGACAAGGGTAGGTAGGAGCTTCAGGTCCAAGTTGTATCACACCCTACTGAATTCACACCAATAAAACTAGACGCTTTGAACTTAATGAGCACGCTGGGAAAGGTTCAACGCGGTCCACTACCCTGTGGGAGTGTGGAGTAGAATATCAAAGAAGAAGCAGAGGAGATTTAAATAATTTACTAATTTAGTCATCTAATTGGTCACACATGCAAGTCGTTGGTGGGTCTTTTTGCAGACCCTTATTACAAAGAATATATAAGAAAGAAACGAGTTTCCGAGAAAAAAAAAAAGAAAGAATCTTCTCTGTTCTTTCGTATTCAATTTGTTTATTGGATAAAAATAAGGAAAAGTTTCACAAATGGTCACTCAACTATGACTCATTCGACACTTTGGTTACTGAAGTTTCAAATATATCACTTTGGTCACTCAACTATTACATTGTCAATCACTTAAATCACTTTATTAATTTTTTTCATTAAAAAAAATTATAAAAATTAAAAAATACTCTTTGGGTGACTTAAGTGATTGACAGTGTAATAGTTGAGTGACCAAAGTGATATATTTGAAACTTCAGTGACTAAAGTGTCGAATGAGTCATAGTTCAGTGACCAATTGTGAAATTCTCCCTAAACATAAAGTATTGCTAACATATGGCTTTTCATTCCACCATTTCAATTCAACTACCAAAGTTGAAAAGGATAACGGTGAAAGCAAGGGATCAATTAAAAACTGCTTACCCAAAAAAAAAGGGATCAAGTGAAAACTAGACAAAATCATACCATTTACATAAACTCAGAACCAGATTGGTAACAAGACCATTAGATGATTCTTCATCGGAAGAGTTTTTTTCTTTTTTTTTTTGGATACGGAAAAGACTATAAATTAAAGTTAGAAGGCTCTAGAGCAACCACAATTTATATTGTTGAAAACTCTTGAGGCCTCGCTGGGGACCATATTGGTCCAAGTTGAACCTGTTACAAAGTTATGACCTAGATTAGCAATGACAACTGCAACAAAATCAGCTTCCCTTAATATGTGTTTGAAACTAATAGATGTAAAGTACGTTGAAATGGCATGGATGTCTCGGATGATCTTTATCAGTCTACAAGGGGGCTCTCGTGCGCATAAGAGACTATCCCTTAGCACTAAAGCTTCTGCCAGAGGTGCTATGGTGGATCAAGCATTCCTCGTGGCCGCTACAAGGGGGTTGCCATGAGAATTCCACTTTATAGTGGAAGGCTGGTTTTGGATAGATCCTCTCCCTGCTTGCCTATTTGAAGCCCCAATGTTAGCTAGCACAGCAGCTGAGGCTGCTACTACAGAACGTGGATTTGTTTGAGCATTTCTGAAGATTATATCATTTTTCGCTTTCCAAATTTGCCAGCATAAGGTGATTAGCTTTTCAAAGAGTTCGTTATCAAAAGACCCAGAGAGCAGTAAATCATGAAAGATTTTTAAATACCCTTCATTCCATTTTAGAGTAGGAGGAATACCTGCTAGTCTCCAAACATCCTTTGCAAAGTCACTTCTTCCGATGGTTAGTTAAACACTGATGTTAAACTTCAATTCGGACAATTTTTTACTCAAGTTACAGACCCTTTGTTATCAGCATCTCAACAATTCAGAAACCAGCCCATATCTAATGGGGAACAAGTCCTGAAGTTCCATGTAGCAAGTTAACGAAATAAAATTAAGGCAGATTAGATTGGCATATATATTTTCATTTTGAAAATTAACGAGTTGGTCTTCCTGAACCTCTCTCAAGCTTTCATTTATAATACTTCTTTTTCCTCTAGAAATACTCAAGTGAAAAACGACCACAATTTCATGGCACAGAGTTATTATTTGTTTGGTGTCAATCACTGGCGATGAGAAGGCTTCATGAGTTGTCATGGCAGCCACTGGTGGTATGAAACCGATCCTAATCTAAAGCGGACACTACCTCTGAACGTAGATTGCAACCACAAATTTTCTTTGAATTTGGGTGTGAATTGATTTGGTTGCGCATCTGCCCTTTATATACATTAGAATTGGTTTGGTTCAAACGACAAGAGTACGTAGGTATGAGCTTCAGGTCCAAGTTGTATCATACTCCACCGTGTGGGGTACAATAATCAAACAAGAAGCAAACTTCCAAAAACAGGAAGCAGATGAGATTAACCTCTAAATAAATTAGTCCTCTAATTGTTCACACATGCAAGTCGTTGCTGGGTCTTAGTACAAGGATTTAAAAAAAAGAAAGGAGCTAGTTTCGGTGAAAATTCGATTTGTTTATTGATTAAAGATAAACTATTGCTAACTTATGGTTTTTTTCCACCATTTCAATTCAACTACCAAAGTTGAAAAGGGATAACAGTGAAAGCAAGGGATCAAGTAAAAACTAGACAGCAAAATTATACCATTTACACAAACTCAGACCCAGAGTGGTAATCAGACCGTTGGATGATTCTTCCAATGGTTAGTTAAACTTCAATTCGGACAAATTTTTTACTTAAATGACAGGCCTTATATATATTCAGAAACCAGCCCTCATTTAATGGGGAATATGTCCTGAAGTTCCATATGGCAAGTTATAACCAAATATGCAAAATTAAGGCAGATTTTCATTTTGAAGTTGATCTTGCTGAACACCACCACCAAACCCCCCCCACCCCCCAAAAAAAAAAAAAAAAAAAAGTGGTTATTACCAAATTCATTGTTGATGAATATAATACAAACAAAAGTATTCTCAAATTTCTGTAAATTACTTGCTTTATTAGATTATAGAGAGATCATGCTCTTCAATTGCTGTATCCACCGTGAAATTGGCTAAAACCATCAGCCACCAAAAATTCTAACCACTTGTCACGCTTCAAGCAACAACCCAATAACCATAGTATTACTCTCACAACCATAGTATTTCAGGAGTGCTAAAAATGTAACCCAAAGTTACACAATGGAGCTGCCATTTGCTTTCTCCAACACAAACAGCACACTTATTCGCATCTCCAGCAACATGGCTTGAGCAGTGACTGATCTTATCATTCAAAATATCCTGCAGCCAAATGTCCTGTAAACTTAGAAATACAGTATCATTGTAGTTCATTAATAATTTGTTTGACATTGAAGTTGAGCACATGAAAACAAAAATATTAAGCAGAAGGTCCATAGGTGTAGATCCTACACTTATATTTATATGTTTCTAAAATCAAGGAAAGCACAATCAAAGTTAAGCACAAAAATAAGTCTATAACATTTGGGAAAGCTTCAGAAACATCGAATGACTGATGTATAGGACACGAAAAAGAAGAGAATTCCCCAGTCATACCACAAGTACAGGATAACACACCGGGATGCTCCTTTGCAGCTTCAGCTGTTAGGGGTGGAATATCCTGTGAAATAGCAAACAGTCCCATTTATTTTACCAGTTTCTCTTAATCCCTCAAAAGATGATATCTAGAAAAATTTCAATTGTATTTGGACCCATGTAACTTGTTTCAATGTCTTCCCGGGAAGAGGAGAAATGGGCTTACAATGACATGACCGCCCCCATGTTGAACACAAAAAATAAAAGGTTTTTGTCTATTTACCCCATTTTTAGAGATTTTTTTCCCACTTACCCCATTAAGTTTTTTTAATTCTCTCTTACCCAAAACACTCTAAGGAGATCTTCCCTAATACCCTATTAAGATTTTTTTTTTAAATTTTTTTAATACTATTTTACCCTTACCTCTTTGTTACTTAGAGAGAGAGAGAGAGAGAATGGAAGAGAGAGAAACCATGGGAGACTTCGCCGGAATCCGGTCAACTTTTGCCGGATTCCGGTCACTGGCTGCCGGAGTCCGGTCACCGGCTACCACCCACAGGAATTTGTTGAAAATCTCACCAGAAAGTTTTTTTTCACCCAATAGACATCTATTGCCTCCTAATAGAGGGGCAATAGACCCTAATAGACGTCTATTGCCCCCAAATAGACGACTATCAGCCATGTATTGCCCCCCAATAGACATCTATTGCCCCCCAATAAAACTTTCGGTAGCCGAAATATGAATTAATCTTCCTAAAATTAGACAAATAAAACTTTGATTAAAGAAAAAAATGAAAAAATTATATCAATTTTAAAACGTCTATTGCCTCCCAATAGACGTCTATTGCCCCCAAATAGACGTTTTGATTACCGAAATGAGAACTAATTTTTTTAAAATTACACAAATATAACTTTGATTAAAGAAAAAAAAAAGATGACATCAATTCAAAACGTCTATTGACCTCCAATAAACGTCTATTGCCCTCCAATAAACGTCTATTGCCCCCTAATAGCCCGTAATTGCCTCATATAAAACTTTTTTTTTCCTTTTTTCTTTCCTTCTGGGCCTTCTGCCCCATTTTACCAAAAAAAAAAAAAATAGTTCGACCAGTTCCTCCTCCTCCGGCTACCCCACCTTCAGCGATGAGATCCAAGCTACCCATTTTCACACAAACACGGTCATCATGAAATTGCTAGCTATACAAGGAGTTTACACGGAGGTCATGAACCAATTGAAACCGTCAGAATCAAAAACCAAAATTGAATGCCGTAATTGGTCCACCTGTGGAAAACTCTGGCGACGATGGCCTCATGTCGAGTCTGCCGTTCGGGATTGCCGTCAGATTTGACCAACACCGTCCCCAAACTTGCTGGCGAGCTCCGCATCCTCGACAGCGACGACGCCTCTGGTGACTGGTACCAATTCAAACCGGCGCAAAAGATTTGATCGTGATACGCGACGATCGCTTTAGATCCAGGTGACGACGTCTTGATCTCTACCGTCGCGTGCCTATCTTTGGTCTTCTGCGGCAGTCCTCCGTTGCTCCCCGTTGTCCGCCTGCAGAAGAAGGCACCGACAATCAGGCGGGTTTAGGTTCACGTTTTTGATGTGCAGAGAGAGAGAGAGAGAGAGATAGAGCTGGTGTGCCATTTGTAATTTTTTAATTTTTCGGGGGGTAGAATCGTCTTTTGAATCTGTAGTTGGGTTAGTGGGAATAGAATTCTGTTGGTGGTGTAAGTAGGCTAAAATTAACCTATTTTGGCGCTAGTGGTCACAGACCCAAAAATAAATGCATACTGAATTGATGGCTCTCCCAACTTCTATCAGATTTCAGAAATAAAATGATTTCACAAATAGAAGGGCATCAAGATATGCATCATGTACAATGTCAATGCAAATACAATTGCAGTTGACTAACTATGAATGTAATTAAATCCAATAGTGAGAAAGATGTACTATTGGTGATTTACCATATGAGCAGGCTCCTCTATGTAGTGTACCTGCTTCTCTCCCTAAACACAGCCAAACTCATCTGAAATTCAATTAGGGTTATTATCACAAATGGTACCTGAACTTATCCTCTATTTTATCGATGGTACTTGAACTTCAATTTTGATCACAACCAGTACCTGAACTTTTCGATTTCATTTTAAATGGTACCTAAGGCCACATTCGGTCACTATTCCGGCCAAATCTAAGAAAACAAAAAACAAAAAAATAAGTTCAAGGCAAGTCTATTACCAAAAAATCATCACTATATATGATTGCAACCCTCGAAATCATCAAAAATCATCACTATGATGGCCTCCCATGTCGTTTTTAGTCGGAATAGTGATCGGAGGTGACTCTAGGTACCATTTAAAATGAAATTGAAAAGTTCGGGTACTAGTTGTGATCAAAATTAAAGTTCAGGTACCATCGATAAGATTGATGTATAGTTCAGGTACCATTTGTGATAATAACCCTTAATTCAATATCACAAGATTTTCCACACCCCACTAAAAAGTGATATTAACAGTTCAAAAGTAGCCTATAAGGCTATAACATCAATTTTTGATATCTGATATCTTACTTAGCATTAGATTTGATTCCTCATGGCCCGAACCAGGGTCTATGTTGATGACACCGTCCCATGAGGATTTTGTTTAAATCCTCCTTTACCACTTCTCATGCACAACCCTATATTTAAATCTCTACATCTTGAGGGCTCTCCATGCAATTTTGAGTAGCTGAGGACTGCGAACCTAACATTTGTTCCGCTGTCGCTTGTTTCGGAGCTTTTAGTGGTAGATGCTGGGCAGGTGACGACGACCCAATTGACATGTCTGAGGCTGTGAGCTCCGACCCTCGAGTAGTCCAACTAACAGCAGAGGACTGGTTCTGACACCCAAAGATATATAGCAAATGGTAGCTTGTCAGAAGGAAGGCAGGGTTACATACATATAGGTGGGGCAACAGTATTTTGGAAAATAATGGTGGCGCGAACATGAATACATCAATGGAGCAGGCATTTTCTTGTTCCAAAACAAACAGCACACTCATCCACATCTCAGCAACACGACTAAGGTAGTAATTGATCCTGTCATTTACTACATCCAGCAGCCAAAGTCCTCATCAACTTGGACTGAAAGCACAGCCACAGTCCTCATCAACTGGTTTGGCATTGAAGTATGCCACACACAAGGTCCCTTGGGTTATGTCTATATGTTTCTAAACTCCATCAAGCTAAGCACAAATAGAGCTTTATGCAAAGCTTTAGAAACAGCTACAGAACAATGTCTTATGTTTAGGAAAAGAAAAATCAGGAAACTCAGCAGTTGTACCACTAGCGGTGGATGGAGGCCAAGAGGTGCAGTTATTATATAGCACATACAAGGATGCTCCTTTGCAGCTTCAGCTGTTAGGGATGGAATATCCTGTAAAATGGCACACAGCTGATTCATGTAACCATTTTGCCTTAATCTATCTAACCACATTATTGAAAGCAACATTCAACTGCATCCACGTACCATGTCCCAATGTCTTCTAGGTAGAGGAAAAATGGGCTTACAATAATATGATTGGCCCCTTGTTGAACACATCAATTGAATGCATCTTGAATTGATGGTTCTGCCAACTCCTAATTATACAAAATTTGTACAAACTGAAAATTTCACAGACATAAGAACTTCAAGAAATGCATTATGCAAAATGTTTACAAAGGCATGGTGAGTGGCTGACCATCTTTATATCTGTAATAAAAACGTCAAACTGTGAACGATGTGCTCTATTAATTTTACCATATGGTGTACCTGGTTCTCTCCCTAAACATGGGCACAAACCCACCTGAAATTCCATTAGTTCAAAATCATAAGAATTTGAAGACAGTTTTCACAGCAACTTTTTTTTTTTTTTTTTTTGAGAAAATCACAGCAACTATTAATAAGTGGTTTTGAACTATTAATGTAGCCTAATATCAAAACTTGATTGCTTACTTAGCATGAGATTTATTCTTTACACCTCGAATCATGGCATACGATGATGACACCGTCTCTATGCACATGAGGATTATGTCCAAATCCTCCATTCACACTTGTCATGCACATCCCAATATTTAAACCTCTACGTCTCGAGGGCTCTCTGTGTAATTTTGAGTAACTGAGGACTGTGAACCTGGCACTTGTTCTAGTGTTGCTTGTTTGGGAGCTTTAATAAATGCCCGGCTGATGAATAACGACCCAATTGACATGTTTGAGGCTGCGAGCTCCAAACTCGAGTAGTCCAATTAACAGCAGAGTGGTTCCAAGACCTAAAAATGGCAAATGGTCACTTGTCAGATGGAAGGTAGAGTTACATACATATAGGTGGTGCAAAGTACTTTGGATAACAAACAAAAAGAAAAATGCAGCTTCACAACTCCATTAACTGATACACTCCCACCATACCAAACGATTAAACAGATGCTTCCTGGGTATCATTCATTCATTCTTTTCCTAGATATGATTAATAGCTAACTGCAGTGGAATAGCAATCATTGGGAATTTGGGATAACTTCTACTGAAAACTTCCTTGTTCAGGCATAACTCCTGAGTCCTGACTGAAAATTTTTATCCCCTCACCTACTCTCTTTCTTTATGATCATTACAAATGAAAATTCTTACATAGAAGCCCTTGTCAAGCTAATTAAGTTATAATGAAACAAGGCAACACCTGTTACAGAGTCATAAAAGCAAAAATAACCTTGCCACTGATCCACTGAATATAAGATTGGCCTAATCTTATATGAAAAGACTAACAATCACTTTGTCTTCCAATTCAATGAGTAGACATATGTAAAGATATGACAGAGTTCCAGCAGCATTTATGTTCAAACTAGCAATAAAAACAAAGGCAACTGCTTGAATCTGCAAATCATTTCGATTATCGAGCAAGCACCCATTTCCACTATCTATATTAGACCGCATTCGATTAGAGAAGAAATGAATCCATTGAAAGCCAAAACGAAAGCCTCACCCCGAACCCCAAATCAGAACAAACAACAACACAACCAAATTCTTGAGATATTCAAACAAGTGGTAACAAAACAGATGATTCAAGTAAGGCCCGAATCCAACCCAAACAGAAACATTAAAGCTTTGTAAAGACAGGACCTTTTGAGGGCAGAGCAGCTGTCGGATTGTGGGAGAGAGCGACAGAGGCTGGTGGTGGCGGAGGTTGTGACGGCTCACGGCAGTGACTGTCGCTCTGAAAGAGAGTAGAGAGATTTCAAATGCCTGTTGCTTATAAAGGGAGAGGCTTTCGGTCAAATGTAGTTTGGGCAAAAGCTAATTACCCATTAGCAAATTTGTCAATAGTTTTTATATGACACTTGTTAAGTAGAGATATCATTATGTAAAGCTATTCCAAAATGATCGGGAGAGAGAGAGAAGCACTATGCCGATGCTCTTCACGTGGGAACAATAAATATTCTATAGATGATGCTGCTGTTGAGGCAGAGATGGAAGCAGCTCTCAAGGAGTAGGATCAAATTGGAAGTGATGTTGTGAGCATCCCTACAGCTTGTAAAACATTTGCTGAAGATCCGAGTTGGTTGACGAGATGGATTATTGGGGAAGAGAAGGTGCCAAGGATTTGAAATTTCTCCTTCTGATCTCCCTCTCCTGTAAAGATAGATGGACTACAAGAATTGAACTTTCTCAGCGAATCATAATTGTAGATATTATAGCATCAAGCATTGTTGAGCTGTTGTAGTATGTAGATATACATGTAATTAAAATTGTTCAAATATAGTTTAACCTCTATTGTGCATTTTTTTATAAGGTGAATGCCACTTGTTAACTTTCCATTATCTTCCCTTTCCTGGGCAGTTTTGGCTAGTATTGTCAATTTGTAATCTAATTGGTCAGAACATCTACATGCATCATGCAAGGAAGAAATCCAGATTTGCTTCACATCATTTCACCTTTATTAAAAAACAAATTTATATTTTGCATGGCAGGCCAGGTTAACCATTTTATATTTGGACATTTGGAGACTACTACAAATATCTTTTTTCTAAGATCAATAACACTCGAGTTTCCTGCAGCTGTGAAATGGATGCAATATCAACACGAATTTTATCGATCATGATAATCTAGAACCGTTTTCTTTTTTCTTTCTAGGAAAAGAAATTTACAAAGAAATTTAGGACAGCCAATTTCTTATCTGTTAAACATCAGATTAGCAGCAACACTAGGACTATAAGGTAGTTTGTTTACCTATATTTTCTGGTTCAATAAATAACTGTACCATTCTTCTTTGTAGTAGAAACAGTATTTTATTAAGATATTGGTAATCTGGCACAAAATGCTAGTCTTTTTCAAGGCAGAGTTCTTCAGTTTCAAGCACAGGTGTAGAATAGTACGTCCTTTCTTAATTGTAGTGTAGACACTAGACTGTACAATATAACTTTTTTTTTTTTGAGTGGAAGACGTCAGTAGAACCATCACACACACCCATGCAGTGTATTCCAGCATAGCCAGACTAATCACTGCACCGCAGACGCACGAACCATTGAGTGTTTTAACTAACCCATGTCCCTCAAATCTGCTGGCCACGGGATGGATTCGAACTCTAGACCTGAGAGTTCCAGACTAGGCAGCTCGACCAACACACCACACCACGTGGTTTTGTACAATATAACTTAATGTAACCATTAAGTTACCAATGTAACTTAATGGTTACATGCTTAATTCTCAAGTCGGGGCAAACCATCCTTGAGAGAACTGCAGCAGAAAGAAAACGAAAGGCCAGTGGCCAATATCAATGTGGTCTCTCCTTCAACTCATATTTCATCTGTAAACCATTTTTTTGATGAAACAGCAAGAGTCCAAATTGCATTCCCTTTGATAAGTCTGTCCCATGCCAGATTGACCCCTATTATCTTCACACTGAATATTGGTCCAAAATCAACACTGACCTTAACTTCATCACCACCCTCTAAATTGAACACATTGTTTAATATATGTCTCTGCCAACCATGTCCAGCACTTCAAAAGCGACAGAGGAACCAACATCCATATAGATGAACCACTCAGGAATATCATTTCCAGGGAGAAAACACCACCAGATTCACCAAAAGTCTGTCCCTATTTACACGGAACAATTTTTGTAAAAGCAATCCATAACATATCAGGAATAACAGAGAGAAATGGAGAGAGAAGAAACCTGCAGGAGAAACTTTTGAAGACTAGCCGTGATATTGTTGCACCCTTCCATTTCAATCAGTTTCAAGTGCTTTAACTCTTCCAAGCCTGGAATGTTGACGAGTTTGCTGCAATTTGAAAAAGTTAAACAGCTCATATTTGAGATTTCTGATAAATTTGGCATTGTTTCCATATCTGTGCAGTTTCTTGTTCACTAAAATCCTTTTTCAAGACATGTAGAAATAACACAAATATTAGGAGAGTCATAAAACATAAAATGCCATGGATGATGATTCAATGACTATTGACTACTAGTCCACCAATAACATTACCAAAAATGTTAAATATACCTAAAACTCATCAGGTCCTTGGGTTGTCATCGGAGATTCTGGTGGAATACACTGTTGCAAAAAATTTCTTTCAACAACATTCTGATTTGGCTGTTGTGATAGTATCACCTGTCTTTGCAACTCCTTATTCTCAGATTGCAGTTGTTGGATTAGCATTTGTTGCTGCTGGTAGAGTGCCTGCAGCCCCATACATTGTGGCCTTGTGCAGACATTTTCTGGTCCTCCCTGAGATGAGGACGCAATCTGAGTCAGGACAAAATGAGCATGTGATGGAGAAGGTGTGAACCCAATTGGGAAACCAGAAACTCTATTAGGGGACTCGGCATCCACTGGCTCCAAAACAACAGGTTGTTGTCGCAACTCTATAGTCTCATTGCAGCACTGAAGAGAACAAAAGAGATCTTTCAATAACCGAAAAGTTTGATCTTGTTAAATCTTACAAGTATAGACTGAGTCACAAGCTGTAAAAGTACATAATATTTAACAATTGATTGGTAAGGAAATAAATCATTCATTATAAGGTATGTTTTCAAATTTCAAGTATATAAAATATATAATAGTAACTTACATTTATCTCCGGAGAGGCGTTATAGGCACATGATCCATCTTTAACAAGCCGTGCGCATTTCTCTTGGAACCATTCCTTAAAATCAGACCTCATTCTTTTGAGACTTCGGTAGCTTCGGCTAGGTCCTGCCTCATCATCAGAGTAGTCATCGTCAACATAGTTATCCTCATCATGGTCATTCTCAGTGTCACTATTGTCATCTTCATCGTAGTTTTCCTCATCATCTTCCTTCACATAGTCTTCACTGAGATATGGTTGAGACTCCCAGTCTATTGGATAATCAAGCATAATTTTTTCCCATTCTACATTGACCCCTATTTTCTTCACCTCCAAAGGCTCAGGTCCCAAGGTTGCACATGCTACGACTGCGTCACCCCCTTCCAAATTGAGGATATCATTTGACACATGCGCTAGCCAAAGATAATCTTCGTTGGCAGCTAAAGTTACATTGCCATTCAGCCATATGCCAAACTGAGTGCGCTGGGTATTATTTATAACACGAAGATAAAGATTTTCACCAAATTTGGAGTCATTTGATGAAGAATAGACAATGCACACAGTTAGTGCTTTTACACTACCGCCTAAAACTATTGGCACTTGAAATTTGACCTCATCATCGTCAACATCTGTAAGCCAGTTAGGAATGTCATTTCCAGAGAGAAAAAGACCACCATTACCGCTCGTAGTCCATCCCTATAACATATGGAACACAATTTATATAAGCAATTTTACATAATATATACTATGCATATGTTTGGGTGTGTGGGTCAGAGAGAGATGGAGAGAACCTTCAAAATACTCTCCTTAAAAATATCTGTGAGGCTGGTGCACCCTTCCATATGAATCATTTCCATGCAGCTCAATGATTTATCCAAGCCTGGAACCTCAGGGAGCTTGATGGAATGTCTGAGATGCAATTCTCTCATATTCGACATATGTGAAAAATTTGGCATTCTTTCTAATGCAGTGCAGTGGTTTGCTACAAGACGCATCAAACTTCTTGGTAAATCTGGGATTTCTTCAAGGTTCTTGCAATTGTCCAATGTTAGATATCTAAGATTGGTAAGGTGGCTGAGGATAGGTAGCCTATGAAAATTGTTTCCTTGAAGATCCAAAGCTATTAAACAGGATAGACTTCCCAGACCCTGAGGAACTGCATCATCAGTTAGATTGCAGTTCCTAAGAGATAATGACATTAGAGAGGATAAGTCTTCTAATGAAGGAATCAATAGATTACTTGATTCGGATGGTGAACCTTTCAGGCCATCTAGAGATAAATTTCTAAGGTTCTTCAATCCTCCTATGGAGTGGTCAACCTCATGCAAATTCTCACAGTTGTCGAGTTTCAGGTCCTCAAGATTTGGGAGTTTTGAAAAGTCTGGTGATTTTGTTAGGTAACGGGAATGCCTGAGATCTAGAAGTTTCAATTTCTCAAGTACCTGTCAAACAAAAGGAATAACAGAAAAATCAAATTCCAAATAGAAGTGACAAGATTTTAGCTTGTTGATAACTAAAGTAAAAAGTAAGCTATATTATACCTCAGGGTTCTCCCACACTTGCTTGAGCTTGCTATATTGCATGTCGATAGCCACTAGGCTTCGTTGATTAAAGTTGTTTGGTATGCTCATTTCAGGAAATCCATGCCAGCAGAGCCAATTTAACTCTTGGGGAAGAAATTCGTAGCTTCCAGTGAGCTTTACATAGTTGAGTTGGAGCAACCGCAGACTCTGCATATTTCTAAATGCTTCTGTGCTATAACTATTGTCTTCAGAACTTGGCAGATCTAGAACTAGTCCTTCAATTTTCTTAGTTCCCTGTTAAATATTTCACAAAAGGCCCTCAATAAGGTGATTACTTACAGTATAAGGGACCTTCTATTACTATATAAGTAGACATGTGTTGTTGCAGTAATGGTGTAATACTTGCCTACACTTCATTAAATTTCTGCTGGATGTGAATAAGCATGCTTCTCTTTATGAAACGTAAACTTAAATTATTAAAATACTTACAGATTTGAATCCCAACACGCGTTTTACATCTTCGTGATCCCACAATCTACTACGTTTTGCCGGGTTATTGGGGGATGTTGCCCGCACAATTTCTCTGCCCATGTCCCGAACCAAATCATGCATAATCAGGTTGTCTACTTCATCAAAAGATACAAGGTGCCTTTCCTCCAGGACACGAATTCCTGTTTCTGAAGAAATGCCGCAACCATCCAATATTCGTATGACCTCTCCTCTGTGCATTCCAATAAAGAAGCAAGATATATCAAGGAATATATTCTTTAAGTACTCGCCAGTTCCACCATCACCTAGCCCATAGTAGCTTATTTCAAGCTTTTTTTGAATATTGTCATTAGGAGTTCTTTTCAACAGATCCAATGTACTACCCCATTCTCCTGCTGTATATTTCGTGGAGAGAAAAGAACCTAAAACTTCAAGAGCCAGCGGCAAACCCCCACAGTAATCAACAACTTTTCTGGCTAGTTCAGAGAATTCTTCATTAGGACAATGATTTCCAAAGGCATGCAGACGAAAGAGCTCCAGTGCTTCTTCTTCATTCATCTTTCGAGCCTCATATATATTATCTACTTGAAGTCTCCTTAGAACATGTTCATCTCGTGTTGTTATAATAATTCTACTCCCAGGAGCAAATGGGCAAGGTTTTATAGCTAAAGCATCTAGTTGGCTCTCACTATCTACATCATCAACTACAACAAGTACCTTTATACTTCTAAGTCTGTTTTCTACCACACTGATCCCTTCAGCAACACTATCAATTACCTTTATATTGGTCAATTTCAAGATTTGAGAAAGAAGTTGGTTTTGCAAATCAAGCAGTGGTGTTTCCCTCACATTTTCAAGGAAACTTCTTCCATCGAACCTATGATAAATGCTGTTATAAATGGCTCTCGCAACCGTTGTTTTACCCATTCCACCTATGCCACAAATCGCAACTATGCGATGATCAGGTAATCCAACACATAGACAATCACTGATTTCTTTCACACGAGATTCAATTCCAACTTGGTACCTAGCTACATTCAAGCACGTCCCATTGTTCAGTTTTCTAATGATCTCCTGAAGAATTTCCTTGATGAACTTTGCTTCGTGCCTGTCAATTAAATTAAAAACTAAGCAACATAAGATTTTCAGTTAAAAAAAAAAAGATTTATTTTACAGCTACAACATAGAATAAGATCCTCATTTATTTTGACTGTAGATTTCATAGTACAAATGAATCAATTCATTTGGTTCCACTTCCTTACTTAATAATTGATGAATCATTCTTCAGATACCATTACAATTTTGTGCAACTTCTGAAAACATCATAGCACTTAATCTCTCATAGATCGGTGTCATTGATCTATCTACCTACAGGAGCTAGGAAACACTTTGTAAATCTGTAAAATTTCATATTAGAGATTGTAAGCCTGCTTATGTTAACAATATTTAAAACCAATGATTCTAAAGAATTCTATTGTTTGTTATTGGCGCATGGTAAATAGAGGCTTAATAACAAGACATGACACTGGCAATTAAAGTTATGTCAAAAAGGAACCAGAGAATGAATGGTCGGTTGTATGTAAAAACTGGAGGTTAGTAAGAAAATCGGTTAACGTGGTAAAGAAAAGAAAAATAGATTGTCATCTAGGTACAGTAATTACCCATTCGCGGTGTTCTGAAGTTCCAAGCCAGACAAGTTTGCAGCTCTAGTAAGAGTACTTCTCCACCTTTTTACCTTATCTGTATCTGAGACGAAGCGCTCTTCATGTTTCTGAAAGGCTAGTGCAAAAACACCAGTCTGTTTCCTGACAACCGAAGGATCAACATCATAGAATATTGGCAATACCATTTGCTCCAATGTGCTTTTGCACTCCATGATCTTCACGAGCTCATCCAGACACCAAGTAGATTCGGCATAATTACTTGAAAAAACAATCACAGAGATCATGGAGAGTTGGATTGCCTGCACCAGTTCGGCATCTATAACTTCCCCTCTTGTTAGCTGCTCATCAATAAAAACATTAATTCCAGCATTCCTTAATGCCGTGTGGAGGTGGTCTGTGAAGCCCTTGCGTGTGTCTTCACCTCTGAAGCTCAAGAAGACTTCGTACCTCCATTGTTCACTGGAAGAGGATGAGGATGAGGATGATGAAGGGAAGGCTTTTGGGTCTATGTTGACATTAGCCATTGGTACCACTGACTCTATAAAGTGGTTCAAGAAGTGAGAAGCAGATGGCAACAGACCCCTCTTCGGAAAGAAGGCTAATTGCTTGATTTGTGAGAACCATACAAATATGTATACTTTGATGAGTTACATGGAAAGTGCTCGAAACCAGTTTGTAAGTTGTCCAAAGACTTTGTTTTGATAAAAGTGGTTCAATGTCCACAAAGTCTGAATTTCCTAGCTACTTACACTGAGTAACCTGCATCAAACTAGATATATCTAATGTTAGCACCATCTACAACCACATTTTTTAACAAGAATAAAAATGCAAAGGAGAGAAGGCAAAAGCTACAAGGCTACCACAACATAACAAAGCAAAATTCACTGCAATAACAATGGGATAAGGAAAAAGAGAGTATATTCTCACTTCATATATAAGTGTCATTAGACCCGTGTGTGTGTGTGTGATTTTCAAAATAGTTTGCAGTAAATCTATTCAATTAACTTGCAAGCCAGCAGACGACCATTAACAGAAATCGCCAAAGTCTATGCATCTATTTGCTTCAGGTACACAGACATCAACTCTCAAATGGCTCTGTAAAGTGCAAAAGAGGCTAAAAGGCTCAATTGTCAAGTCATAAGAAAAAAAATCATCGAGTGTTTGCATGTTAGCATTGTAGACCATGTCCGATGAATAGAATACAAATATCAGGCCACTCGATATTGGATAGTAAAATCTAGGAGACAATGGATGTCTTCACTTTCACAAGTCTTGTAGTGAGAGTGCAAGTAACACTACTCATCATTGCTTGCCTCCAAAATTGGGTTCCAATGTAAACTTTTGTCTTTATTTTCAAATTTGCTGCAAAGGTGACAAAACAAATAGCAACGATCTAATAACTGTAGCACAAAGTTAACTGAAACAAAACGTGTTATCCAACACAAATACCTAACAAAAGTGGTCTTCAATTGTATAGAACTTCTGAATTCAAAGTCCCCAAGTTTTCAACTCTTGGAGTTGCTTTTCTAGAATGTTATATTACAAATGCTCTGCATAATATTATTTCTCTTAACAAAAAATGCTTTATACCTATCATATCCTTGAAACTTTCAACATGCTCCAGAAAAACTAATTAATGTCTAAGATTTATAAAGGGAGGTGATGCTCAAATTCAAGTTCTATCCATCACAATAATATCAATTAAAGCAGGACGGCCATAAATCACAGAAGAAAGCAAACATATCAGAAATTCCAAACCAGAACCAAACAACACCAACCCCTCTGCCTTGAAAACCTAATAAATGTTACTATAGCATGCAGACTATTTTGATCAAAATCATATAAGCTAACGAATACAAACCTGAAAGTTTTCTTCTGGTAGCCAAAGAGTGAAAATCTGATGAAAATTGAGCAAATCCCGGAACATCTGATGAATGGGAAATCCAGCTAGGAGGAGGCTTTGGGTCACAGCTGCCTCTTAGAAAAAAAAAATGGAATTTGGGTCAACTGGATTAGGTTGATTTTTGAAAAAAAAAAAAAAGCAAAGTTATATGATATTCAGGTGAAGGAGAAACTTAAAACCAAGAAAATTCTAAAATGAGAAGTCAAACTTCTAATAAGGACTGAGACTAACTTAAATGCTTCTGTTTATGTTATTTTCTTTTGTTTGAAAGGTGAGGCAGGTCACCTCATCCTCTTGTTTATTGCAATGGAACATTAGAAAACAAGGGGGTGAAAAAGCCTAGATTCCATGAAAGGAGTACAACACTCGGTGAGAGCTTTTTTGATAACTAAAGGATTGATTCCCCTCTAAACCAAGCGTGCTCCTCAGATTTATGCCCAAAAAACAAAACATACTCCTCAGATATACTAGTTAAATGAGGCGACCCAGATTTGCAAATCAAAAAAGAGCAACTTTTAAGAGATAGGAAATGCATCTCTTGTTACAATTTGAAGCCAACCCCAACATCCGCTCCATCTAGGCCTCATCAAAAAGCCCGCGGATCAAGTGGGCCGATGGAGGCCCGCCGGCCCGCAAGGCTTTTGGTCCGGCCCGGCCCGTTAAAAAACCCGCAAAAGCCCGCCTTGGTGGGCCGATGGAGGCCAGCAAAAACCCGGCCCGGCCCGCCAAAAGCCCTCTAGGCCCGGCCCGTAAAAGCCCGCAAAATATTATATATGTGTGTGTGTGTGTCAGTGTGTGTGTGTGTTTATATATATATATATATGTGTGTGTGTGTGTGTGTGTGTGTGTATTATATATATAGATATATCTATATGTGTGTGTGTGTTTATAAATAAATATATATATATAGACACATATAGATATATATTTGTGTGTGTGTTTATATAGATATATATATATATATAGATATCTATATATATATATCAATATATCATATATGTGTGTGTGTTTATATATATATATAGATATATATATATGTGTGTGTGTGTGTGTGTGTGTGTGTTTATATATATATATATATATAGAGATATATATATATATATATATATGTGTGTGTGTGTGTGTGTGTGTGTTTATATATATATATATATACATATATATATATATATATTAATATATATGTGTGTGTGTGTATAGAGAGAGAGATATATATATATATATATATATATATATATGTGTGTGTGTGTGTGTGTGTGGAAGTTCTTATACTATTATATTTCTATATAAAATATGTGCATATATATATTCTACATATCGGTTGACCAATCCGATCGGATTCGAAAATGTGGTGAAATTGGCTAAATTTTTTACCACACTCATAATCTATTGTAATAAACTCATCCAACGGTCGGTTTTTCCATTTTCTTTGAATTGATAGGGGTTGCTCTTTGGAGTGTATGATATATAAATATAGGTTTATAAGAGTAACTACGTTTGACCTAGTTGATCGAATTCGAAACGAGAACCAAATTGGCTGAATTTTCTACAACCACCATAAAACATTACAATCTCTCAATCGAGCGGTTGGTTTCTCCGAATTCATTTTCTACTTCATGGTTGCTTTAGAATGAACCTAAACAATTTAAATGCGATGTATAAGTCATACAACTATAGGAATAAAATTGGTATAGACCAATGTGTTTGTAATTAAAATTAATTTTTTTTATCTTATATCCACGCACATCCATTGATGGAATATATACAAACGTGATGTGAAAAAATAAGCACGTTTCGCAGTTGTCACGGCATCGGTCAACCAATAAAACATATAAGTGACTACGGTTGACCAATCCGATCGGATTCGAAATTATGGTGAAATTGGCTAAATTTTTTACCACACTCATAATTTATTGTAATAAACTCATCCAACGGTCAGTTTTTCCATTTTCTTTGAATTGATAGGGGTTGCTCTTTGGAGTGTATGATATATAAATATAGATTTATATGAGTAACTACGTTTGATCTAGTTGATCGAATTCGAAACGATAACCAAATTGGCTGGATTTTCTACAACCACCATAAAACATTACAATCTCTCCATCGAGCGGTTGGTTTCTCCGAATTCATTTTCTACTTCATGGTTGCTTTAGAATGAACCTAAACAATTTAAATGCAATGTATGAGTCATACAACTTTAGGAATAAAATTGGTATAGACCAATGTGTTTGTAATTAAATTTTTTTTTTTTTTATCTTACGTCCACGCACATCCATTGATGGAATATATACAAACGTGATGTGAAAAAATAAGCACGTTTCGCGGTTGTCACGGCATCGGTCAACCAATAAAACATATAAGTGACTACGGTTGACCAATCCGATCGGATTCGAAAATATGGTGAAATTGGCTAAATTTTTTACCACACTCATAATTTATTGTAATAAACTCATCCAACGGTCGGTTTTTCCATTTTCTTTGAATAGATAGGGGTTGCTCTTTGGAGTGTATGATATATAAATATAGGTTTATAAGAGTAACTATGTTTGACCTAGTTGATCGAATTCGAAACGTGAACCAAATTGGCTGGATTTTCTACAACCACCATGAAACATTACAATCTCTCCATCAAGCGGTTGGTTTCTCCGAATTCATTTTCCACTTCATGGTTGCTTTAGAATGAACTTAAACAATTTAAATGCAATGTATAAGTCATATAACTTTAGGAATAAAATTAGTATAGTCCAATGTGTTTGTAATTAAAATTAATTTTTTTTTTATCTTATGTCCACGCACATCCATCGATGGAATATATACAAACGTGATGTGAATAAATAAGCACGTTTCGCGGTTGCCACGCCATCGGTCAACCACTAAAACATATAAGTGACTACGGTTGACCAATCCGATCGGATTCAAAAATATGGTGAAATTGGCTAAATTTTTTACCACACTCATAATTTATTGTAATAAACTCATCCAACAGTCGGTTTCTCATTTTCTTTGAATTGCTATATGTAGCTCTTTGGAGTGTATGATGTATAAATATAGATTTATAAAAAATTAGTGTCTTTAAAAATTTATTTATCAACAAATTAGTATCTATATATAAATATAGATTTTTTTTGGTACAATATAGTTATATAGATTGTTATCTTTGGTTGTATTTGATCATTATCCATTGAATTTCCAAAGCTTGATTAAAAAAAAAAATACTTGTGTCTTTAAATATTTATTTATAAATAAAGCTCGCAAGGCCCGGCCCGAAAAAACCCGCAAGGCCCGCTTTATAAGGACGGGCTTGGATCCTTTGATTTTTAATAAAGCCCGGCCCGGTCCGGCCTGCAATTATTTAAAAATATAGCAAGGCCCCGCCCGACCCAAGCCCGCTATGAATGGGCTAGGCCGGGCCGTTGACGACCCCTAGCTCCATCTGATGGTGCGTCTGATTATTATATCATTTTCCAACAAATAAATTTGTTAGTGGATGACCTAAAATAATATCAGTGGTAGTAGTTGACGTTGTGTGACAATTGCGTCTCATTAGTACATGAATTAAAGAAAAAAACAAATGTATTACAGTAACTAAGAGAGGAACCCCAACCTTTTAGCTGTATGCGGGAATATGAATTAGCCATCTCAAGCCTCATTTGTAGTTGGACTGTTTTCTAAACACACTAAATATAAGAAACTAGTAAACTTTGATGGCGCAGACTCATGATTACTTGCGGAAAGGACGTCTTTGGTTTCTGCAAGTATCTTGGTCAACTACTACCCTGAAGTTGATCCAATATGATCCGCAATCAACGCAGTAAAAAAAAACATGCTGAAACTATTCTGCACTGTCTCCTTGTTTTCTTCCAACAATGCTCCTGAGCTCTATATCAGAATAAATAGATCATGCTATTCAGTATTCAATCGTATATCCACCATGACTCTGGCAAAGGCCATCAACCATCAAGAATTCGAACCACTTGCCATGCTCCAAGCAACAACACATCCATAAACACAAGGGCTTGTCCCGACTCTATCTGTCGGGGTTGGATACATGAATCTTGGTACCAAAAGGGCATGGTATTTGCTCACAAAATCACACCCGTGACAATTTTAGAAGTGCTGAAAGGGTTAGCCAAGTTACATAACCTCTTGCCAACTTGCTGTGGAACATGGATACATCAATGGAGCCAGCATTTGCTTGTTCCAAAACAAAGAGCACATTCATCCGCATCTCTAGCTACATGACTAAGACAGTGATTGATCCTGTCATTCACTACATCCTGCAGCCAAAGTCCTCATCAACTTAAGACTAAAAGCACAGCCACAGTTCTTTCAATAATTGGTTTGGCATTGAAGTATATTACGCCCAAGGTCCCTTGGGTTATGTCTATATGTTTTTAAACTCCCATCAAGCTAAGCACCAATAGAACTTTATGCAGTGCTTTAGAAACATCTAGAGAACAATGTCTTATGTTTAGGAAAAGCAAAATACGGAAACTCCCCAGTCGTACCACAGGTCCACAAGTATTCGGTGGAGACCAAGAGGTGCAGTTACAATATAGCACATACTGGGACGCTCCTTTGTAGCTTCAGCTGTTAGGGATGGACTATCCGGTAAAATGGCACACAGCCAATGCATGTAACCATTTTGCCTTAATCTATATAAAGATAGTATTGAAAGCAACATTCAACTGCACCCATGTACCAGGTCCCAATGTCTTCCAGGTAAGAAGAAAAATGGGCTTACAATAACATGATTTCCCCTTGTTGAACACATGAATTAAATACATCTTCAATTGATGGTTCTGCCAACTCTTAATCATACAAAATTTATACAGACTGAGAAATTCACAAACATAAGAACTTTGAAAAATGCATTATGCACAGTTTTAAAAAAGGCATGGCGAGTGACTGACTAACTTTATATGAAGTACCCAGTTCTCTCCCTAAACATGGCCACAAACTCACCTGAAATTCAAAACGTCTAAAGTCATAAGAATTTAAAGGCAGTTGTCACAGCAACTAATATCAAGTGGTTTTGAACTATTAATGTAGCCTACAATATCAATATTTGATTGCTTACTTAGCATAACATTTTATACCTAACAATACGAACCATGGCTTACGATGATGACACCGTCCCCATCCAAAACAGCATGAGGATTATGTCCTAATCCTCCATTCCCACTCCACATGCAAATCCCTATACTTGGATGAGTTAAATCTCTACATATTGAGGGCTCTCCCGGCAATTTTGAGTAGCCGAGGACCATGAACCTAGCACTTGTTCTACTGTTGCTTGTTTGGGAGCTTTAAATGGTAAATGCCGGGCTGATGAATAACGACCCAATTGACATGCTGCGAGCTCCAACCTTGAGCAGTCCATTAACAGCAGAGTGGTACCAAGACCTAAAATGGCAAATGGTTACATATAGTGCAAAGTACTTTGGTAGACAAACAAAAAGAAAAAAATGCAGCTTCACAACTCCATCAAGTGATGCACTCCTACCATACTAAACGATCAAACAGATGCTTCTTGGGTATTCACTTCACTGAGATATGATTAATAGCTAACTGCATGGGAAAATCAATCAGTGGAAATTTGGGATGACTTCAACTGAAACTTCCATATTCAGGCATAACTCCTGAGTCCTGACTGAATAATTATCTGCTCATCTATTAAATTTAACTAGGACCACCCAAAAAAAAAATTTCTCTCTTTCTTTATGATACAGATAAGAATTCTTGCATAGAAACCGTTGTCAAGCTAATTAAGATTTAATGCAAAAAGGAAACACCTATTACAGAGTCATAAAGCAAAAATAACCTTGTCACTGATCCACTGAATATAAGATTGGCCTAATCTTATATGAAGAGACTAACAATCACCTTGCTTTCCAATTCAATCAGATAACATATGTAAAGATATGGCAGAGTTCCAGCAGCATTTTCTATTCAAAATAGCAATAAAAACAAGGGCAATTGCTTGAAACTGCAAAACATTTCGATTATCAAGCAGGCATCGATTTTTATCCACTATCTATATTAGACCATATTCGATCAGAGAAAAAATGAAAAGCCAAAAGGTAGTACCTGTAAAAGTAAAACAAAACCTTACCCTGAACCCCAAATCAGAGCAAACAAAAACCGATAAACTTCTTGAGAAATGTTCAAACAAGTTTCAACAAAACAGAGGATTCCAGCAAGACCCCAATCCAACCCAAACAGAAGCATTAAAGCTTTATAAAGACTGGACCTTTCGATGGCAGAGCATGTTGGACTGGGTCTCGGAGTTTGGGATTTCTAATTGTGAGAGAGAGAGAGAGTAAACTAAAAATAAGAAATTGCAGCTTGATAACCCCAAACTGTGCACTAAAAAATTTACAATCATACAGAACAATCAAGTAGAGGCTTCTTGGATATTCATTCATTCTTTGCATTAGGAGATAAACGGTAGATTACTTCTTTTTTTTCCCTCAAACCAGGATCCTTCCGTCGTTTTGATACTATATCATCCTAAACCACACATTGAAAGAGAGAAACCTATACATTCTAATAGGGTTATACCTAAAATGGTTCAAAAGTATTTGTTGGACCTCAGGTCAACAAGAGAATGTCACAACATAGATGCTTAAATCATAAACTGTGAAGTATCAACTTTTCCTGAAAACTCCCATATTCAAGCATAATCTGGGATTCAAGAGCACATGCCACACTGCTAGATTAGTCTTTTGGATGTGAACATTTATCAGATACATTAGCAAATGATATCTCAGCCACTAATCTTAGCCAGGATATTCAAGTAAGATAATTTATGTAATTTCTATTTAAAAGAAATATTTTCTGCATGTAAACATAGACACAAGAATCATCATCAAACATATATAAGTCTTAGTGAAACAAGCCAAGACCCACATTTTACAGGCTCACAAAAGCAAGTGCAACCATCCAATTGATCAATTCCTCAACTATATGATTTGACATGCCTTGTGCATAAACTAATGTTGTTAACAAATGAAAAGATATGAATAATGACCCAATTGACACGTTTGAGGTGTGCGCTCTGACCTCGAGCAGTCGAATTAATGGCAGTTAAGTGGTACTGAGACCTAAAATGGAAAATGATTGCTTGTCAGAAGGAAAGCAGGGGTCACACAAATATAGATAGTGCACATTTCTTTGGTCCAAAAAAAAAAAAAAATGCATCTTCACAAGTCCATTATTGATGCACTCGCACCATACCAAGTGATCAAAAAGATTCTTCTTGGGTATTCATTCATCGCATATACGCAGATATGATTAATAGATAACTACATGGGATCAGCTATAAGTGGGAACTTGGGATAACTTCTACTGAAAACTTACCACGTTCGGGCATAATGTGGGATTTTGGAGTACATGTCTACTCCTGAGTCCTGACTGGATATATTTTATCGAATCTATCAAAAAGTGATACCTCATCTGCTCACCAGGATCTCCAAACTAAAATACCCTTTTTCTCTATGTTCATTGCAAATAAAATTTCTTATGCAGAAACAAGAATCCCTGTCAAGCTAAATAAACCCTAATGCAACAAGACAACGCCCACCTTTTACAGTGTCATAAAACCAAGAATAACCGTGTCATTTCAATTTCAACAAATATAAGACTGGCCTAATCACCTTGTGTTCAAACTAATTAAACAACATATGTAAAGAAATGACAGTATTTCTACGAATCAAAACAAAGGGAAATTTCTTGAATGTGCAAGACATATCAATTATCGAGCAAACAAAAGCGTGCCCTAAGCCCCAAATAAGAACAAAGAAACTCAAACAAAAATGCAATCTTTCAACAAACAGAAACCAAAACAGAGGATTGTAAACGTTAAGATCGTAGGTCGGAGTCGGAGCAAATCAAAGACAGTACCTTTTGAGGGGTGTTTGGCTGATGGCAGTGGCCGACACTGTCGCTGTGAGATTAGCGAGATTTCGAATGCCTATGGGATTTATAGGGCTCATCACTTGTCTCCTCTGATTTCAAATTCTGGGAAGGAAATCAGCTGTCCTTAAATTCCCTATCCCAACCCTGTCCCACGAATTACAATATGACACGTAATCACTAACTTAACACCCCGCTAACACTGTTAGCTCTAAGAGAGAATCTTGCGTGGGGCAACTCTAAAGCCACATGGTGGGGCGAATCAATCACTGTCCAAGAGGGGAGTGTTTTGGGTATTGCACTTTAGAGAGCAGGAGGCAATTTCGAAAAAGAGAGAAAATTTTCTCTCTTCTGATTGATTGGCCCTAAAGCCACGTGGTGGGCAAACCCCACCTAAGAATTTCTCTCTGAGTAACATCCGGAGAAGAGATTGAGAACAAGGAGGAGACAATTATTAATGACATTTAGATTTAGAATCTACGGTTTAAATGAAAGGCAAGGACAAACAAAGCCCAACAATAGCCGAGGAGAAGATCTAGATCCATTGTTTGGAGAATGAATCCAAGAATCGATGCCTTGGAGAATGAAAGGCTTGTATATATCTATAAGGGAAAAAGATATAAACAGTACCCAACCTATGGCCCACTAGTAACTTCAGTACCCAAATTTTCAAAACTATCACAATAGTACCTGAAGTTCGGACCCCGACCCAACTTTAGTACCTAAAACACTGTTGGCCGTTACGGAGTTAGTCAACTGTCAAATTTTGAAGGGTATTTTCGTCATTTCACTAAATTTCTTCTTCTTCCTCAAGCTCTCTTCATCTTCTTCTTCCTCCTAACTCTGTCATCATCTTCTCCGGACCATTGGCAAAAGAATGAAACCCATAATTGGGGCAAATTAACTTCATTTCTTGGATCTGATCATGCATCACCCATCTTTCTCTCTTTTTTTTCTTTTCTTTGGGCTGGGTCACAATTTTTTTTTTTCCACTCTTTCTCTCTTCTTCCTTTTTTCTTTTCTCTCTTCTTCTTCCTTCCCCTGCTGGTAGATCGAGGGTGGGCAGGCTGTAGGCTTGCTGCGCTGGGTGGGCTGCGCAAGAGCAGGCGCAGGACGCGGGCCCAGGGCTGCTGATGCTGGGGCAATAGCGCGGAGGGAGATGTACGCGCAGAGGGGGGTAGGCTAGGCTGCTGGTCTGGCGGGGGCTTCGCGGCAGAGGGGGGGACGCTGGGCTGGAGAGGAAGAGACGCGGGGCTGCTGGAACCAGCGCTCGGCCTGGTGTGCTCGTCTGGCCAGCTGTGGGTCTTCGCGGCAGGGGTTGCGGCAGGGGGGGGACGCTGGGCTGGAGAGGAGGAGACGCGGGGCTGCTGGAACCAGCGCTAGGCCTGGTGTGCTCGTCTGGCCAGCTGTGGGGCTTCAACCAGCGATTCCACCACCGAGATCGCTCACCGATTTCCCTAAACTCTCTCTCTCTCTCTCTCTCTCTCTCTCTCGTTGAAAATAGAAATTTTTTCCTCCTAATTTCCATTTGAAACATACACACAATATTTCTTTGGGTTGTGATTGAAAAATGGATTTGAGCCTATATTCTTTCCCTAACCTCCCCTAAAGATGCTTGCCGATTAGCCTTGGTCTCCTCTGCGTTTGGATTTGCAGATGGCAACCATGGTGGGAACTGGGAATGGTGGAGGTAAGGGTCGGTTTTACCCCTAAGAAAATGCCACGTGACATGATAGTTAACGCCGTCATGGACGGCGGGTATGAAAGTTGGGTCGGGCAGGATATTTTGGGTACCATTGTGATAGTTTTGAAAACTTGGGTACTGAAGTTACTAGTGGACCATAGGTCGGGTACTGTTTATATCTTTTTCCCTATCTATAATTACCTGAATCACTACCTCCAATTTAAGCCGACACTTATCCACATGAAGAAGCAGCATTGAGCCCAACATTATATTTTTGTTTTGAAACATTGAGCTTTTATTTTCTGAAATTAAAATGATAGTGTTCATATCATATGCATAATAGATAATAGACAAGGAAATGAACAGTATCTATAAAAAGACATATTGGAATTTTTGTTAAAACTTGGGGGCAAAACCGTCATTCCACTGTTACATGAACAGTGATGATCATGGATGAATAGTGCATCCACATTTAGTATATGTAGAATAAGCTAGGCGGAAGTGTGGTATCATAGCGAAAAGTCGAAAATATTGGAGAATAGCAATAGTAGCGGTTGCTATGTACCTTAATTCGAGTAGTGACATAAAAGTTTATAATATTCTATAATAAAAAAGTATATAAGAAATTAAGTTCTCTATATACTTTTCCTATTTACTTTTTATTATATGAACACTATCATATATACTTTTTAAAATTAAGTTCCCTATATACTTTTCAAAATGATAGTGTTCTTAGTGTTCATATCAAAGCCCAACATTTCCTATATACTTTTTATTATAGAATATTATAAACTTTTATAATTAGTGGAGGAAAACCTACTTCGCGATATCCGGAGGAAAACCTAGGGTTGGAAAACAGAGTTTGGTTGCTGTGGCTTGTCCGGCGGCGTTCCCACGTCAATGGCGACTTCTGGCTGAGTCACGACAGGGGTGGAGGATCCTGGTTATGGATCTGATGGGTGTGAGCGGCTGGGATGGTTTCACTCCGAGGTGGAAGGGGATAGGAAGGTGGAAGTCAAAGGGTGGTGGTGGTCAACAGATCCAGGCCTATGGTGGCGGTGTAGATTGCTCCCTCTTTCATGGTTTTCAGTGCTCTTCTTTGTCAATGGTCCAATTTTGGTCCTAGATATGGTCGGAGACTATGTAGATAGTGGAGGTGGAAGGCCACATGGCGGGCTTGGGTGGCTACAATGGGGTGAGATTGTGCGGCTGGGATTAAGGCGGTGGTTTGCTGGTGGTTGGGGTTTGATGTCAAGGAAATTGGAAGCGTGTTGCGGTGGTCGAATTCTCTTTTCTATTAGGTTTTTTGGTTAGGTTTTTTAGGTTTTGGTTTTTGTTTAGGTATAATAAGTCCCTCCTCAATTGAGCGAGGGCTAGGTTGTTTTGGTTTCATTGGTGTGTCGTGGTCTGGTCTTTTGTCGGTGCTTTTTGGTTATCAACGTGATGGTGAATCACCCTTACACGTGGTCTGGCGGTTTTGGATCGCGGTGTCCGAATGGGTGAAAACAGTTCATCGTAAGGTTGGTGGCTGGGTTGTATCGGTACATGTTTGGTGGTTACTCATTGTAGCTCGCGGCTATGAGCGTAAAATTTGGTTAGGGGTTGAGCCTTTTTGGCTCATGGAAGTCACTCATGTTGACGGTCCCATAACTATGCATCTAATGCTATGTAATCTATTTGGCTATTAATGGAATTTTCATCTTCTCAAAAAAAAAAAAAAAAAAAAAAAAGGAACTTTTATGTCACTACTCGAATTAAGGTACATAGCAACCGCTACTATTGCTATTCTCCAATATTTTCGACTTTTCGCTATGATACCACACTTCCTCTTTTTCTTTGATTGTGGAATCATAGTATTGTAGTATTATTTCTCATAATTCTTGCATCCTCAACTGTCAGGACCTCCATCAAATTAATTGGGGTATCCTCGCTTTTTTACTCTAGGGAAAATTCATGTTTAGTATTATGAGGTTCGGTGTTGACATCATATTAGTCACGACACTTTTAATTATCTGATAACCAAGACAAAATTGGCACAGGATCAGCTAGTACAGCTGATCTCCTTCCCACGTTTATGACATGCCTGTCTTCTTTTTGGTACATTGTTAACCTCCATTTCTATTATCATGCATAAAAAACCAAATTATCCCTAATAAGAAGGCCCAACTACAAGATGACAGACTCAAGCCCCAAAATTGGTTTGCTCCGAGAAAACAGGCGACTAAATCAGGGTTTGGAAAAAGCAAAGGAGACTATGCCTCCTGTCCGGCGGCGCCTCCACGTTGATCGTGGCTTTAGGGTTTAGGTTTGGCAGGTGTTGCCGGACGGGTTCCTGGGATCTGGAGGTTCTTGGCTTTGGCCTCTCTTCATCTATCTGGGCTGGGAACATCTCTTCTCTTCTCTCAAGCGGCGACGCAGGTGTGGGTAATTGGCGATAGGCGATCTGTGGCGGCCCGAGTGTGGAGCGGGTGGTTAGTGGCCAGATCATGGCGACGGTATGCCCTGGATTGTATGGCATTGATTGCTTCTCTATGGTGGGTCACTGGACGGAGATTGCAGCGGTGGGTTTGGGCTCCCAAACTGAGGGACACAAACGGGTGGAGATCCTCCACTCTGAGGTGGCAGGACATGGTGATTTCCGATCGGTTTCTTGGACAATAGGTCGGAAGTTTGGCGTGGCTTGCTATATGGTCTGGGTTTCTTCGGCGAGGCGAGCTCGAAGGGAGAGTCTTGACACTCTTTTGGTGGTGGGCTGCCGGCAAAGCACTTAAGGAGAGGGAGGAGGAGTATGATGGTTCCTTTTTGTTTTTGTTGTTTATTAGAGTAATTTTTTTGGTTAGTTCTTTGGTTAGGCTTTTTTTTTCATTAGAATGTCCCTACTCTTGTGAGCTAGGGTTGGGTCAAATTGGGGTGTCATGGATATGGTGTTATTCCTGGGGACGAGTTGGTTTATATTCGGTTTTATCTTATGGTCAATGTGCTGACGAGCGATCCTTACACGTCGTCTGGTATCATTGGGACACGATGTGGAAGAGGACGTTGGTTTTTCAGGCAGTTGTCTATGAGGTGTTATTGAGATTCTCGGGATTCTCTGTAGCCCGAGAGGTTGGGCGATATGGTGGGTTAGGGGTTGGGCCCTTTTGGCTCATGGAAGTCATTCATGATGACGGACCCATAATTGGTTTAGGTTTTAGGGAGGAGAGTGGAGAGGTCTTGTCCTCCGCCAGTCATTCCCGTGTTATGTAATTTTGGTTATTTTAATAAAAACTTCTTCTCCTTAAAAAAAAAAAAAAACTACAAGATGATAAACATTCAAAAAGTCAAGAATTGCAAATAATAACTAGCACATTATAAATGAAATAAATTCATTAGGGCCCATTAATATCAACCAACTTTGTTTTTAATCAAACTCATATCGTGCGTGTATCATTCATCTAAAGTCAGAATGAGTCATTACATATTTTCCCTCTACTGATATGAGATAGATATATCAACCAACATTTTTTTTTTTTTTTTTGAGAATTATATCAACCAACTTTTCATACTTTATATGCTTTATATTCAAACTTAAATAAATAAAATTACCCAAAATAAAAAAACTTAAATGAATAAAAAAGAAAGAGTAGATGAATATGGGAATTGGCTAGTAAAGATTAATAAAGGAATTAACAGAGGTAACTTAAATGAAAGGAAATGTTTCATGAAATGAGCATGTAGGATAGCTACATCCTACATGAAATGGGACAGACTCAGCTAATCTTCTCCCAAGCTTCGGAGTATCACCATTGTAATTGTAATAATATACATAATGATAGTGAGATTCATGATCAGGATAACCGTAGTGATCATAAGATAGACCATAAGCATGAACATAACTCACATCATGATCACCACAATCAATAAGATTACCAAAATCAATAAGATGACCAAAATCATCTTTATTATCAACATCATCATCATCATCGTTATCGCTGTCATCAACATCCTCAAGATCCCATGCAGAGAAAGATGGATGGTTCGAGTTGTAATCCATCGACTTAATATATTTGTCACATACTCGAACTCCTATTTTCTTCACCTGGCCAGAATATTGAATGTCTACATCAATATTGACGGAGTCACCAGCTTCCAAAGTGAATTCCTCGTTTGGCAATTGCACCAGGCAGAGATAATCTTCAGTATCTGTAGTTACTGCTATGCTTTTTGTATGGGCGAAAAATTTACTTTTCTTGGTACGATTTTTAACACAAAGATGAAGACTCAGGGCTTCAAAGTATCTTATACGTGAAGAAAAAACAATGCAAAGAGTCAACCCGTTCAAATTGCAACCAATAATCTGAGGCACTTCAAAATGGACTCGGTCTCCCTTATTGACATATGTGAACCAGTCAGGAATTTCACCTCCAGAGAGATAAATTGCACCAAATCCGGTCCATCCCTATACCATCCGTATATTGTTTGTATAGACAATACGTTAGTATATCATGTGCTTGTATGCCATGTGTGCATATATGTAGGGGTTTTTTTTTTTTCTTATATTAGAAAGGATGAAGAACTTTATAATGTCTTACGAAAAACTTGTTGCAATGCAATAAATTTCAGATTTAGACTTCAAGCCAATATGAAGAATATTCATGGAAAAATAAATATGAAGAAAATTAAGAATAAAAAGTCAGATAAAGAAGTAGAGAGAGACCTGTAGGAAGCTCTCAGTAAGAAGACTGGTAGTGATGCTGTTGATCCCTTGCATTGTCAGTGACATCATGCAGTTTAAAGATTTATCCAAGCCTGGAAAATCATTGAGTTTTGGACAATCATTTAGTTGCAGCTTCATCATATTTGACATTTCGGAAAAGCTTGGGATTCTTTCCAATTCACTGCAATCATCAGCAATCAGCACCTTCAAACTTGTCGGTAGATTAGGGATTGCACGAAGGTTTTTACAATCATTCAATAGTAGACTCTCAAGATTAGAAAGGTCCCTTAGGCATGGAAGCCGCAAAAATCTATTTCCTCCTAGAGCTAATTCTCTTAAAGAAAATAGACTCCCAAGATCCTTTGGAATTGCGTCATCAGCATGGAAAGGCCTCCTAAGCTCGGAAGGGTATGAAAATTATTTCCTCTCAGATGTAAAACTTCTAATGAAGATGGAGTACTCCCAAGATCCTTTGGAAATATAGCATCATCAGTTAATTTGCAGTCTCTAAGATATAATTCTCTTAAATAACAAAATCCCGGTAACAAAGGAGATGATTGCAGAGATAAAGATTCGACGCCACATAGAGCTAATAATTTCAGGTTCTGCAGTCCTTCTATAGATGGTATTGTTCTCATAGCTGTGAAGTCAGCAAGAAGAGTTGTCAGTGATACCATTTTCCTCAAGTCCTCTGCCAGGTTTTCAAATTTTGAACAACCTGAGAGAATAAGAGTTTCAATAGATTTCAACCTGTAGAAACTCCTTGGGAGATACTTAAGCATTTTGCAATCTCGCAAATTTAGCACAAAAAGTGCTTTAAGATCTCCAATGGACTCATGAACCTCGGACAAACACTCACAGTCTTCAAGTATCAACTGTTCCAGGTTTGGGAGTTTTAAAAAGTCTGGTGTTTGTGATATATGATGACAGTGACTGAGATTAAGAATCTTGAACTTCTCAAGAAACTGTTACACAACAAAAACAAAACAAAATTCAAACTCTAAAACGAACAGAGAGAACAAGATGTGTTTCCATAATCGCATAATCAGAAGGATCATCGTAATTAAGAATATGAATTGGTGGAAGCTTATATTCATACCTCGCAATCCTTCCAAGCTTGTGTGAGTTTGCTAAATTGCAGGTCAACAGCAACTAGGTTTGGTTGCATAAACTCCTTTGGTATGCAGTCGAGAGGAAACCCATGCCAGCACAACCATCTTAATTTGTGCATGGGATAGTATTTATAGCAATCACTAAGTTGTGCGTA
Source organism: Rosa chinensis (assembly GCF_002994745.2). NCBI lineage: Eukaryota > Viridiplantae > Streptophyta > Magnoliopsida > Rosales > Rosaceae > Rosa > Rosa chinensis. The sequence continues at coordinate 51,384,699 of NC_037094.1, read as the reverse complement.
GTTCAGTTGAAGCAATCTCAGACTCCTCATATTCTTAAATGCTTCAGCACTGAAACTTACCTTGTGATATTTTGACATATTTAATGTGAGTCCTAGAACTTCTTCAGTTCCCTGACAATAAAAGGCATATAGACCAAGTGAGGAAAGGGTTACTTGTATGTCAAAATGATATATACACATGAAGTAGAGTGATAAATGCATGAACCACAGGGGAGGTACACGACCTTATATGGGAAAGGTAATATACTGGACATCCAGAGCATATATCCAATGGTTAGATGTTGGATATGTATAAGATTACTTTATGTTACATCAGTATAGAAAAAAATATGATCAGGAACCACTTACAGATTTGTTTGTCAACACATCTATTACATCTTCATAACGCCAAACTCTACTACGTTTTCCAGGGTGGTTAGTAGATTCTCCGCGTACCATTTCTCTACCCATATCTTGAAGCAAATCATGCATCATCAGCTTGTTTCCGTCATCAACAGTTACAAGACACCGTTGAAGGAGGACTTTGATTTCTATTTCTGCAGAAAAGCCACAACCATCCAATATTTGTATGACATAGTTCTTATCCATTCCAACAAAGAAACAAGCTATGTCAAGGAATATTTCCTTTCCATCCTTATTTAGTCCATCAATGCTAATTTGGAGCTTTTCCCAAACTTGGTCATTACCAAGAATTCTCTCCAATTTCTCCAGTGCACTTTCCCACTCTATATTGCTTCTTCCAAACAGGAAACATCCTAATACTTCAAGAGCTAGTGGCAAACCGCCACAATAAGTGACCACACTTCTTGAGAGTTCTAAATATTCTTCATCAGGACAGCTATTACCAAAAGCATGCCAACTAAAGAGCTCAAGAGCTTCATCTTCATTCATTGCTTCTGTCAAATAGATTGCATCCACTCTCAGTTGCTTTAGCAACTGTTCATCTCTTGTTGTTATTAAGACTATACTTCCTGAACCAAACCATGCATTGTTTATAGGGTTTATAGCCAACGCATTCAGCTGGCTTATTCGATCAATGTCATCAATTATGACAAGTACCCTTAAACCTCTAAGTTTTTTCTTGATCACATTGATCCCTCTATGAACACTATCTACCTTTATCTTGGTTGTTCTCAAGATATCAGAAAGAAGTTGTTCTTGCAGAAGAACCTCACCATTGGTTTGCTTTGTAGTTTCCCTAACATTTGCAAGGAAACTTTTACCTTCAAAGTCGTGGTAAAACTTGTTATATATGGCTTTGGCAACTGTTGTTTTACCCATTCCACCCATCCCCAAAACTCCAACCATACGAACATCATTTGATGCAATACATAAATGATGATTTATATCTTGCACACGAGAATTTATTCCAACTGGGTAGACAGCTATGTTTAAGTATTCACTCGGAAGCTGTCTTGTAATCTCGTCAACAATTTTCCTGACAAACTTTGCTTCATGCCTGGCAAGGGTAATCATAACCAGAAATAAGAAACATTCAACAACAACCAGTCATTTTGACAATAGATCGTTAGAATGAACAATATTTGACAACTATTTGTACATACTAGCAAGTGAAAATAAGCCAAAATCAGGCCAGAGATAGGTTTGTTGGAACGAACAATATATATACATATATACATATATACATATACATGGCCCTTCTAAAACTTTCGACCATTTTAAGGGATAGCTTATTAGATTCACTTTTCGATCACATATTCACATCTCAACAGTTCATTTTTTAGGTCTATATGAGTAGATCCTGCATTATTTTCAGCCAAATTGATAATCATTAAGGCATTCAAAACTGCAATTTACAATTATAAATATGAACGGTTCAAGTTGGACAAACTCGATTCATCCATTGATATAATCTAATTTGATACCTTAACGATCATCAATTTGGATGAAAATTTGCAGAAATGAACTATATAAATTTGGACTTAAAAACTGAATGGTCGAGATGCCGAAATATGATCGAAAAGTGGGTCCCACAAGGTATCCCTTAAAATGGCTAAAAATAAGGATCCCTTAGTGGACGGGCTATATATATATATATGGCTACTATTTCTCTATATGAGCAAGTAATTATTAGCCAAATCAGGCGAGAGGAAAAGTAGTAGCCACATCTGGATATCTTGCATTGGTTCATAGAATTTGGAATAATTAACTGTATCATTGCTTAAAAGAAATAAGTAATTTTACCTTTCCTCAGTGTTTTGAAGAGCCCAGCCAGACAAGTTTGCAGCTTCATTAAGAGCACATCTCCAACTCTGAACCTTATCTTCATATAACATGAAGTCCTCTTCATGTTTCTTGAATGCTCGTGCAAAACTACCAGTCTGTTTCCTGACATCTGAAGCATCAACATGATAGAATATTGGCAAAACCATTTGCCTCGCTATTTTTCTACACTCCATGATCTTCACCAGCTCCTCCAGACACCAAGTGGACTCGGCATAGTTTCTTGAAAAGACAATCACAGAAATACTGGACCCTTGGATGGCCTGCAGCAATTCACCTGTTATATCTTCCCCTCTTCTTAGCTGCTCATCAATAAAAGTGCTGATTCCGGCACCTTGTAATGCCATATAAAGGTGACCTGTGAAATTGTTCCGAGTGTCTTCACCTCTAAAGCTTAAGAACACATCATACATCCATTTTTTTGAGGAGGAAAATGAAGAGAATGCTTCATGGACTGTGCTTCTGGCCATTGGTAGTACGGACTGCAGGCAGGACCAACTCCAAATAGCTGAGTTTGAGAATTGTAAGAAAAATATTGCTAATATGACCACAAACACCAAATGTTTATCAATACGGTGTATTAAATTTATGCCTGCAAGTAGATCACATATAGATGTCGTGTTCTACAGGTAATGTTCATGACCTGTTCAAATTTAAACTCGGGCTATGTTCATAGTCTAAATCTTTCCCTGTTGACGGTTGTACTTGGCTATCATTAACAAATGCAACTAGCTAGTGTTTATACCTTATTAATTTGATGTTTTTATAAAAAGGAAAGTTTGATTTGTCTAAAGACGTTGACTTCAGGAGAATATTGTAACCATCAATTACTTGTTAAGTATCACCTCTGAATCTTGTCTTCAATTGCCTTCACAATTACTGATTTTGTTGAAATTCGTACTCTACCTTTTCATCAGACACGCGTATCATTCTAGGTAGTCAGATGTTCTGGTCACTAATTTGGTTCCTCAAAATGAATCAATTGATATTATCCATTATAAATACTCTTATCTTAAGCAAGTGTGCTTTTCAATACTATAAAACTTTTGAATATACAGTACCTTCAAGTCCAAAAGTTTCTACTTAATCAAGTTTCAACTCTTGGAAATGCTTGAGTACACTGTTACATTACCAAAGATCAAAATATTATTCGTTGTTCTTGAAATTTATACCCCAAAACCTAAATATGCTTTGAACTAATCATATCCTTGAAGTTTTCAACACACTCCAGGAATAATCAATTGATGATGCCTCAACAAGACATCGATGACTTCATCATTGATCAATAAATTATCTATTTTCTTTTCTACACACGCAAGTTTTTGCTCAAGCATATGGATTGATATCACATTACATCCAGCTCTTTCAGATTGTTTGATTAAAGTTTATTAATGGAATGTGCTCAGAACTTTGCTTTTACAACCATGACATGTTTAATTTAAGTTAGATATATTTTCTCCAAAGAGAAAAAATTCCAGGAATCTTACTGAAAAATTCCCCAACCCGGTAAATATTTATGGATGGATATTTCCATTATTATTGAGATAAGTACAACGACAATATCTAGGAACCAAACCATTGAAGATGCATGAATCTATTCAAAGATACAAATGATTTTTTTACCTTTAAAAAAAAAAGATTTTGTATATGAAGAAACAAATGGCAGATATATTTTTCTTCAAGAAAGATGACTTATAGAATAGTTAATTTAGCAACATTTATTAATGGGAGGTGATGTTCATACTGAAGTTTTATCCATGAACGTTTAAACCAGGACAGTCAAAAATCACACAAGAAAGAAACAACAGATTTGCAGTTCCAAACCGTAGAACCAAACAGTAACCCTCTGCTTGATTGGCCAAGAGTCATCAAAACCCAATTGCAAATTTGAAAAAGCTTTATAACAGTCAATCATTCAGAGAAAACTACACATGCAGATCATTTTCATCCAAACCAAGAAAGCTAAAGAACACAAACCTGAAAGTTTTCTCCCAAAACAACTGATGACTTGAAAATCCAGCTAGGTTGATATTTGAGAAATAATGCAAAGATAGATGATGAGCAGGTGGAGGAGAAGCTCAAAACCAGAGTACTTATTCTTCCGACAGTCGATTAAACACTGAGAATTCAAACTTGCAAATTATAATTTACTTGCATAACAAAAGCTTTCTTATCATCGATCATTAATTACAACAATTCAGAAACAAACCCTTACCTACTGGGGAACAAGTCCTGAAGTTCCATGGAGAAAGTTAGCCTAAGGCAATTAGATTGGCGATTATTATATAGAAATGAATGATTCTAGAATGTATAAATTAAGCTCTATATGAATTAGCATGCCAAATGTCTCAAGCTGTAGTTAGATTGTTTTCTCAAATTACTATGTAAGAAATAGTATAATTCAATGGCTAAGTCATGAGGACTTCTTTAGTTTTTGCAAGTATGAAAAAATTACCCTGAAGCTCAATGAAATATGACCAAAATCAATATTGGTAAATAATAATAATAATAATAAAAATGCTGAATGTAAACTGGTTACTTACTTTCTTTCAACAATGCTTTAGAGCTCTGTATTAAGCTTGTCAATTGTGTATCCAAAGTGAAGTCGGTAAAGACCATCAACCATCCAAAATTCTAACTACTTGGCATGCTTCAAGCAACACTGCACTAAGCACAAGGGATTGTCTCAACTATTTGGGTGGCGTAAGCAGTGATTGATCCTGCAACCAAATATCTCATATATAAACTAATAAATAAAGCAGAATTAAGATATACCACCATAGGAAAAATCAAACAGAGGCTTCTTGGATATTCATTCATTCTTTACCCTGACACCAGAATCCTTCCCCACTTTGGTTGTATATATTATCCTAGGCTACATAATGAAGAGAGACCCATTTTTCTAATAAGATGGTTATTTCCTAATACCAGCAAAAGAATTGATTTAAAATTCCTAATTAGGAGCTTAGCTCAACAAGGCAATGTCTGGTTGAACCAAAAACTGTGAAGTGTAAACTTCTCCTGAAAACTTCCCATTAATACCAGCAAAAAGAATTGATTTAAAATTCCTAATTAGCAGCTTAGCTCAACAAGGCAATGTCTGGTTGAACCAAAAACTGTGAAGTGTAAACTTCTCCTGAAAACTTCCCATTAATACCAGCAAAAGAATTGATTTAAAATTCCTAATTAGCAGCTTAGCTCAACAAGGCAATGTCTGGTTGAACCAAAAACTGTGAAGTGTAAACTTCTCCTGAAAACTTCCCATGTTCAAGCATAATCTGATATTCAAGAGCACATACCCCCACTCCTAAATTAATCTATTGAAGAAGATATTTATCTGATCTATTAGACGTCTTAGCCAGGATCTTCGAACAAAATACTTTGTTCTGTTTAACTTTTATTTGAAAGAAATATTCTTTTCATGAATATATAGACACGAGTCATTGTCAAACATATAAGTAATTCAACAAGCCAAGACCCACCTTTTACAGGCTCACAAAAGCACGCACAGACATTCAATTGAAAATATATGACCGAGTTCTAGCGGCATCTTCTATACAAACTAGCAATCAAAATAGGCTACTGCTTGAATATGCAAGTCATTTCAATTGTAACACAAGCAACTACTTCCCAGTTCCCAAACAAAAACCAAAAGGCAATGAAGACGAAAGACTAGGCAAACTCAGGGCAACAAATAAAACCCAAAGCAGATCGACTAGTATTAAAGTAAAACCCTCGGTTGGAAACCAAACCCAACAGATCGAAGTACAAAGACAATACCATTTACTTCAGGTTTTGAGAGATGTGCGCGGAGGAGCGAGCAGAAGATCTTTCAGGGCAGAGGATGTATCGCGTTGGGCCCTCAGAGTGATGTTTCCTAGTCCCAAATATGCTCCCCTCTTCAAATTTTGACATCAATTTTGTGTTGTTGTCAACTTCAGCCTACTAAGAGCATTGAAATATCAGAGCATTGGTGTTAACGTCTGCAATTCGTCTAGTGAAAACCCAACAAAAACTAAAAAACAAAAACAAAAAAGAAATGTTCATCGTGGAACTCATAGCACAGGATCACCACCTCACAGTTTTCAAAATCCCGATTTAACCGCCTTATGTCCGAATTCCCAAACGACACCATAACTGTCACTCGCGCCTTCCTCTATATCTTCAAACCCTGTCAGTCACAGACAAACAATTCACTGAAAACCCTTATTCAGTTTCAGACAGATTCTCAGGCACCAAAGTTGAATTTGCCAACTTTGGTGCTTGGGAACACCATCAATCACTCTGCTTAAATATAACGGAGAGCATGACAGATTCTCCATGGGCTGTTGTGCCTTACCATGACCCTTATGATCATGAAGTCCCCGACGTTGTGAATTTCATTAATGATACTCCTGATCCAACCCTTGACACATTGTTCGACGGTGGAGTAGTTCCTTCTTTCTCTCATCAATATCCAATTCCTCAGTTTGATAATGGAATCCAAGATTTTCCCATGTCCCCAATGTGGGATATGGGCAACAATTATAATGGCGGAGGGAATAATACTATTTCAGCACTAGCGGATCATCCTTCACAGTGTTCCGGACGCGGAGGAGGAGAATCGGGTTTTGATCAGAATTCGGGGTTGGGGTTTGGGAGTAATGTGATGCCACCTCCAGTTTGGGCTCCACCACCAATCCCCTTCAGTTGCTGCGGTTGCCAAGTTCTAAGGGAAATTGTTCACTTCAATCGTAAGTCTTTGTTTCTTGACTAATTATTTGGCTTAAATGTTGACATGCTAGTTACTTGTATTGATTTTACTTCGATTTTGGTTTGGTAGGCAATTATATTATGACACTTGAAATCCATGGAAGACTCGGTGCCATCTGTCATGCAATTCAAGAAACCCGCGCCAATTACTTGTACGATTCCAGTGCTTCTATTGAGCCTCACTATCAGAACTTTGAGTATGTTCGAGGATCAGTGCATTTTATATCAATTGCATGCACTTTAATAATTAGGGTTTATTTTTGAAAGGATAATTAGGGTTTATAAGTCTTCATGGCTTACTCACTTACAAGTTTGTTATATCAATTAATCAACAGCTTTTGCAATAAAAACATCGAGGAAGTGAAGCAGTTTCTGACGCAATACTGCTTAGAGCGAAAGGTAGAAGGCTACATTATGCAGCAAGATCCTCTGCAAGCATTTTATCAGACTCTCTGTGTTGGTATGGATGGTGAGTGGGATGATATTCTTAGTTATCCCGACGAATTCATTCCTGAGGACTTGGACACTACCGACGACTTCATTTCTCCTAATTCAGAAATGGCGGAAGAAATCGATGAGGTGACCGTGAATATGAAAGGGAAGGGTCCTAGGCTTCCCAGGTTTTCCCTTGCAGAACAGGTAGCTTGCATGTTATTTTTTTGTCATTAATTGTGTAGAGCTCCGCATTATGATGTGAAATTGTTTTATGTAACATGATATGTACTTGGGATGGTGCAGAGGGAGAGAGCAGCAAAAATGAAATTAAATGATCTTCGTGCTTACTTCCATCTCACCATTGAAGAGGCTTCTGAGCAATTGGGTTTTTGCCCAACTGTTGTCAAGAGGATCTGCCGCAAATTTGGAGTAAGCAGGTGGCCTGCTAGAAAGGTTTGTCTTCCTAATTCCCTATGTTAATGTTCAGTTAGTAACTCCCTTATCATCATTATAAAAAAGTATAGGCTCGGATTCTTGATTTTTGTGTCTTTGGATCACATTTGCAGATCAAAAGCATTGAGAGGCGAATATCAAGCTTGAGGCCGCTTTTGAATTCATATAGTGATAGCACCAGGGTCCATGTTGCAGCTGAAATTAAAAGGCTTGAAAGAGAAGTAGCCCGACTTGTATCATAATGTGAATCCGCTTATTCCAGTTCTATACTGAAGAAAGTATATATGATGCTATCATATTTTATTTTTTGGCTATTCAATACTTTTTTTTTTCCGGCTATTCAATACAAGATCAGATGCATCCCAAACTTGTCGTCAAGTCTTACGTGATGCATGCATCCATTCCTTAAACACCAACCCTAACACGCCCAAGAACAAGCATGACTTGGATTTGATTCTGGTTGATCCAAAAGTAGCCCCCAAGAAGCATACGGTTGACGATAAGACTCCCTGAATGCTAAATGGTGCCGAGCCGCGTTTATGGTCCGCGACAAGGGTCGGATATACGATTGACGACAAGTGTCAATTGGTGTTAGATAAATCACATCAGATAGACTAACTACATTTTTCTATTGGTCACAAGAAGCTAATGCTAGTCAATAATACATACAAATGCTTGAAATCGTACATGAATTTATTGCTTTTATACCAGCGAATTAACTTAGAGAAGAGTAGTGTTGCATTCAGTAAAAATGTGCATCCGGAATTGAAAGCTTCACTAACAGCTATCTTGGGGGTTACATGTGTTGAAGAACATGGTCGATATTTGGGTTTACCTCTTCATGTGAGGAGATCAAAGACAGCTATATTTGCATACCTTAAGGAGAGATTGACTAAGAAACTTATTAGTTGGCGCACCAAGATTCTTAGTGCTGCTAGTAAGGAGATTTTAATTAAAGCAGTTGCTACTGTTATCCCTTTGTATGTTATGAACTGCTACATGTTACCTAAGTCTCTATGTGATGATATGCATTAACTTTGTGCTCAATTATTTTGGGGTGGTTCTGAGGAGCACCCCAAAATACATTGGCATGCTTAATTATAATCTTTCGATGCTGGCTAAACAAGGTTGGAGGTTACTTCATAAACCTACTTCTCTTATTGCCAGATTGTATAAGCCTCGTTACTATCCAGACTGCTCTTTTTTAGAGGCTAATATGGGAGAGGCTCCCTCTTTTGCATGGAGAAGCATTATGGATGCACGCTCGGTCCTTAGGGCCGGTTTACTTTGGCAGGTTTGGTCGGGTAGGGATATAAATATTTGGAATGATGATTAGATTCCTAATGTTCCTAGCCATAATCTTCATCAGCCTAGCCATTGCAATATTCATTCGGTCTCTGATCTTATTCATTTGGAAAGCAAAACTTGGAAGAGAGAACTTCTTCAAGATTTATTTTCTGAGGAGGTTCAAGCAGCTATATTATGCATTCCTTTGAGTTTTCGTCATACTTGAGATCGTTTAACATGGAAGCTTGATCGAAAGGGTTTCTTTTCGATAAAGTCTGCATAATGGGTTGCTAGAGATTTTGTGATAGGGAGCTCTTTTTCCTCTACCTCTCTTGGGGATCCATTTAGCATGCTATGGAAAACCTTGTGGAAAGCCAAGGTTCCAGGTAAGGTTTCAATTTGCCTTTGGAGAGCTTGTCATAATATACTTTCCACAAGAGATAGTTTGAGCAAAAGGGGATATTCTGGTGAAATGCGTTGCTTACTTTGTCCTCATCGGTATGAAACTGTGAGTCATGTTTTTTGTGGTTGTTCTGTGGCAAGGGAAATCCTCACATCCCCTCCATTTTCTATGCAACTGCCTATTTCTCCTTCTTTTATGTTTGAGGAATGGATGCTTGAACATGCGATTTCTTTGTCTGATGAAAACTTTGCTAAGTTGTTGATGATATTATGGGGTTTGTGGAAAAATAGAAATGAGAAGCTTTGGAATGATTTTGCTATTGCTGCTCCTGCTATTGTCGCCAGTACTATGGCCTGGTTTGAAGAGTATAGCCGCATAAATTAACAAGGCTACTGGAAGTCAGGCTTCTCCTCAAATCAAAGGAAATCAACCTTGGCGCTCACCTATAGCAGGGATGCTAAAATTGAATACGGATGGAGCATTTCTACAGTCAGCAACTCATGGAGGGGTGGGAGGTGTCTTGCGGAATGAAAATGGTGAATTCATTGCTGAATTTGCTTATCATAAAGAGTATGTCACTTCTGCAATGCATGTGGAACTTCTTGCAATTAAACATATGGGCTAGAATTGTTGCAAGCCATGATAGTAACGAATGTTATTGTTCAAAGTGATTGTCTCTTGGCTATAAAGGCTATTTGTGAGGAGGATGAGAATTTCACAACTCTAGGCAATTAACTTAGTGGACGATATCAAGGCTCTTCTTCATCAGTTGCCTTCGATTGGGATACAACATTCTTATCGAACCTCCAATAGAGTAGCCCACAGGTTTGCAAGTTATGGTTTTGATGCTAATACCCATACTGAATGGTTCTCAAATGCTCCAGAGTTTGTTCTGGATGCCCTCATTTACGATTGTCATCGTATGCTTCAATAATAAAAGTTCTTTTATTTTTTTTCCTCAATATATATATATATATATATATATATACACACACATACATACATACATACTATTATTAAGAGAAGAGGTTTTGTTAGCCAAAGCAGAAAAAATGTACCATAATGACCCTGGATTATTAAAAAACTTTAACACTCATAAAACAGATAAGGGTAAAATAGTCAATTTATAAAATAAATAGAAAATAGAAAAAAGAAAAAAAATGTAAAAGTGGGAAGCAGTTAAGTACGTGAAAAAAAAAACCACAAACTTGCACAAAAAACTACCAACTCCTGGAAAAAAAAAAAAAAAAAAAAAAAAAAAAAAAAAAAACTACCCACTCGCTGTTTTTTAAAAAATATTAATTTTCACACATTGGGTCCGTCTAGTGTGTGTGTATATATATATATATATATATATATTAGGGAAAATGATCATTTACTCAATTTTGGGGTTAATTAACCCCACTTACCCAAACATTCTAAGAGATCATTTCCCTAATACCCAATTAAATATTTTTTTATTCCTTTTTATTTATTTTTGGGACAATTTTGCCCTTTTCTTCTTTGTCACTTTAGAGAGATAAGTCATTGGAGACCTTGCCGGATTCGGGATTCCGGTGACTGGCTTTAGAGAGATAAGTCATTGGAGACCTTGGGGATTTGGGATTCCGGCGACCGGTCACCGGAATCCCGAATCCGGCTACCGAACTGGTGACCGGATTCTGGCGTCTGAATTTATTGCCCCTAATAATACCCAGTAATCATATTATTGCCCCCCAATAATCATATTATTGCCTCCCAATACTCTTTTTATTGCCTCCCAATAATTATATTAGTGCCCTCCAATAATCATATTAGTGCCTCCCAATAATCATATTAGTGCCCTCCAATAATCATATTATTGGCCTCAAGTGAATTGCATAAACTCTCAAAACCAAAATGAATACACTACAAACACAATTGATCAATTTATATGTTCAATTGTACGAGTTATTTTTTTATTTTTTTTCCTTCCTCATTCTCGGAGCTCACAGTATACCAAAAAAAAGAAAAAAGGCTCTGGGCACCCACTGGAGTGTGAGGCTGGCTGGTTTTTTTTCCAGTGCTTCCCCAGTGATGATTTAGAGGTCATGACCAGATTGGGCGGCGGAAGATGCAACCGGTTTGTTTGGAGAACTAGCCGGTGATTGGCTTATCTCAGGCCGGGAGACTGGGGTCGGGTCATGTTTGTCTTTCTCGGTTGGAATGAGTGGTTGGGGCGTGGTTGTGTAAGGGGAGCGGAGTCGAATCGAGCTGGGATCGGAGTCGGATCCCTGTTGGGGCTGAGTTGTGGGAATGGGCGTTGGATCGGTGGTTTGGTGACGGCGGCGCTCGGAGGTTCAATTTGGATCTGAATACAGTGTTCCGATCTTGGGGCTGGCTTTGGGTGGGACCCACGACGATTGAGATCGTCTCTGATTGCAGTGGAGATATGATGGAGGAGAGGGCCCGAAGCCAGTGGTAGGGCGCCAGAGCTGCCATGGCAGAGAGAGAGAGAGAACCGTGCAGATCGGAATTGGAGGATGAGAGAGAGAGATATGAGTGTAATTTAAAAATTAAAATGAGGGCAATACTGTCAATAGGTGTTAGATTGGGTAAATGGGGTTAAAAAACTCTTAGTGAAGTAAGTGGGCAGTTTTTAAGCTGAAATTGGATAAGTGGTCACAGCCCCTATATCTTATATATATATATGCCCTCACATAATATAGATATTAATAAATAAATTATTTATATATGAGGATAAGGTAGTCAATTGACTATATCATATTTCAAAAGATTGTAATACCTCCCATGAAAAATGGAGAAACTTCCTCAAAATCAGGAGAGAAACTACTGTAACTTTTTTAAATTTAAAAAAATAAAAACAAAAGTCAATTGACATGTGCAGAGCACATGTTAAGGGGCTAGTATATAGAAAGAGATATATCATTCATCCAAGGCCAAAACGAGACATATTATAATTTCATGTGCTTGTACCCTAAATTAGTTGTTAGGATTGGAAGACCAAATACAATCCACTAGTACAATCAACGTTCATTTATTCAGCAAGCCTACCACTATTATATTTAGTATTTAACGCATAATCAAAATTAAATGAGGTTCTTTTCGCCAATGCACTCAATTTGTGGTGCTTTAGGACCTTTTCAAGTTTATGTAAAACATAGCATAGCATAGCGGGTAAGCAAAAAGATAAAATATAGGGCAAAATACTATTTAGTCCTTGAAGTATGCCTTCGTCCTCGTTTCAGTCCCTGCTTTTCTAATTTAATCTGAAAAGTCCCTGAGATCACAATTTCGTGTCTAATAAGTCCTCGCCTTCTAAATGCTTCGTTAACTGGCTGACGTGGCAGATCAGTAGACGCCAACTCAGCGCCACGTAAGCATGGTGGATGTTAAAATGTCGAAAATAACCCTAGCCTCCCCTTTTAATTTTTTAATTCTTTTTTTTTTTTGTTCTTTGCTGTAATCTCTTCTTCCTCTTGTTCCTTTACCCAAACACGGGCCTCATCATCCTAGCTCTTCTTCTTCCTCTCATTCAATCCAACCTCAAAGCTAAAGAAGACAAACAAAGCCACTCCGTGAGACCAAAACCAAAACCAAGGAGAACCCAGTCTTTGCCTCATGTTTTGGCTTTCATTCTCGAGCAAGTGCGCCACCTCCACGCCACTCACTCGCCGGAGTTCCTCAGCCTCCAATTCACCAACACTGTTGGGCTTCTCAAAGAATCGAGCTCTGGTTCAGATCTCGTGATCAGAGTTTGGCCACAGAGGAAGAGCTTCAATGACCACGACTCCGGTTCGGTTCCATCCCAATGGAAGATGAACCAGACTACAGAATCCAACGGTGATGGTGGGTACGAGGCCGACGGTGATGGCGACGACGCTGCATGCGCTTGCGATTTTGCTGAAGCAGGTTGAGGATTGGGATAGGTAACCCAATCTCAGTTTTTCATATTGATTGTTTTCTGGTAATTTTGGGTTTCAAAGAAAGAATTGGGGTTAATTTGAGGTGGAATTTGGTTTTTGATGAACTTGGAAATACCCAAATGTTGGATATGTTGCTGTGATTGATTATGCAGGTGTAGTTCTTGGAATTTGTTGATATATAATCACAATGAAATTGTTGGTTGAATTCGGTGGTGGTTGTGGTAGTTTTGGTGGTGGTGAAGGTAGGGATATGGGGGATTAGAAATGAGGAGTTGAGAGGCAGTGACTTGGAGAAGTGGGTCTAGGAATGGTTGTGGTGGAGGGTAAGGCCGTAAGGGTGGTCAGATTGGGGGTAGTGACAAATGGAGTAGGAGGTGGTGCAGCAGCAAGTGGTGGTGGTGAGAAGGTGGTTTTGGAGATGGTGACTGTGAAACTGCTCTCGGAGACTTTGTTCCTGTTCAAGTTTTGGTGATACAACAACAGAGGGAATTCAAGTTTGAGTTATTTGAGTAAGAGAGGAGGGAAAGAGGTTGGTTGATTTAGTTTCAGACAAGGGGGCAAGGGGTTGAGGAAAGCGGCGAGGGGTTGAGCTTGGAGAGAGAGCTTGGTGGTGGTTATGGTGGTTTGGGTATGAAGAAGAAGAAGAAGGGTTATTTTGGACAATTTACAGGTTGCATGGCCTGCAAATGCTGAGGTGGTCTGGCTTGGAGTGCTACATCAGCAACATAACAGTCTAACTTGACAGAATTTAGACGGCGAGGACTTATTAGACACGAAATTGTGACCTCAGGGACTTTTCAGATTAAATTAGAAAAGCATTGACTAAAACGAGGACAAATGCATACTTCAGGGACTAAACAGTATTTTGCCCTAAAATATAAAAAGAAAACTAGCTAACCAGTTGCTCATTGTCCTTAGAACTAGGGGAGAAACTTTTGTAGGATTAGTCTCGTTTAGCTTCTACTTTGTGTTTGATGGTGCACTACCAACCTTTCTTGAACGAATGAATCAGACATATCAGATTAGCATAGCACTAAGATCTCGTAAACCACCATTGACGATGGAATATAATTCCACTTTTTGAAGAGGATATTCAGGACTAGTTGAAACTAGACGGGAAAATTCTCACCCAATCTAAGGAGAGCAATTAGAGTGACATTGCCACCAATTTCCTCTTAGCAGGAAACCACCGACACCATCATCGTCAAAATCCACAAGCAGAGACGAAGATCCCATGCAAAAATCAACGACGCCGTTGACCATAAAGGAGAAGAATAACCTAACAAGTAAGTCTTAAGTAGTGCACGAACCAAGTAGGGAACAAGATGAGGGAGAAGACCTATGACTAGGGTTACTATCATCTCTGGGATGAAAAAGAAACGACGGTTAAGAAAAACCCTAACAAACACTTTCTTATAATTTCTTGGTAACTTACGTACATTCTCACCCTCATTCTTCTTCACATAAATTTATTGTTAATCAATAAAATAAGGGTAAAATTCACTTTTGGTACTAATTTAGTCCGTCATTAGTCCATTACCTTCTTTTTTTTATAGATAAAACACATCATGTTGTCATATAGTAATCACCTCCAAAAAATGAAATGTTTCGATGCCAAAGATCCAAGATCCAATTCATCAGCGCCTATGCCTAAACAAATGTGACCAAATTATAAGTCACAGCAGAAGCAACCTAATCTATTAAATTAGTTTAGGGTTGTGGAGGACAACTGTAGGAATCAGAGGAAGAGGCTGCTGAACGGCACCACCAAGAGGAGCATAGATCGGAATAAATGGATCAACATGAAAAGCAACACGAATCTGAAACCCCTCAAGTATCATATTCATGACATGCATCCTCTTCATCTTGAGTGGCAGCATTTATAATAACTTGATTATTCTTCACTCGACGAGGGAGTCCATCGATGACCATCATTTCTCTCATGTTAGAAACTGTGACCACATGGGTGGTCACTAGTTGCTGCTCAAAGAAGACTCCTCTACCTGGTCGCTTCCAATGCCTCATTTAGAGTGTTGATTCGCCTTTTAAATATCTTCGGATCAACTGCTCACGTTTTCTTTGCAAGAATCATTTTTTAGTGAGACAAATTAATCCTACTCTACAAAAATTGAGGATGTCATGCACAAAACAAATCTCAAGTAGTCTATTCTGTATATTGGTTCTGTCAATTTTTTCGCTAATTTGTCTAATAAAGTATTGTTGATGATTTTTCGTAGGGGACTGGAGTTTTTTCTTTATTTGTATGCTCGGTTTATATTAGTATCATGTTTGTAAAGACTTTTAACGTAAGAACGAGAACTCAATACGAGAAAAGTAATTATTAACCAGAACAATAAAACATTGGCCGCTTCCAATGCCTCATAGAGAGTGTTGATTTCGCCTTGGTTTTCTAGATATCTTCGGATCAAGTGTTTACCCATTTTTATGTAAGAGTCATTTTTTAGTGAGACAAACGTACCCTACTCTACAAAAATTGGGAATGTCGTGCACAAAACAAATCTCAAGTAGTTTATTTTCTATGTTGGTTCTGTCAATTTTTTTGCTAATTTCTCTAGCAAAGTACTGTTGATTATTTTTTTCATAAGGGACTGGAGGTTTTTAAAAAATAAAAAATAAATAAAAAAATTTGTATGCTCGCTTTATATTAGTATCAATGTTTGCAAAGAGTTTTAACGTATGAACGAGAATTCAATTGTAACACCCCGAATGTTGTTTCATCTCAAAAAAAAAAAAATTGTAACACCCCGATTTGCACCTCATCAAGTTGAGTACGTTATAGTGCTACGGATTCCTAGAACTCAAGCTAAGATTTTTAACTCAAATCCTAAGAATCTGCTAGGCAAAACAAGGAAATTAAAATACTTTAATAAGTGCATTACAAAAATTTGAGCGCGGAAGCATTTGTTTAAGGGAGGTGAAAACTATAAAGCTAACGGAAAATTCTTTAAAAACAAATACAAGTCCTTTGAAAACAATTATCGAATATTAGTCCGGTTCAAGATCACCATCCGAAAAATTTACAAGAGGGGTACTTTATGAACAATTACAAACTTGATAAACGAATTGTGAGGGAGTAAAGGAAACAAGAAAACCTGTCATGTGGATCTAACTCCGTCGATGACATAATTTGAAATATAATGTAACTAAGCCACACCCAGCGTCATCCAGCTATCCCGTCTTCATACACAGTACCTGCATCCACAAATGGTTGTAGGGGTGAGTTTTCGTCCTCGCTGCTCAATAAGACTCTACCCCAGCTAGGTGTAAAAACAATTAAACAATGGTGTCGGCAAAGTAAGTGAGAAAACAATGCATAAAGATAAAGATGTTCGAAACCACAAACCATAGTTCGTTTATAAAAGTACAGTAGAGCCCAGAAGAATGAAACAGACCTGATGACCGATCGCTATGCCTACTACAACCTTACCACGATTAATATCGTTTACACAGGTAAGGTGTAGCGAGAGTGTCCCCTTACGTTGTATCACCTCAAAGGATGTTAGACACTCTTCAGTCCATACAGCCCCTCCGGAGGTTTAGGGGATCGAAACCCAAGGAAGTCACTATGATCCTCTCACTCTCAGGTCATCAAACAATAGCTCATAGAAAATGAAATAAAAACCAAATTTTTTTTCATGCATCATTAATTTTCCATAAAATCCATACATAAAAATTTCTAACTGAAGCGAGTCTAGAATCCCTTACCTGCAATATCGCAACTTTGACTCCATTCGCTTTTCTAGGCCAACACCACCACCTTTCCCATTTTGGGTAACTGGAGCCCCTAAGTCCAACAACAATAGTATTCTAGTGTTAAAACAAAATTCCATTCAATAACACACTACAAATACTACCAAGTCCATTTAGGCCCCGTTTGGAAACAGAATTTTGATTTGGATTTGAATTTCAAATCCTATGTATTTAAAATCTGCATAATTAAAATATGTGTATTCTAAATTTTGCTGTTTGGATTAAAAAAGATAGATAGAGATTTAAAATTGAAGATTTAGATTTTGTAATATTAGAACCGCATCCATCTCAACCAAATCAACCATCAAAGGCTTCAGAGCAATCTGAAACTTGACTTGGAGGGGATGAAGTCGGCGGCGGAGAGCTCAACCACCATTGCCGGCGTCAATGAGTCGTCGGCGATGCAAAAGAAGATACAGAGGCTGAGCCGAAACGCAGAAAGGCAGAGAAAGAGAGAGAGTAGATCGGGATGGAGTCGGCGGCGATGTTGAATAAGCTACGGAGGCTTGGGGAGAGAGAGAGTAGATCAAAGGATGTGAGAGAAACCTTGGAGAGAGAAAGAGGAGAAAAGAAGAAAGAGAGTGCACGATATGTTCTTTCAAGGAATCCAAGACCTGATGATTTGAAATAACTAGGGTCTCCTAGTTATTTGAAATCATCAAAATTTGCTATCTGAAATCTTCTGGGGTGATTTTGAAGAAATCCAAATACTCACTTAAGAAGACAACCAAACAAGTAGATTTGGATTTGGGGGTTTCAAATCCAAATCCACACTCCCAAATCCCTATATCCAAACGGGCCCTTTAATTATTTTCCTTCAACATGAATTCCTCGCGTTATCGGGTGTCAATGTGTCATCCTTTTTATTTCTTAGGACACCCAAAACTATTTACTCTTTTACACCACTCTTCAGTTTAAGCCAAACTCACACTCAATAACCCGAGTTTTACTTGGTGACAATTTCATATGAAACCAAGTTCTACGTCATCCATTAACACATAATGTATGTATACTTAGAACTTATGTCCAGTATCATAATTAACGACAAACAGAGTGTACTGGAAACTAGCATATACCAGATTAACTAACAATCCATACACTTCCATCTCTTGGTTTCATAGTCTCACTAGCAAATGGTATAGCATCCAAATTTACAGTCATCGTTCTTTTCCTTTTCATTCCACGTTGTTAAGACCAATTAGTCAATACATGATGCAGTTACCCAAAGGATCTATATATCAACATTTGATTCCTAGTCTTTACACATCGAGCAATTTATGCTTTCCACAACTTGTGTTTTGATTTTCAGTCACCAATCACGTATCAATTATCAAGCAGACAACTCACAATCAAACCTTATAATTCTCCACCAGCCCAAATTGCAAGTCAACAAGTCCAAAAGCACACTGTACTTCCAATAACTTGATTACAGCCACCAAGACTGTAACAAATTATGCAATTAATATACTCCCAAACAAATCAACTTCATACTCCAACAATTTCACAGCAATTCTTATCTATTTTCAGATCATTACCTTTGGTGAAAATCATAGTAACCACTCTCATTCTAGAGTTCCACACCCAAGTTTGGTCCAGCTCCACAAAGTCCCTTCTTGTGGCCTTCCACTCATGAACTCGACTCCAAACAAGCTAAAACAGATGGGGTTCACTCCTTTGACGAAGAACACATTAGCTGGGAAAAACCCTTCCTTTGCTCACTCCTCTACAATTTGACCCGGCACATAACAAGCCAATACGTAACATTTCGATTAACAAACTTCCGTTCCAATAATTTCAGGCAGAAGACTTGAAGATAAACACAAAACTGATTTCAATTCTCCATGGAGAAATAGCTCACCTTGTTATTTACTGGAATTCCCAGCAGCGAACGCCAGCGAGCTCTCCAACCAAACCATTCCATGAATTGAATATAACCGAGCTCCAATTCCAGTTCTAGGACGAGAATTGTTATCAGGAATGAACCCAAAAACACAAGAAAGCCGCGTGAACGGTGAACTCCGACGAAGTCCGATGACACCGAAAAACACAAATCATCAATCCGTCAATACCCAACCAAAATCGAAAACTAATTATACGGACATGTAGAGCTCGAAGAGTAGGTCACACTTCATACCTCATGCACGACCAGTGGCGGAGGCAGGGATGTAGATAAACGGGGGCAAAAAAATTTCTTTCCTTTCTGCCTCTTTTCTACCCGGCAGAGCAACTTCAGGTCGGTTTTGAACATGCAAAGTACCAGGACCGGCCTAAACCCGAACCGAGACAATACGGTCCTTGGCAGTAGCAGCAAAGGCTGCAAATAGTACCATTATGCAATCTGCACTAGCAACAAGGCTACATCTGCAACAAGTAATGAAACAAATCAATTTTCTCCACTTGGTCGGCGCTGTTAGAAGCATGGCTGATGTGGAGGAGATCAAGACGCGTTAGGGGAAGAAGGCATTGTGCACTGAGGAGCACAAGGAGAGGAATTGAGGGATGAGGAAGAAGATGAAGAAGAAAGAGAAAAAAAAAATGAAGAAGAATGAGATAAAGAGGTGACCGAGAGTTGAGAAAGATTGATAAAAAAAAATATTAAAAAAAAACAGAGAGAATAAAAATGACAACGGGGAGAAGGTCGATCTCTAGTTTTTGGAGGAGGATTAAAGTTGGGGTTGACTGGCTGAGGAAGAAGAAGAAGAACTGAAGAAGAAGAGAAAGAAGAAGAGAGAAGGAGAGGAATCGTGTTGGGTAAGAGGAATAATGGAATATTTATATTGCCACTAGTACCCCTTTTTTTTTTTGAAAGGTTAGTACCCATATTATTAATATAGTATTTGTTCAAGTGATTTGTGTGTCTGACTCAAACCCTAGGTTACTTGACCTAATGGTAATAGGGTTAAATTAGAAAGATCTAGATATTCCTATTTAATGTATGATTACCTTTCCTTGTATGATTCGGATTCTATGCATTGTAATCCTCTATATAAAGAGACCCCTATTATCAATGAGAATACACATAAATTTTCTCTTAATTCTCGTTTCTCTAAAACACATTATCAGCACGAAGCCCTAACCCTGAAATCCTAAAATCGTAACCTTCAAAACCCTAGCAACTACCGCCTGCGACAACGAGACCTCGCGACCCCGTGACACAGCGGCCCCGCAAAACCGCGACCCCGAGACGCCGCGACCTAGAGACTCTACAACCCCGGGATGCCGCGACCCCGCGACTCCATGACCATGCTGCAATCCTACAAGTCTGCTTGCTTGCACTAGGACTGAAGCTCGTCTCCAATCCTACGACAAGGACCAAATATGTTCTGCAATCTTAAGAGGTATGTTTTACTAAAAGTTCTCGTTTTTTGAATTTTTCCTCTTTTTCTCGAAGACTTGCAAACTCCCATCTTCTAGCCCCCTTTCTTCATTATAGGGGAGGCCTAATTAAGCCGAACTGTGGGGGTTCGTGCTCACTCCAAGCTTGGAGCTTGTTGAGATCTTCAAACTTAGAGTTTGTAGAGAATTTATGATCGACCACTTACGTCATTGTTTTGATCTAATCCAAAACCTATTGGAATTGAATTTCTTGGAAGCAATTACGCTCAGAAATTCCTAATTTCTTGGAAGCGACTACGCTCAGAAATTTTATATGTTTTTGTGATAGCTTTTTCTGCTCCGAAACTAACCTTTTTTCTTGTTCTCTTTCAGGATAAGTAACCTGAACAAATTGGACTTTGCTCCATTGGGAACAACTAGCTTTGGATATCACAGGTGGGTTTGTGATGTCCGCCAGCATCTCAAGGCCGATGGAATCTTGGATACGATTCTCGAGCCTAGCCAAGACGTGCTAACTGTTGAGCAAGCTCAAGCTTTGAAAGCAAATAGAGCAGCCTTAGAGGCAAATAAGGCGAAAGCCATCATCCTAATGACTCGTCATATGGATGATTCGCTCCAGTACAAGTGTATGAATGAAGAAGACCCCAGAAGGCTGTGGGTCTCACTTGAAGAAAGATTTGACAACGTCCGTGACTCCCTGCTTCCTGACCTAGAAGTGAGATGGCATAGCCTTCGCTTCTATGATTTCAAGTCAGTTCTTGACTACAACTCGGAAGCACTTCCCATTAAATCCTTAATGGAATTTTGTGGTAAAGAGATCACAGATGCAATGTTGATTGAGAAGATTCTCTCTACCTTCCCCGTCTCTGCATTGATGGTTACTAAGAACTATCGAATCGATGTTACTGCAGGACGGATCACAAGGTTTCATGAGCTTATTGGAGCTATGAATGTTGCTGAAAAGCATGACAACATCCTTGTGAAGAACTATAATTCGAGATCCATAGAAACAGAGTATATTCCAGAATCCAATTATAGTCGCGCTCCTAAGAGAGGGCGCCAAGTGCGAAACCCTAATCTTAGGGATACTTCTGGATGTTTTGGTCCATATAATCGCTCTACATGGGAAGGTAACCGCCAAAATAGGGGAACACGGAACCGAAGAGGTCAACGTGGAAAGAGAGAGGGAGGCAACGCCTCTGGCCATGTTGGTGGCGCCACCCAATACTAAGAGCCATCTAAATGATGCTTTCAAAGCGCCTCAATCAATAGAGTTTGAGCAAAGAGATGTATGTTCTCAATGTGGAGTATCTGATCATTAGCCACACATTTGTAGACCTCATGAAGAAATTGTCACCACCTACAAAGCATATTGTGAAACAAGAAAAGCTCACTATGTGGAACAAGAAGGTCAAGAAGATGATCTAGAGTGAAGGGTTAAAGACTACAAATCTGGTTGGGATCAATAGATCGCCAATTCTGTTTAAGTCTTTATTTTTCCAAGAGATGTAATAGGCAATTACCATATATTTTTGTAGTAGATGCCAAAGGTTGAGTATTTCTTCAAAGTAGGCTCAACCAAAGTAAGCGTTATGTCTAGGAAGGTTTTGAGATTAGTGGTACTTAAGCAAGCCTTGCTCCACCGACATCTCTCTACTCACCTGGTCACATTTATTTTGGAATTACCGAAAGAAGTTAGACGACTATCATTGTTTTGCATTAGCTAGCATTTTGGATTAGATTTTCTTTGGTCAAAGAGACAATGATGTAACTTCGTTGGTTTATAAATAAAATTTCGAGTTCTTTTCCTTATGATTCCATTTTAATTCTGAGCATATGACTTTATGACTACGATGGCTGAGCCATCACTATTAATTCAAGGACATAGAATAGCCCAAGTTCCCCATGCCAAATGGCACTTTGATTACTGTCACAGAAACTCTCTACTCTCCTAGGAAAAAATTCACCTATTAATAGCGAACGGATTCCATGCGAAAACGCATGTAGAGAACGGAAATGTGTTCCTTTACAATACCTCTAATTAGGGGCGGGCAGAAATCGAACCGGGCCGGAAAATAGGTTGCGGTTACCGAACCAGAAGAAGCAGTGAAGAAAAATGCCGTCAACCGAACCGGACCGGACTGAACCGAACCGGACAGGAATCGGGCCTTTCCTCTGCACCGACGGGAATAAACCGAACCGGCCGAATTTTAATATAACATATTATTTTTTATTAATTTTAATAGGTGTCAAATTTTGATTGGTTCTTAAGAGGTTTCCTGTGAGCTTGACCTCACCTGATCACCATAAATCCTAACCTAATTCGACCCACTCTCTCATTCACTCATTCCCACACTCACCTCGCCGTTTTCGACTTTTCTCTCGACTCTCAGTCTCTCAGTACGCTCTCTTTCTCCCTACATCTAAATCATACACAAAGCAGCAAAATACTCCTCATCTCTCACCCTTTTTCCTCATCTCTCCCTACATCTATTCTCACTCTGTTGTTGTTTTGATTGGGGTTTGGAGGGCTCTCGAATTATTTTGCTGCAGATGGATTCGGTAGTGAAATTTGGCTTTTTGCTTCAATTTTTTTTGGTTTTATGTTTTGATCTATGAAATTAGGACGATAAGAGTTTGATCTGGGATAATGTTTGGCTGCTTCCTGTTGTTGTTTTATTTATATATGAAATTAGGGTTTCAATTTTAGGAGAGATGATGTTGTGTTTGGTATAGTGTTTTGAGTTTTGTGAGAGATGATGTTTGCTGGGTTTTGTGAGTTTGGTTTCGAGCTTGGTCTGAAATTAGGGTTTCAAATTTTGTGAGAGATGATGTTTGCTGTTGTTGTTGTTCACTTGTTCATATTGTTTGATCTGTTGTTGTTGTTTGCTGGAAATTTATGTTGCTGTTTAATCATGTTTCTGTTCTTTTCTCAGTTTATGGAAGGAACGTCACAGACCTCGGATCCTACATCAAATCCAAGTGAGTCATCTCATACCAATGAAGCTGTGCGTCTTCTCATGCCTCCCCCTCATTCTGGAACACCAACTAGTACTCCTACTAGTGACGCTGCAACAAGTCAAGCTGAAGAAATTGTGAAGAGGAAAAACCAGTCAGTAGCTTGGGATCACTTTGTGAAGATGAAGTTCTTGTAATGAAGTATTGAATTAGGTTTTAGGGTTTTTAGACTTCACACCATCTTGTATTGAAAGCTCAGCCTAGTATTTAACTATTTATGGTTGTTTCCAGGTAATTTGGGCCAAATTCTTTTGCTTGAAACTGTTCAGGTTATTGTACAAATAGATTTATGATCTGGAAAAATTGGGCCATAAATAAATTTTTAAAAAAGCCCAACTCAGACCGAACCCGAACTGAATTTTCAGCCCACCGAATATTTCGGCCCGCTCCATTTAGAAACAGTTTTAGGCCCAATTTTTTGCCCAACCGACTAAAACGCGTCGAACTCAGGTCGGGCCCAAAACCGAGCCGGGCCGACCCGAGCCCAGCCCTACCTCTAATGATTGCTAACAAAGGCACATCTTAGAGAAGTTTATGTGTCTCTCTAGTAGACTCTATGTCACTGTTCGAGCTATTAAATCCAATGAAGTTAAGAAGATCTTTTGGATTTAGACACATATTGGCTTTGTCATGACAGGATAGGTCATCCTAGTCATGATATGATGATCCGTCTACTAAAGACTTCACATGGACATCCTTTCTTTCGAGCAAAACGAAGCATGAATCAAAGGTTGATTCCTGGACTAAGTATGACCGCCGCCGCTGCCTAGGGCACCCTTCGCCGTCCACCACCAGCCTAGGGCTGGCATAGTCCCTATCCATAACGCCATGGATGGCATCCATCATGGTGATGGAGCCCCAGGTGATGCTACAATCACCAACTTGCTTCAAATAGCGTTTCAGACGCTCAGGCCCAACGACAATCTTCATTGGTTGCTTCTAAGACCTATCGCTCGATTTACTAAGGAAATGAATATACTCATTCTGTTCTTACATAGAATCCATGGGGATTCTATGGACTAATTCAACCAACTTGCGGACGTTTAAATATCTTATTATGTTAGTTGACATGTAAACACGCTGGTCACGTGCTGTGCTATTGTCCACTTGTAATGCTACTTATGTTACACTCCTAGCACATATTATACAACAACGGGCTCACTCCCCAGATCATCCTATTCCATCAATTGGACTTGACGATGCTAGAGAGTTTACATCAAATATTTTTGATGGTTATTGCATTGGGACTGATGTTGGACATCATATTCCCATTAACACACCCAAATGGTCTCGCGAAAATGACTACGATGGTTGTCTGGACATTGGTAATGTGCACCAATCTCCTTATATCCGCTTGGGGTGATGCAATATCGCATGTAGATATGCTAGTTCGTCTACGACCCACTGCCACTTAATCTACCTCTGCGTTACAACTAGTGACTGGGTACAAGTATTATACTTACGCACATTTGAGTGAGCCATTTATGTGCCAATTGCGCCGCTACAATGCTCTATGTTGGGTCCTTACAGATGAATGAGCAACTACGTTGGATTTGAGATCCCAACAATCGTCTGCCACTTAATGCCCTTGCTAGGCGATCTCCTTACCACTAGATTTGCGGATGTCACTTTGATGAGACAGTTTTCCTGTTGTTAGGGGGAGATAAGAACACGAATGTTCAGCAGAAACGACATGAATTGTCTTGGCATGTCCCCACTATGTCTCATCTCGATCCCTGTTAAAGTGACGAGATCACACATCTGCTGCAAATATGTCTGTAAGGAAGGACGTCCCTACGAGAGGACGTAGCGCCACCCTACACGGAGGTAGGCATGGCGCCAATGCCAAAGAGAGTGGCACTCTGGCATTATAGGTCATGGCCCCAGCTATGATGCGTGGGAGGCCCGTGGGTTCGAAGGATACTTTGGCACATTTTAATCCTTTGATTATCAAGACTCAAAATCCATCTCATGAGAATCTTCCAGATTATGGTCAACGTTAGGGGACACCTCAACGTCAGAACCAATTCTTGAGAATATAGATCTCTATGAAAATTACACTAGTGTACATGAGACGTGGGATAGAAACTCCATCATAATTGATGATGTAGTCGCGCATTTCGTTGCACATGAGTTTGTTGAGTCTGATGATATCGAATCACGCTTCGTTGATGAATGAATGCCAACGTAGAGAAATTTGGCCAAAATGGAAAGATGCGATCCAAGTTAAGTTGGATTCTCTAACGAAGAGGAAGGTTTTTGAGCCAGTGATGCCAACACCTCCTGACATAAAACCTGTTGACTAATGGGTCTTCGTTAGAAAGCATGATGAGAAAAAGATATGGCAATCTCGCCTTATGGCGCAAGGCTTCTCACAAAACGCCCTGGAATCAACTACGATGAGACATATTCTCTCGTAATGGATGTCATTGCACTCCACTACCCTATCAGTTTGGTAGTTTCTGAATAACTGATCATGCAGCTTACAAATGTGGTCACTACGTATCTATATGGGGATCTAGATATGGAATATACATGAAGGTTCATGGTGAACTTCACTTGCCCAAGTCAAGTGGCTCTAGACCACGAAGCGCGTTCACAATAAAAGTTAAAACGCTCGCTAAAAGTGACTACTTGATTGGGAAGGGATATGCCCGCGCGTTTCCATAACAAGTTTTGGATTCTATCGCGGTTCATGTTGGACATGATCTTCATTGAAAGCCCTTAAAAAGTTAAGGAAAACCGCTGAACACATGAAATCCGATTTTGAGATAAAGGATTTTGGGAGAACACGATTATATCTTGGTTTGGAACTTGAGTATCATGACAATAGATGCTTAGGCATTTTGACAAGGTCAAGCCTTCAAGCACCCCTATGATCGTCCGTAGTCTTGATCCTGAAAATGGATCTTCTTCGTCCGAAGAATGATGATGAAGATGTGCTAGAGGCAGAAGTGCCTTACTTAAGTACAATAGGCGCATATTGTACTTAGATCAATGCATAAGACCGGACATCTCATTTGCAATGAACTTGTTAGCTAAGGTATAGCTCTGCGCCAACGGAACGCCATTGGATTGGTGTAAAAGATATCTTTCGGTACTTGAGATGTACGATTGATATGAGCTTGTTCTATCCCTATAGAGAGACGATGGATTCGGACCCATCACACACCAGGAACGCCGCCAATACTAGCCTGCATCCACTATCCCCATCCCAAAATGACATGTGTTTTGGAAGGTTTTGCTGATATTGGGTATCTCTCTGACCCACACAAAGGTCATTCCCAGACTAGTTAAGTGTTCACCATGGGAAAAGACTGTGATATCTTGGAGGTCTATAGAATAGAATAGACCTTAGTCACTATATCTTCGAACCATGCAAAGATTATTGCTCTTCACGAAGTGGTTCGTGAATGTTTATGGATTGGATCCATAATTACGCATGTTCAAACAATTGTGGTTTGAAGTCTACCACAGATGAGCCTACTAGCATTTAGGATAATGCTACTTGATTTGAACAAATGAAGCAGGGCTACATCAAAAGTGACAACACCAAGCATAATAAGCAACAGTAGACTCTCCTCAAGATCAAAACGAACTTGGTTCGATCTGAGGACAGTATGACAGACTTGCTCACTAAGTCATTGCCTAAATTCCACTTTCGAGAAACATGTTGGTAGCATCGTTTGCAGAAGATATCCGAACTCCCATGATCGTTGTCATCAAGGGGAGATGTCTACATGTATGGTCTCGAAACGTGAAGGGTGTGTTGTGCTCTTTTTCCCCTTCGACCGAGGTTATTTTTGTCCCACTGTGTTTTTGTTACTCGGCAAGGTTTTTAGCGAGGCAACGAGAGAAGCACCGCGTTTGGGCGACACAAGGGGGAGTGTTCAAGTGATTTTGTGTGTCTGGCCCAAACCCAATGTTACTTGACCTAATGGTAATATGGTTAAATTAGAAGGATCAAGATATTCCTATTCAATATATGATTACCTTTTCTTGTATGATTCGGATTCTATGCATTGTAATCCTCTATATAAAGAGGCCCCTATTATCAATGAGAATACACATCAATTTTCTCTCAATTCCCGTTTCTCTAAAAAAGTATTAATATTAGTGAAGCATGGGGGCTGAGTCAAAAGAAGCATGGGGGAAAAAAGAAGATTAATGAACAAAATATACAATTTTACTGGGGGACCACTGCCCCCACTCGGCCTTAATTGGCTCCGCCATTGTGCACTACAAACGATAGCCGGAAAATGCTACGGAACTGCTAGAAAGTTAGAAACTTTCGAGCCTCGATTTTCTCTCCTCGCTGCTTGCATGGACGATCTGTGACAAGAGGCATGTCGACGTCGTCAAGACGAAGCGAACGGTACTGGTGCGCCGCCCTATCGTAGCCAATTGGAGAGGTTCCGGTCGATCACTACGCAGTTCGTCAGGTCGTGTAAACGGGTC
The DNA here is from genome assembly GCF_002994745.2 of Rosa chinensis. Lineage (NCBI taxonomy): Eukaryota > Viridiplantae > Streptophyta > Magnoliopsida > Rosales > Rosaceae > Rosa > Rosa chinensis. The sequence continues at coordinate 51,356,637 of NC_037094.1, read as the reverse complement.
GAGAGCTTTAACTTGGAATGGGACTTTTTGGGTCGTTGATCCAATCTCGATCCTTTATATATTTGAAATCAACGATCCAGATTGACAAGATTACAATGAACGGCTCAGATCGCTCCACATATTTTCTTTTATTCCAAATGAATTTGTTAATTCCTGAACTTCCAAGATTCATAATAAATAGTTCCGACATCCGAAAAATTCCAAAAAAATTACCACGAGCTCGTCATGTCATGTACTTTATTGTCGAACCTTTGAATTAGAAATTCCACTTCCTTGAAAATTCAGAAAAAAATTTCCGAGTGTCCTTAACACTTATCAAGACTACAAATTAAATCTGGAACAATGAAACTTTAGCTCCTTCAAAATTTCCGGGGCTCACATCAATACAAGAAAAGTAATTAATAACCAGAATTTTTATTGTAAGAAATAAATATTGGCTGCTTCCAATGCCTCATTGAGAATGTTGATTTCGCCTTGGCTTTCTAGATATCTGTAAGAGTCATTTTTTAGTGAGACAAACCCTACTCTAGGAAAATTGGGGATGTCGTGCACAAAAAAAATCTCAAGTAGTTTATTCTCTATGTTGGTTCTATCAATTTTTTCGCTAATTTATCTAGCAAAGTATTGTTGATGATTTGTATTTTTTTTAAAAAAAAAACTCTCAAAGATACTAATGATCAGTAAACTACAAAGGTACTCATCAATAGTTCTGTACACAAAAATACAATTACTAAATTTAAGTTTGAAGTACAAAATTAGAACAATTTCAAAATGATGGTTGTATGACTAACAAATAACCATTATTTGAACTAGGAGCCATTTCACCAAACCCATAAGATAAATCATTACGAGAACTTGATGCGATGAGCCCAGACCCTTAAGCTGTTGCAGCTTCCTCCGACTTGCTAGCTTCCTCCGGCTCACTGCCGCTACTGCTCCCAGTCCCCTAGAAACCATCCCACATGTGACGGTAAAAGCATCTTCCAACCAAAATGGCAGCCTGCTGGGCCCACCTCTTCACAACTTTCTCTCGAACAAAGCTCTCTTAGTCTCTCACCTCCCCTGCTTCCTCTCGAGCGCTACAACTCCAAAGATAGGGATTCTATCTGTATGAGAACAAACTTAAATGAAACTCTCAGTAGTAAGATGGCGGACATCGATGATATTGTGGTCCACAAGAAGTGGCCGGAAGCAGAAGTAGATGGGATCCGAATGATCCTAAACCTAGGGAAGTATCTCATGGAGCACCACATAGTGGGAGTGGAGGAGCAAAGAATCTCAGTAACCACAGGGACAATTAACCTCCGAAAATCCCTAACCATTGACTGGATGGAAGTTTTCGGAGGCATAGTGATGGGGGTGAAGATTAGGTTTTTTTTTTTTAGATGGCTTTGAGAGACACAGTGGCTTTACTTTTGGTGTCAAAACAATAACATATTCTTCGGAAATAAAGTTACATGCATAATTAATCTAAAAACAAAAGTCCACCCGCATTATAACGACTAAGTTAGCCATTTAGCTGGGTTTTCCTAGTCGAGGGCTCTACTTGTCCTCCTATAGAAAAAATAAATAAAAAATAAAAAAATTAAGATGACTACTGGAAAGACGAGAACATAATTCAAAAATAAAACGGGTCTTGAACAGTTCGAAAATCGTCGTCGAAACTGATTAACTAAAATTCTTTAAAAGATCCAAGGCTCAGAAAACGAAACTATAAATTTTAAAGATTACGCCAACTCGATAATTTGAAATAACGAATTGAAAATCGATGAAGATCCAACAATCAAATCATCTAAAATTAAAAATTGATCAATTTTTATACGTTTGATGTTTAGTGATCAAAACTGACAAAACTGAACCTACCAACATGTTTATAATATAGAACTCTATCGATATCTAACTCACAATTCACTCATAAAGAGTAGTAGTGATGTATCAAGAACTAGGATTAGAATGAGGCCGAAATGAATATTGTATAGCTTTGTACTTCTAGAAACTTATGGGACAGTTTTAGAACCAATTGAACAAGAACAGAGATTAGAATGAGAGGAAATGCTCTGGTTTGGAAAATCATTAAGAATTCAATTTTAAACCAATGAACATGAAACTATAAATCTTTAAATTTTGTAAATCAGACCAAAGTAGACTCCTAAAAGAGAAAGAAGCGTCCCCACACGCTGTGAACCATACCTTAAAACAACGGTCAACTATTAGACCAAAATGTTTCTCTCAATATAAGGAGCAACTTATATACCTGCCAAAAATAGTTGGGTGCGGCTATTGCCACCCTACCATTTTCTTTGTTCACCCTACTTGCTCATTACACCCTACATTTTAATTTCAATTATTAAATTTACTTATGTAACCCATTTTCTATTTCCAAGAATATCCTTATATGACATATCCAATTAAAAGAGATTTTTTTAATGAAAATCTCTCATTTAATTTATACCAATAAAAAAACTATAATATATTAAAGTTCCCTAACAAAATCATAATCTAATTTACTTCCATTTTTTTAAATTTTTTCTTTCTGCTTCAATGTTCATCTATTTCAATCTACGTCAAAAGATTAGTTAGTTAACAACTATGAGCAATGAAGAAGATATTGAAGAGAAACCCTAAAGCTGGGAGTTCTCGGTTAATTTGCTGCAACATTGTGCTCGTTCGGCGGCGCCTCGACGTCTGGGTGGCCTCCGGCCTCCCCACCGTCATGGGGTTGTTGCCGGACAGGAGATCAATATCTACCGCCCATAGGATTTTGTCGGAGGGGTTGTGGTCTCGGTTTGGTTAGTTTCAGTTCGGCTAGGCTCGTGGTAGAGGATAAGATCATGCTATTACAGGTCCGTAACCAGTCCCTGCGATGGGTCTCTTGGAACGTCGGCGCGGCTTGGAGTTTCAATCGACAGTGGTGTGGGGCTGTGAGAACCCAGAACGAGGACGGGGTTGTTCCATGATGATGCAGATCGACGGCGTGGCTCGGGAAGACGCTGGTTAGCGGGGTGGCTGGGTGGATCGCGTCTACGGGGGTCGGCAGTATGGGTCGGATGGAACACTGTCGGAAGGTCACGGACGACGAGGGAATGGGAGAAGATGGTGGACTGGGCCCGAATCAGGCTGCTGGGCCGGGAGTGCTCTCCTTGGTGACTACCTTATTGGGCTTAGTTGTTGGGTTGGGGTTCTATCCTAGTCCATTAGCTTCTATTTGGGCTAAGGTTTAGGCTCTTGGCCCAAACCTATGTTTTTAGATTTTTTTTGTCTAATTACAATAAGTTTCTTTGTATTAGGAACCTAGAACTTTAGCGCCTCTGGCGTAGTACCAAAGGAGGATCTCTGCTATCTCTACGGTCTGAAATGTGTAATGAGTGGGTCTATTTCTACGTACCACTGTGGGTACTACCATTATCTTCTTGTCTGTCTATGTCCTTAGATGACAGTGGAAGGGTATGTAATTGCCTATTCTGGCTTGTGATGAATATACTATTTCGCCCTGTGGGCTTGATTAAAAAAAAAAAAAAAAGATATTGAGATTTTTCTTTCGTGTTTTAAATTTTTACTTTTGGTGCTCATAAAAGGTATTGCAAAGATTTTGATGTAGTTAACACTAATGATTTTGTGAAGGGTCCTTTTGTGAATTAAATAATGAATTCATGATGAAGAGGTAACAAAAAGTTAGTAATACATGCAAATTTGGGTGAAGAAGATGAAGATTAATGTTATCCAATGAGAAATTAAGTAATCTTTCTATTTAATTCATTGGTTATTTTATTTATTTTTCCTAACAAATTTAGATTTTAGAAAATTAATGTACTTAGTAGTCTTTTTACACTTGGGTAATATAGTCTTTCAATAATTCAAATGTTTGTAGGGTGAACTAAGAAAATGGTAGGGTGGTAATAGATGCACCCAAATATCAATTGTTTGTGGATTAGCCAGAAAGCGCCTAAAAAATTTTGGCAAATTGAATCTTCGACCCCAGAATATCTCTCTTGTTCGATTGAATTCATATGTGAGGTTCATGACAGTGGAACGAGAGAGAAGAGAGCTTGAAGACATAATCGGTGGCTGCGCCTGAGGTTGATCGATTCATGTGATCACCCAAACGGGACGGCGACGAAGGAAAAGGCTTTGGATCATTTCCCAAAATGGTTGTTGAGGGAACCCAAGGCTAAGGATGTGAATATCGGAAAGAGGCGATCTAACAACTAGTGCGACATCTTGAGATAGATAGAGGGCGGAGGACCTATTGGGTTTGGAATACGGATTGAAGAGGCTATCGGGTATAGGGTTTGGTAGCAGCCATTGGAATTCTTAGCTATTTTTAAAAAATTTGCGAAAATGAAATTTCTATCTATAACAAGTTTCTCTAAATATTAACTCGATTTCCTTAGGGAATAACTCATTCATTGAAATACCGATTTAATGATTTTCACATTTTTCATGTCTACTGATTCGGTTTAAGGAGCTCTACAACTTTTGTGAAAGAAGTTTTTTTATAAATTGAATGAAAGAAAGAGTCATTCTTATGGTCCCCCAAAAAGTGTCAACAAGATTCAAAAGAGAAATCTTTTGTCATTTACCATTAAATAAATAAAATAATTTATTTTAATACGGGGCATAACAAAATTTGGTTAGAGTTAGAAATTCAATCTTGATCCAGATCTTAAATTGTCTCAAATTGACAAAAGACGAGGCTATCGAAATAGTATGCCATAACGCCAAAGATATTTGTCAACAACCATACATCACCACCAACGAAGAATTGTACCATCCAATTGAATCCAACACCCACTCACTAATAACATCAGCCTAAGACTACCTACCAAAACGTCAAATACAGCGACGGAACAATGAGCTCTATCCCTACATGCATCTTCATTATGGAATCCACCCTTGGTTCAAATAAGAACCAAGCACCACTGGCAGACCAACACGTGAACTAGTGACGGGCTGCTGCCTAAAGTGAATTCTTGTTTTTTGTTTTTGATGACATTCTTTTCTTCTTTGGTGAAGCACATTCTATAATAGGACAAGTTCTTTTTAAGCATTCCGCTTCTATATGAACAAAACTTTGGGTATGCCACTGCCAAGCACCATGTGAGACCACAACTATCACCAAAAACATTTACGCGACTACGTAGCCGCCGTTAACCAACTATCACCGGAAACAACCTCGAGAGTAATCAGAACCACCAAAAACTACGAAGAACCAAAAGAAATGAAGATATAAAAAAAAAAAAAACAATTTCCAAATCTCGAAGAGACCAAATTTGGACTGATATTGGGCGCGTAGATCTTATCTTTCTAATATCTTTTGGTAAGTGTGCTCGTTTTCCCTATAGTCTGCTCATTTTCTATGTTTTTTTTTTTATAATATCACCTAGCCCATCATTACATTCCTTGCGTCACACAGAGCATCACAGTTCTCCTAGTTCAGACTTGAACGCAAAGACCAAACCTTTTTCACTTCCAAACGCTTTCCATCTTCGCTCGTGGGCATCGTGGGTCCCACTTGCTCTCACCAACTTCAAAAACATTAAAGCCCCCATCCCTTTTGCTCTGCTTCCTCCTCTGTTTGAATGGTTCTGCTTTGCAGGGTTTCTGCTCGTTTCTGTGTTTACCCAGAACGAAGCTCTGTGAGTTCTCCACTTTCTCGTTGCTTTTGCATTTCACTTCTCGCTTGTCATGCACGAACAAAGTACGGGTTTGCAGCTTTTGATTGGCGTGTCTACTGTTCAAAGGGAGAGGCTTTGTTGAGTTTTCTACCAGTCTTGATTTTTCTACTGTTGGGAAATCTGCTGTTTTGGCTTTTCTATGTGGGGTTCTCCCAATTTTCATTTCTGTTGATTTTGGTACCCGTGTGTTTTGTTGGTTTAGTTTTTGATACTTGGTGTAGGATTTAGCACAGTCAATTTTCTTTACCAATATTCTGTTGTCAATTCCTCAATTTGATTTTGCTAGAGGACCATGAATATTTTTTTTGAACCTTTGTTAAATCAAATAGGGGTGATCTGGTGATTTTTGTGTGGACTATAGGTGGCCATGGTCCCCCTAGCCTTCATGTACAATCTTCAGTTTAGAAGGGAAAAAACAAAGCTTGTAGTTGGGAAAAAGAAAATTACATGGATTTGGTCTAAATTATTTTAGTGTAGTCGAACATTATTTATTTTGTATAATCTTCCTGAACTTGATATAGGTGCAGTTCTTCGGTACAGCATTATGTTTCATTTCTTTAGCCTTATTAAAAGTCTTGGCTCTGCTTTTACTTCTTTGTTATCTGCTAAATTTGTTTGCATTACATTCTGCGTATTCATAAATCTTTTACCAATTTTGGATCAATAAGTGTTAGTCAATCCACTTTTCTGGGTTAGGTTTCTTGGGGGACTGAAGGGAAAGGACAAACTGCAAAAATTTCAAATCAGTGATGTGGCCGAAAGCTAGCAAAATTGCAAAGGCCTGTCGGGCAATGAAAGAATTTGGCATTGCTGAAGTCCAAACAAAGGCTGCGCTGAAGCAACTTCTGGAAGTGTATGAAAATAACTGGGATTTCATTGAAGCTGATGATTACAAAGAACTCTTTAATTTTATTGTACCAGATAACAAGAAGCCAAATGAAGAGGTGCACATCATGCATTACTTCCTTTTTGTGATGCTTGGACTAAGGAAATATTCTAAGGATTTCCTTTTAATTATTTTTATTTATTGTGCCATAGAGAGAACTATGCAAATATTAATCTGGTTAATATATTTTTCTTACTGATTATGTGTAGAATCCTCATGACTACCAGTCTTTATCTTATCTTTTCATGCTTATAACAGAAAGTGCAGCCCAAGGTAAAAGGCGATTTGATGCGTGAATCAAAGGTGAGTTTTGCTTTATCTTTTATATTCCATTCCCTATTTCTTGTTCCCTACCAGTCATTTGACTGCTGTAAGGTTAGTGTTCCTATTCAACATATTGTGGTACCATGAAGAGGAGCATTATGGAAGGGCTATTGAAAAATATTACTTCATTTTCATTTTGCATGCTTATATTTAAATGTCTTAATGGTTAATATTCATTTGTACCAGAGAGTGAATCCTAAGAACAAACAAGCTCCATCATATGATACAACTGAAGTTATTGAGCGTCCAACCAAGAGATATTGCACCAGGCAACAGAAAAATCAGCCATTGTCTTGTACCAAATACTCTGAATCAAGCTTGAGAAGAACTCCACCAGAAAGTATGCATATTAAGTTTGATGAAGAATCTGAGGAATCTGAGGAGTGGCAGCCATTAGTGAGAAAACCTCGACAAAGGCACACAAATCCTCAAGAAGTTTGGGTTGCAGATAATAAGGTTGGTCCTGGGCCTGATGACTGTCCAGAACTTGATATAAGTCCGAATCTTATATGTGAAGGTAACTTCTCAGATTCTGATGGTTGTGATGTTGGTGAAGATGTGATGAAGTACCTGCAACTGAAATCTAGGAACAAACAACCTCCATCATATGATACACCTGAAGTCATTGAGTGGCAAACCAAGAGATTTCGCACCAGGCAACAGAAAAATCAGCCTTCATCTCTTACCAAATACTCTGAATCAAGCTTGAGAAGAACTCCAGGAAAAATGCATGTAAAGTTTGATGAAGAATCTGAGGAATCTGAGGACTCGCAGCCATTAGTGAGAAAACCTCGACAAAGACACATAAATCCACAAGAAGTTTGGGTCACTAGGAATAACATTGATGATGTGCTTGATGACTGTCCAGAACTTGAAATAGGTCCCAGTCCTGTATGTGAAGGTAACTTCACAAATTCTGATGGTTGTGATGTTGATGAAGATGTGGTGAAGTACCTGCCAGTGGAATTATTGACTGAGAGCAATAGTGTGAGTGTCTCAGATTGGTCTCAGACTGATGTTGCATCTTCTTCCCCAGTGAAAAATCCTTTGATTTCTAGCTCTTCGCAAAAGTCTGGTTTTGATCTTCCCAACGGTGAAGTATCCCAAGAAATGATGGAAGAGAAATGCATAAAATCATATAGGACTGGAGAATGCCGCTCCATGGCGATAGTGACTAATGTCACTGAGAATAAGCCAGAATTAATAACTTCTAATGAACAAGATCAAGGCAGTAAGTGCAGTGGTCTGGGTTCTTTTAACGAGCTATTTGTTGATCAGAATCTTATCAAGCCTATACGTATACCTAATTATGGAGCGTTGGGTAGTTTTGAAGGTCTTTGCAGCTTAATTGGTATTAAAGTTAAGGATATGGAGAACATCTGTGGGGAAAGTGCAAAGAGATCAAGGGTTTCCAAAGGTCAAAAAACATCACAATTATGCAAGGTGGAAGCCGGTCATAACTACCATTCTTCACTTAGAGTTACAGAGTCTGCATTTAACATTGATGACATAACGAGAGGTGAAGAAAGATTTAAGATTTCCTTGGAAAATGGAAGAAATGCCGAGTTGCCAACCTTTTCTTACATCGCGCAGAATTTAATTTATAATAAAGCCTCTGTGAGATTTGCACTTGCTAATATATCCTATGAGGATTGCTGTTCAAAATGTTATGGGGACTGTCTTACATCATCAATTCCTTGTCTTTGTGTGATTGCCAATGGGGGTGAATGTGCTTACAAGCCAGGAGGATTGGTCAAGGAGAAGTTTCTGGAAGAATGTATATCTATGAAGCGTGAGCCTGAAAAGCACCCATACTTCTACTGTAAAAAGTGCCCACTAGTAAGGTCAGAGAATGTGAAGAGTTCTGTGGCATGCAAGGGACATTTGTTACGGAGGTTTATAAAGGAATGCTCTTATAAATGCGGTTGTAACAGGAGCTGTGGAAACCGGATTGTACAGAAAGGCATTGCTGTGAAATTGCAGGTTTGTTATTTTTATCCATAGAGATCAGTTGTGCCCTTGGGTAATGAAATAGCTAGATCAGGTTTAAAAGGAATCTGAGGGGTTTGTTATATGTTTCAGGTATTTTTGACACCCGAAGGGAAAGGGTGGGGTCTAAGAACACTGGAGGCATTGCCAAGAGGGGCTTTTGTTTGTGAATATGTTGGAGAGATAGTAACCATCGATGAACTACATGAGCGAAGTTTGCTGAGTATTGGTAAAGAGCATACCTACCCAGTACTACTAGATGCAGACTGGGGTTCACAGGATGTGTTGAAAGATGAAAAGGCTCTTTGCTTGGACACTACAGTCTACGGAAATGTTGCCAGATTCATTAACCACAGGTATAAATGTGTATTCCTATAAATACAATCCTTTCCCTACACATGCTTCATTAGTAGTAATTATTTCCTCTTAGGATTATGTTTCCAAGTTAAAGGTGATAAATTTTAAAAAGACATCTCTTCATATAAGTACCAAAGTGCTCTTTTTCTTCGATGTTTTTTTTGTAATTCATTTCTTGGTTCATGATTACGGCAGCCCTGAGTTTTGATAATGTCCGCTAGTTTTTAGACTTTGAGTTGTGAGCAATATGGGGATCTGGGATGAAACAATGCTCTTTCCGTGCTGCTATATATGTTTCTCCTTACAGGGTTTATATCTACTTACCATGCTGGCATCAGTTGGTCTTGAAACTTTGGCCATAAGTTGGATATGGATTTCTTTCTGAACAAAGTAGGAAGAAAATCTGATGCACTTTCTGACCTGGCAAAGAGATGACAGTTCCATGTTGTTTTTTTCGGTTGTGTTGTACAGCAATACTGAAAATATGAATGCTTCAAACTGTTTTATTGTTTCTTTTTTCTCTTCTTTTCTTTCATATTTTGAGATGTCGGGAAAAATTTTTGGATGCCCAATTGGTCGATTAAACTATTTATCTTCTCCTGGAACAAGAATTTTAGTTCACCTAAAGTCTTGATTTTGTGGTTCATCCTTTAATCATACAGAATTATCAGCTCATCAATGGTATGTCTATTGAATCTGTATTGTCATGTGCCTCTCATATTCTTGGTTTCCAATTTTGTTGTACTACATGACTCCACAAACGAAGTCTCAAATTTCTTTCTTTAGCATTTGATCTTTGATGCATGCAGACTCAAAATCTAAATTTTTCTCCAAGTAACTGCAATCATGTCATGCAACAAATAACAAATTCCTCAAATATTGGAGTAATTTTCATTTCCACGAAATTAATGTAAAGTTTATACAAAACCTAACATAGAATCATTTCAATCCTTGCAAGTATCTTTATTAAGTGAAATGATTATTATCGAAGCTCTGTCAATTTCATCTGGGATCTGAATGATTTGTGGTCTTCAGTATCTTATTTTTTTAGGGAAGCTACTTTGGTCCTCTATCAATTTCTCCTGTTTTTCTAATCTTCTCTCTTTAGGTGTTCTGATGCTACATTGGTCGAGATCCCAGTTGAAGTGGAGACCCCAGATCGTCACTATTATCATGTATGATTTTTATTATTTAATGACCTCTTCCTTTGAATTTATCTTGTTGTTACAACTGTTCAAAGCATTTCTAAATAGAAGTAAATATGAGTTAATATTATTCATGCAGGTTGCCCTTTTCACAACAAGGGATGTTGGTGCTATGGAGGAGCTCACTTGGGTAAGAGGGACTCACAAATATTTGATAATTTGTTGGGCACCAGCATTCGACTTATTAATGTCTATGCCATTGCAGGACTATGGCATTTCCTTTCATGACCATAATTATCCTGTGAAGCATTTCCGATGTCTCTGTGGAAGTCCATTATGTCGTGACCGCAAAGATATAAAACGCAAAATTACATATGTCCGACGACGGCGTAAGGTGAAGTTCCAAAAAAAGATAATGTCTCTTACTAGTCTGTAATAGGGATTCGATAGATGTACTTTAAGTTAAATTAGTAAGCACAGTAGAAGTTTGGAAATTACTAAGTCTAAATTTAATTAGAAAATCTTAAGGATTTGGAGTTTATGGAAATTTCGTAGGCCTAAAGAAATTACGATTTTCTTTTTTGGTGAAAAGAGAAATTATAGTTCCTTACTCTGTAGACTTGGAAATAACTGCATCCAAGGATGGTTTTTGTACCAGTATAATTGATGATGGTGAATATTTTTGCATTACATAAATTAATTTTATAGATCATTCAGAAATTTAATATTCTGATAATGATGCATTCTGCTAAATGTTTGTTATATTAGAAACATTTGACCTTCTGTGTCTTATTACCCTATTATTTTCAGGACGGGAGGGGTAACAACAAGGATGGTTTGCTTGATCACTTGGCAAAGGATCTTGCTACTGGTACAGTGAGAGAGGAAATACAAGTAGAACCTGATTCATTGATGCAGCTTGAAGTTGTCCCGTCTACAGGTGCATTGAGGGAGGAGGTACAGGTAGCACCCCATGCATCCAGGCAGCTAGAGATTGTCCCATCTACGGGTGCGCCCAAAGCAGAGATACAAGTCGCTTCCGATCCATGCATGCAGCTTCAGGTTAACCCTTCTACTCCTAGAATTGAACCCAGGAAGGCATTGCACTGTTTAAATTGGGAGCCAGTTAGGGATAGCTGCTCCTCTTCTTCCACTGTGTATCTGGCCAAGGAGGTAGCAGACTTGCGGGCTCAGCTTGAGGCTGAGAAGGCAGCTCGAGAGAAGGACCAGATAAACTTTGAGGCTCATCGTGCTCAATTTCAGGCAGTGATGCAGCAACTATCTACGCTTCTCCCTGGGTTTCAGGTACCACAAGCTTCTGTTCAGATGCAGCTCGAGTAGAATGTTGATGGTGGGTCACATGTCATTAGGCTAGTTTCTAGATAACATATTATTGTGCATGCGCGTATGTATGTTGTATGTTTAGTCAACTTTTGTGCAGTGGAGGGGGCACATATATTTTGTTATGGGAAGTGAGAAGCATTGGGATGGTTTTTTTGTACTATGGAATTATGTATTGCACCTGCATTATTTTGGCACTAATATCACTGATTAGGGGAGTACTGGAACCAATCTTTTGGACATGTATTGTGTGTTGGACCCGAGCATATATTATGGTACTTGTTGGACTATGATAGGGGGACATACTTTCAAATGGCGCTTGAATGATTTTTGTTGTTTTACTTTGTAAAGCATTACGTATGAAGTGGCACTGTGGCACTCTCGGCCTACAAAATACCGCCATGATCGAGCACTCCCCAGTCTGTAGTTTGCCAATACATAATTACATCCCTCACCAAGCAACAAACACCACTTTTTCTTTTCATATTTAGTCTTTGTTTTACTGCTGATCTATAAACTAGCATTTCTGCACGCCGTGCGTGTAAAAACTGTATGTATCTTTTGGTTCAATTGTCGTGGCGGCTCTAATGGTTTCTGACGTGCCCAAAATTGATTTTCAGTGTACAGTTATTTAATTATTTTAACTGTAAATTATATCAAAAATGTATGTTCAAATTTTTTTTAATTTTTTAATTTTTATTTTTTATTATTGGGTAGTTAGGTTAATAACTCACACATCCATGTAGTGGTATCCCAGCACCTGCACTGTCATTGCGGCGAAAGCCAGACTATTCCATTGCACCGCAGACGCACGAATCCAAAGGGTCCCTCAAATTTGCTGGCCACATGATGGAACTGGGATTCGAACGCTGGACCTGGGGGGTTCCAAACTAGGCCGTTCAACCAGCACACCACACCATGCGGTTATGTATGTTCAAAGTTGAAATGAGTTTCTGATTGAAAAAAAAAAAGAAAAAAAGATGAAATGAGAGTAATTAAAAATTTTATTATTCTTAATTATTTCATACAAAACACTAGCAGCTATATCAAGCCTTCATTCTCAATCTCATCATCCATTGTTGAACCCTAGTTCTGTGGTGATGTTTTGTTAGTGTATCATAGTGTTTTCTAAGCAGTAGTTTGATCTTGACGTAGCCCTTAAAAGTGAATCATTGTATAATGTGTTACCTATTTTTGCACTTATTAATAGATTGACACACAACTTCCTTTTGAAAAAAAAAAAAATTTGTGTCTAGATAAATTTTACTGATTCTGGTAAGGGAAATTTTATTCACACATTGCTAAATACTAGATGCACATCTCCTCCTTAATACACAACCTATTAACTTTTTGATTTTAACATTTTACTAGAAACACAACTCCAAACTTCCTAAACTATCCTCATTCACAATACATCATACAAATTCACTGAGTATACATCCTTTACACACACCACACAATCTCAACTTGAAAAAAAAAAAAAAAAAACTCAATTGTTGGTTAGCCACAGTAGATACAGATCCAATCCACGAAATCTGCGTGGTTATACAACTCTGGAACCCTTCGAAGCAGCATCTCTTATTCCTTTTCTTTCCTTGCATCGTTGCCTGTGCTGTCACGTTGAAAAAATTATATTGTCAGGTGATTCATATATGAACAAATAACTATTGGTCATATATATATAGCACTCAAATCTTAGGGTTTGGCTTTCTTGAGAGGAGGCCAAAAAGAGTGAACTTTCATCATTCTAAGTCGGATCTATTTAACTGGAAATTGGGGACATCATGTTTGTAGCAGCATTAATAACCCTTATCCACCAACTAATTATATTTGAGAAGCACACTTTGAAGCCATCGTATATCGTTTAATCAACGACAAAGAACAAATAGATTATATGGATTATTAGATCGTTTATGCACAGGGAATTAACATAACAATTTGTGAGAGGTGGACACAACGCAATTTTTATTATGGCTAGCTATGACTGAAATCCCAGTGAAGTGACAAATGGTGGTAGAGAGTTATGAGGCGGTTCACAACATAGCCAAGAAATAACTTCGATACCAAAATCTAATATATTGTTGTTGATTTTTTTGGAAATATGGACGTTCATCGATCAGTGTCATTAATTATTCCTGACTAGGGTTCTTTGTTTGCATTTTCATTCACTTCATTACATAAAGGAGAAGATAACTCTAAAGTAGGATAGTATATTCCAACTATGTTTCTTTATTTTTGATATATATGTCTCTTTTGGTAATTTAACACACTCATAAAATCTGATATTGGATGTATGAAAAAAAAGAAGTGCATTTAGTATTTAGATGTGTGTGAATAAAATTTCTCTTATGGTAAATATTTAAAGAAATGCTTCAGAAAAGAAAATTCAAAATTGGATTTTCGGTTGACGAGCAATTTTCCATTAAAAAAAAAAAACATATGAAGGAAAAAGAATATATGGGAAAAATAAAAAATAAAATTAGTGAAAGAAGTAGGCAGAGGTCACAAAACCTCGCTTACTGGGGCTTTGTGTGTGTCAGCGGAAGGCGGAGCATGGAGGACATTGAGGATTTGTTCATTGGTGGCGGAGGAGCTCCTCCGGGTTTCCGCTTGCCGGTTACATCCGTCGGACTCAATCCAAAGAAGAAGAAGAAACCCGATCTCAATGGCAACCTCTCTCAAATCAAACACCCACTCGCTCCTCTCTCCCCTAAAGTCCCTGGCACTCAGGTACCTCTCTCTCTCTCTCTCTCTCTCTGTATCTACGAATATGATTGCTTTTGTCTAATAACTTTAGCTTCACTCTTTGTGTGGCAGACTATATATATCAAGACATTTGGATGCTCCCACAACCAGGTAGGCTTTTATGGTTTCCTCTTCTTTTCTTTGTGCTTCATATTACGAGTTGATGCAATTTTGTTTCGATTTCCTCTGCATTTAGTTATATATGTTGTCGATTTGCGGTTTTTGCCGAGTTAAATATGTTTGGAGAATATGATGTGTTCAGTCTAATGGAGTAGATGAAATTGAGAGCTTTTACGTGGTTATCGGAAACAATCCTTTTACCAAATCGACAGACAAGACTGCTACATGTTTTTTGATTAAAAGAAAAATTTGATAGATTAATGCAACCATATAAAAAAAAAAAAAAAAAGGCTGGAAGGAGTAGGTTTCAAGGGCATATTGTAGGTTATCTTCTTACAGCAAGCATCCTGTCGTCCAATACGAAGCTTTATATAATTTGGCGGCTTTGTCTGCTCTAATTTATGTATGTGTCAGATACAAGTGCACTTCCGCTGACCTTAGTGAGCAATCTTTAGAACATTTAATCTTTTGGCTCTAGTTTACTTACTCACTCGATCACTCTTTGAAGTGCCAGCATCAGTTTATGGTTACTAACTCAATTTGTGTAATTGTTCTTTTGAGCAAGTCATACCTAATACGTGGAGTATCACATTATATATAATTGTGTTAATTTGTCAAAATATACTTCTTCTGTCAAAAGTATTCTGTAAGTTTAGAAATTATTTGGGAATGATTATACATTTTGTTATTTTATTCTACATATGTGGTTATGGTGCAGAAAGTGTTGTAGGAACATGCCCCATTCTTAACGAACATAACCCCCCCCCCCCGGGGGATTCTCTCACACCACTTTGTAAAATACGTTTGACCTGTTTGTATGCCCCATTCTTAATGAACATTCATTCCCTTTCTCCATCATTCTGTGGTTCTTAACTGTACTTTTGTAATTGTTTTTTTATTTTGTGTGTTTGGGGGGGGGCATTAATATCGGAAGCTTCAATGATTGAGCTGTTCTCAATCCTTTCAATGAACTGTTGTTTGTTTTGCAGTACTTCAAATTATAGATGTGCAGAAAGTGCCAACATCATTCTGTGGTTCTTAACTGTATTTTTGTAATCGTTCAATTAGTCATTTATTCCTAAAACATGAAGTATATACAATTGTTTTATGCTTCTCTGTCAAATGATTTTCTGGACATTTTGAAATTACTTGGCAATATATGGTAATAGTTATTTTCTTATCTTACTCTACATATATGGGTACGGTGCAGGCTGTAGGCAAATATATTAGGAGTAGAAAAAAGGATACCACTTTGTAAAGAACATTTCACTTGTTTGTATGCCCCATTCTTCACGAATGTGTAGTCAGATATTGTTCAGTTTGGTTTTAACCCAGCCCTCAGCATATGGATCTTTTGTTGACCGCAGTCTATGTTAGAACCACCATAGCTGTCTTGACTCTACTACCTTACCAAAAAAACTAAATTAGTATCTGGTTTATTCAATTTTCCCATAATTTAGGGTGGTTGTCTGTGTATTCAAACTTCTTATTAACTCCAGCTCTTAGTTCTCTTTACTTTGGTTGACCGTTATTGTGAAATTAGCATCTGAGACGACTAGTCCTGACTCAGGACTCCTGAGTGTTGTTTGTTTGTTTGTTTTTTTTTTGGATTTAATATATCTATTTTCATTCATCACAAATTCAATCACAATAAATTTCTCATTTTGTCTTTTGTTTTTCTTTTACTTTGTTAATGTGTCAGAGTGACAGCGAATATATGGCTGGTCAACTTTCAGCTTTTGGTTATTCGTTAAGTGACAATCCTGAGGATGCAGACCTATGGCTCATAAATACGTGAGGATACTTTTATTTCCCCTCTCATTTTTGCATTTTGTTTTATCTTACACTGCATATAATCTCACAGGTCATACTTTTCTAATTGAAGTGAAGAGATTATGTGATGTTGCTTCAATTGACTGTGACATTATTTTTTTCTTATAGTTATTTATGTAGTTGATAGATTGTATTCTAGCAATGTTTGTGAACTTAGGGGAGCTATTTTGGATGCTGTTCCTGTAGTTAAGTCAACTATTCTTTTTCAAATCTCTTGTTTGATGATGATAATTGTTATTGCCTCTCCTATTTTGTAAAGAAAGTGGTAGCATGCATTATTGTTGTTCTTTTTTATTTCTTTTTTATATTTAGAAAAAAAAAACTGAAATATATTGAAAGAGACAGCAAAATACACTAGTTGACAACAAGGAAATGCAGACTTCAAAGATAACATCACTATGGAGAAGGAAGACCTGTGGGAGAGAGTCAAGTTCTGGGCATCCTTATGGGTTTCTATTTCTAAGGAATTCAAGGATTATAATCTTTCTTCCATTATACTTAACTGGCAAGCAGCTGTAGTATAAGCCCCTAAGCCTTGATTAGTATTATTACACGAGATGCTAGACCTATAGCCCTAGCTGCCCTCTTTAGATCATTAAAGAGGACTCCTTGTCCGCCTCCCTGTATCTCGATTTTTGCTTTTTTAATAAAAAGCTGTTTCTTCTAAAAAAAGAAGAAGAAGATAACATCACTATCAACTCATTGTCTTTCCAATCTATCATAAAGCTGAAAGGTAATAATTTCTGAACTCAGAAGAAATCAAAGCCCACAAAGCGGGCCAGAAACTAACTCGAATTCTTTTTAAAGATTCTTTTATTATGCTTCATCTAATTAACCCAAAAACCTGCTAATGTGGTTCTTGTTATGAGGAAATCTTGACTTTTCTTAGATACAATCTATAAACTTTAAGGCAATATAAGTGATGAAGTAAAACTATTCTTGGTTGTTTCTCTTGGAAGATAGGGTGATTTGTTGGTGCTTACATGCTAGGTTCAAGCATTTAAAATTTGATGATCGCATTCACTCTGGCCTCATGTGCACTTAGAAAAATAACTCTACTCAATCTAAATTAAGGAAGAACAGCACTCAAAACCTATCAATGGTGATTCACTTTTATTTCATCTGAAATCCTCAATGATGTAAAAGGGTAAACTGCCTGATGGGTACAAGTTGATGTTGTACCATTGCCCCTAGAAGGATTAACTCTTGTATCAGTTCAGGAAAGAAGGCCTAATGCTTAAGTGTAATTCCTTTATTGCATCATGTGTAAAAGGGAGGATGAAAGTGTGTTCCATACTTTCATATTTTTTATCCATTGTTCTTTGCTTTGATCTTATGGCAGAAATTGCTTAGCAAAGGGGTGTATAATTGGGATGTTCCTTCTTTTTTGTATCTCGTTGGGCTTTTGTTTTATGGTATTGCATTTGATTCTGATGACAATATTTAGGTATTTGGATGAAGATGATATGTTTTTTGGAGAAGTGTTGGGAGGAGGTGTAATTCTTGTTGGTGCTGTTTCATTTTTCCCATCTAGGCACAGAGTTGAAGAGTGTTTCTTGATCAGTCCTTTTTCTTTGTCACACTCATTGAGTTGCTGTCATTTCACAATTGATGGTGACTGGGATATGATCTTAGTCCCATTTGCATGTTTATCAAATTAATTGAAAGGGTTAACACAGTCTAGTTTTTCAAACTAGCTACTTAAAAGAATTCATTTTCACTACATTTGCAACTTCTTGAAAATATGTTTCAAGGTAAAACATGCCATCATCATTGTTAAGAACTGGGAGGGGGATCACAAATTTTTTGAAAGCAATACGTTTGTACCTGAAACTACACTATAAAAGGGCTGGTGCAACCTTCTCTTCCTCAATGTATCCCTTTTCTGTAAGTAGGAGGGCTAAAGACACTCCTAACTATGGGTGTTAGTTTAATTTGTTGTTCATAGAAAAGTTAATACCTGTGATGTGGTTCAAACGTCAAAGGAGATGACTTCTGTTTGTCTTTCCCTTGATTGGTGTTCAATATTCAAAGATGGATCTGAGTGAGAATGTTTTCATTGTGAGTTGCATTAGTTCTTTGGAGAAAGATGATGAGGGAGTTTAATGTGAGACGGGACACCAGCTGATGGTGTGTCTTTATCGTTTAATGTTCAAAGATAGATCTGAGTGAGAATATTTTTCTTTTACATTGTGCGGTTGCATTACCTTTTTGGAGAAAGATGTTTAGGGAATCTAATGTAAGCTGGGAAACCCCACAAAGGAGCGGGTTGGTATTGAAGAGATGTGGTGTAATAGCCTTCTGGGTCATTTGTACGGAACAAACAGAAGAATTTGGTGAGACTGTTAGGGGGGAGAAGCTGGACTTGTAGGAATGAGTCCATTTTTGGGTCATTAGCAGTTCCTTTTCAGAGGTTTGTTAGCGTCATTCAAATTGTTTTGCTCTTTCTGCTTGATGTGATTTGTTTTTTAGCCGGTGTAATCAGGTGTGTCTTTGTACTTGTTCCTTATTTGTTAATGAAATCTCGTTTTTATCAAATTCTTTAATTGACAATATGTTGAATAGGTTGATTAAATTCCACAATGAAGTGGCTCCATTCTTGCATTCTTGCATTCAACATTGAAATTGTTCTTGTCACAAATGCATTGTGGTGCTGAAATTTAAAATCTTTCTGCCAATCAAAGCTTTTGTCTCTGCTCTTTCCAGTACTTTAGTATTTGAGTTGGTGTTAGTATCAAAATTTCTAATCAACTAACGAGCATGATGCTATTGCAATATTGCTCCCCTGAACTTGTGTCAGTTGTATGTGCTAGTGCTGCTCCCCTATTTACTTAATGTGCATGTTTATTTTCACTTTGAACTTCAGTTTTCTGTGAAGATGTGTGTTTGGAATTTTTTCCATTTTGTTGTCGATGTGTTGATTTCTTTACTTAATGTAGATGCACAGTTAAATCTCCAAGCCAATCTGCCATGGACACTCTGATAGCAAAAGGCAAAGGTGCGAAAAAGCCCCTGGTGGTAGCTGGGTGTGTGCCTCAAGGAAGTCGAGATATAAAGGAGCTAGATGGTGTCAGTATAGTAGGAGTCCAGCAAATTGACCGTGTGGTTGAAATTGTTGAAGAAACTTTGAAAGGTCACGAGGTGCGGCTTTTAAGCCGTAAGACATTGCCAGCACTGGACCTCCCTAAGGTGCATGTTTTCCCCCCTTCACATTTCTTGGCCATCTTCGGTCCTACTCCTACACTGTTTGTGTTTCTGTTTCCACCGTATACTGTCCACTAGTGTAGAGATGGAGTAGTTGGCTTTCAGTTTTACCTCATATCTCTACCAGTCAAGATTTTATGTATTTGACTTGACTTATCAACAGGTGAGAAAAAACAAGTTCGTTGAGATTCTTCCCATTAATGTTGGCTGTTTAGGTGCTTGCACATACTGCAAAACAAAGCATGCCCGTGGTCATTTAGGGAGTTACACCGTTGATGGACTTGTAAGTATGTCAAATTAGACGATCTTATTCATTTTTATTTGATTTCAATTAATAAGAATAATGGCACTGCAGGTGGGACGTGTAAAATCTGTGATAGCTGATGGAGTCAGGGAAATATGGTTGAGCAGTGAAGATACTGGAGCATATGGTAACTAGTCTTTTGTATATGTATTGTTTCTCTGTTGAGATTGTGTCTCAATCCATTTATACATTGAAGTGGAGTAATTTTTTAAAGCACGATACTATACCCCATATGTTGAACCATAATTTTTTTTTTTTATCTATTTTATTTTCAAGGTTCTGAAGATCATTTCCCAAGTTGACATGTTACATATTCGAAAGAACCAATAGGAAAAAAAAAATAATAAAGTAAGTTCGAAGTATAATGGGATCCTGGGTCCTCCCACATTTTAGTACTAGCGTTTGTTAGATTTTTCTGGGAAATGGTTTCATAGTACATCAAGTAATTTAAAATTAAAGGAAAAAATAAAATAAAAACAGAATTGCTTTTGGCATTTGTTAGTTGAACATTAAGGGGTGCTTTTATGACTCACAGGTCGTGACATTGGGGTCAATCTACCTATTTTATTGAATGCAATTGTCAAGGAGCTTCCTCCTGATGCAAGCACAATGCTTCGAATTGGAATGACAAATCCCCCTTTCATTCTAGAGCACTTGAAAGAAATTGCAGAGGTGTTGCGGCATCCATGTGTATACTCATTTCTTCATGTACCAGTCCAATCTGGAAGTGATGCCGTCTTGACTGTAAGTCCTGAAATATAGTTTTCAAGTTTGTTCATAGACTGGTATCTCGTAGCTGATAATGATTTCGCAGTTTGTTTGTTTGTTTGTTTTTTTTTCTTCTGGTTTTGTTTGAGATTTAATTGCCAGTGTAATATAGAGACCTAGGCTTCCCATGACTTTAGTGCTTCTTGTTTCAGGCAATGAATCGAGAATATACAGTGAGTGAGTTCAAGACTGTTGTAGATACTTTAACTGAGCTTGTGCCAGGGATGCAGATTGCAACTGATATAATTTGTGGATTTCCCGGTCAGTATGTAACATATAAAGTTTACCTTATGGAGGACTTGCTCCTCATTTTTTTTTTTCCTTTAGTTTTTGGCTTATTCTTTAAGATCTAGTGGGTACTTAAGCAATTTTGAGAAGCTCAAAATTGTTACTCATTATATACTTCCAGTAGTTTACGTGGCTTAGTTTTATTGGCAAAAGACATCAAGTGTGCAAGGTTTTGAGTTTCTTTTAAACCTTTGGCTTAGGGTTTAGGGAGCTATTCCCATGGAAGTGTGTGCGTGCGTGTGTAGTTCTTGGAAGAAATGTCCAATACTTGCTTTATTTTACATTATATTGGAGCTATTCCCATGGTTATGAGTAGTTCTGACATAACTTGTGGGATTCTATTATTTTATCAATTACTTCAGCATTAATTAGTCAAGAAGATAGTACTTGAGTAGTTTACACCTATTTCCTGGTTTCTCAGGTGAAACGGATGAAGATTTTGCTCAAACTCGCGACCTTATCAAGGAGTACAAGTTTCCTCAAGTTCATATTTCACAGTTCTATCCTCGACCTGGTATGATAATATGTCTAATTAAAAAAATAAAAAAATTCTCACTAATGCTTTGATATTTTCGATTAATGAATCATAATTACTAATAACTAGTCCCTTCAAGTTGTCTCACTTAATGCCAGAGCTTTTACGGGCAGAAAAAACTCTATTGGTTATGAAAAGGGTAATTTTTGTAACAGAAAGCGAGTCAGTTGAAGTTATTTTGCAGAGTGATAGAGAAATTTGTTAGCAATTACATTAATTCATAACTGACTCTTCTGTTTATCTTTTACCAAATTCAGGAACACCTGCTGCAAGGATGAAAAAGGTCCCCAGTACTGTAGTGAAGAATAGGAGTCGTGAATTAACTTCTGTTTTTGAAGCTTTCACCCCGTATGTTGGAATGGAAGGCAGGGTGGAAAGGATTTGGATAACAGAAGTTGCCGCTGATGGTACTCACTTGGTAAGTTTATGTGCTTCTGAGTGTAAAAGTTGATCTTCTCCTAATTCACTTCCTTTTTTATCAAATTCCTAGTTTACTTATATCATCCATGTCAGTTCTTGTATATTGTTCTGGAAGGAAAACATGATGATAATTTTATGGACTCATACTAGTTTTGAAAGTCAACATGCGAATAACTGCATGCATAGTTTTTTTGAGAGAAAGGAGGTCAGTCTTATTGAGGAAAAGGAAAATTACAAATTACAAGCTAGAAATCATAGTTGATGTTTAAATTGATCGCTGGATCAACATTTCAGGACAATTGAGTTGAGAGCGAATTTTATTTACAACATTTGATGATAATAAAGAAAAATGGTGGCTGACAAGTTGCAATTTATATTTTCTGGCTACATTAAAGACCCTAAATAGATTACTAGTACTAAAAGAAAAATAGAGTGACAACAAATAGGTTTTCATTGATAATGATAGAAAGATAAAAAGAGGCCTTCAACGTACATAGGAGATACTGGATTCTTCTGCTTGCTATTGTGATTGCATGGTCACTGATCTTTTGGTACACCAAGATTGCATCTTAGCAAAAGGTTCTTAAGAGTTTGGGACAATTATAATGAAGTGATTTTTATGATCTGTCTCATTTCTTTTCCCAAGGTCGGTCATACCAAGGGATATGTGCAGGTGCTTGTAGCTGGTCCAGAAAGTATGCTGGGGACTTCAGCTATTGTGAAGATAACGTCAGTTGGAAGGTGGTCGGTATTTGGAGAAGTAATTGAGACTATCCCTGAATCAAATGATAAAGCAGCTGTGGGAAAAGAAAGGCAGAGTCAGGAGAATTGTTTCCCCTGCTCGAACAATTTTGAGACTTGTGCTTGTTCAACAGAGCCTGAAACTTGTGCTTGTGGACCAGAAAGTTGTGGAGAACAGGCTACATTGACAAAATGTTCTGTAACAACTACTGGCGTTCCACTTGAAGATCAGAACAACAGAAATCTGATTGGATGGTTACTAAGGAAGCGAAAGAACCAAGTTCAGAAATTCGTGGAGAATGAAATTGACTTGGGATTAAAGAAAAAGCAAGGGCAGACCCAAGAAAGCATTGGTAAATGGGGTGTTGTAGATAAGGCTCTTCTAGGTGGGATGCTAGCGAGCTTCCTGACTATTGTAGCTGTACTAGCACATCTTGGATTTAGAATTATGTCATCTAAGTAGAGTAATTTTAGTTTTACTAATCCATTTTTGTAATGGTCATGCGGACTTATTTGTTTCGTTGAGAAGAGAATATTTAAGGTATGATTGTAATGTTGGATTATTGTTTGCATCCAAGCTGTTGAATCATGACAGCTATACACGTGATTGATATGCTATTTATTTCAGTGCGTTTCCTCAAGTAATCATATGCTATTTATTTCAGTGCGTTTCCTCATTTGAGTTTTGACCTTACATGCTGGATCGAATGACTATAATTGAACCTAATTGAAGCCGATCACCTTTTCTTCAACTGACCTGACTTACAATGGGATATTTGGAAATAATTGGTCCACAGATTGGATCGACAGAGTGGATGTACATATATTCAGGTAAAGTGCAGGAAGCACATTATCACATTTGTCTTTCCTTGTGCTATATGCTCAGTTTATTTTATGGAATACCCTTTTTCTTTACAAGAATGAGATAAATAAGTAACGAAACTGTTCTTACAAAATAATGAACGTGATGAGTGCAAGTAATAGCTAAAATCTCATAGCATCATATCCGACTTTGATGGCAATCTCTTGAAGAAATTAACAGGTGCAGAAGGCATCTTGCTTCGGAATCGTGGATGCCGTAGCATATAGAGCCCAATCAGCACTGCCACAACCTGGAAGGGAGTAATGTATATGAAAACTGCCCAGATCAACGAGAAGATGATGAAGATTGCTGTAGCCCTTGAATCCCTCCAGCTTAGTAGTGCTTGAGCTCTTTCCCCCTGGGTTGCCAAATCTCCAACCACAGTTTGCACTCTACCCGCCACGCTACGCAACCTGTCATACCTCATTCTCACAATGTCCGAGGGTCGACTTGTGGGGAAGCTGTCGAATTCCTCGTCCAATTCATCCGGGTGTGCAAACTCTGCCTGTGAAATCCGAGCATCCATGTGAGGTGGGTGCCTTGGCCTGAACCTATAGTTCCATAAACCAATCACAAAGAGGTAGAGGAAGATTGTTGGCAGGATCAGCTCTGGGTAGCAAACTAGAATCACGAACAAAACATGCACCAGGCACGTCGTGACGGGGTTTCTCCAGGTGCAAATGTCATTGAACCATCTGCAGACCATGGTGACTCCGCTGAGAACTGACATGATACGGTAGAAGTTGGCTTTGCTTCTCCTCAGACTAAACATATGGTAATCTACATCTAGCATGTACTCAACAGCCTCCCGCCTCAGTGGTGGCTCTGCTCGAGATAGTCGTGCAGCCACAATCTGCATTGCCTGGTGGCGAAGCCAATCAACATACCTAACAGGTATAGGATTGATATAATGCATCTTTGGAAGCAATGGTCTTCCATATTGAGCAACCATATTGACCCAAGCTGTAGAACTGAACCTCAATGCCAACTGAAGTTCTCCATGCTTTTTCAAACCAGAGGGCGTCAAAACCAACAGGGGATAGTAATGTGTATAAATCCGATCAGTTTCTAAAGTGGACAACCTGATTCTTACCTTCCCAATCCTCTGGTCCCTCGAGTCTTCATGGCTTCCATTGATATGATGATTGTCGAAAACACCAACGGTGATGACAGTACATGGGTCATACACTTCCCAAGTATACTGCTCATTCCAGCGAGGGTTCAGAGTGTTGAGAAGTGTTCTAGTTCGAATCCATTTGTTCCCATACTTGGCCACACAGTATGAATCAGTAGTCCTACCCTCCCTACCCTTCATAGGGAGCAAATTCTTGGCACTGAGAATCCCAAGTTCCAGAATTCCAATGTTTGCTTTCCTCAGGTGCTTGGAGGAAGGCTGAAGGTCACTGCTAAAATGTGTAGACTCATCAAGAACATGATACCCTGCATCCAAACAGAGACGGAGATGAATCTTGCTCGAAAACTTCTCTTTCTTTTTCTCACTTTCCTGTTCACCTGCCAATGAAGGCTTCTGGAGATTGTACCAGCGAGGCTCAGGAAGCTTATGATGGTCCAGTCTTTGTGGAAGGTCTCTAACCGGAAGATACACCATTCCTAACAGGTCATCCTTGCCAGGTTCAATCTTGTCACCCACCGCTACGACTAAGACTTCTTGGGTTAATGGCTCAGATGCAACCAACATGAGCTCATCATTCCAAATTGGGTTAATGGTACGAACTTGGGAAGGCCTTGAGACCCTCATCTGATTACCAAGCTGTATCTTCACATATGTGTCCGGAGCTCTGCTTCTGTCTAAAGGGACAAGGTCCTGAGCTTCAAGAACTTGAACTCTAAGATAATATAGTTTTGGTGAGAAGTAAACCTTTGATCTTGTGCTAGCAAGATTGCCATGGCTAATGTCATGTGCATCAGAATGCCAAGCATCAGAAAATGACTCATCAGCTTGAGTCCCAATCCAAACAGCAAGCATGATCTCCCCTCTAACCTTGACCCCATGCTTGTCCTCCAATCTGTACCACTGAGGAGCAAGAGGACTATCCGGCGGAACTCGAACTGGGACATCTGTGAGATCAAATAAAACTCTCCCCACATGATCATCCTTCAAAACATCCTTGTCTTTCACAGTAACTTCCACCAAATTCGACTGCAGCCTCTCCTTGGAGAAAGCGAAAATCTGGTTCCACACCGGGTTTTGATTCTTGTCCAAGTGCCTCGTGACTCCCTTGTAGTTCCCAAGCTTCACTTCCACATAAGGATCAAGGCTTCCAGTCACATCCATGGTTGGAAGATCTCTAGCCTTCACCACACTCACATACAAGTAATGCATCTGCTCCACCAAATCATATGTGCTGGAGGTCTTATCCCCTGTATACCCGCCAGGTCTATACCGGAGGCGGGCCGCCAGTGGTGGACTGGTCTCCACCAACGCATACTCCGGGTTCTGCCTCGGAGGTCCCTGCATCTGCATAACCGTGGCAGCACCCGGACCCGGACCCGCCCGGGCGAAATCCGTCCTTGTTTCAACTTGGGGTGCTTTTTGGTGGTGGGTTTCAAACCCAAACCCGGACGAAGGTGGATGAGCATGAGAGAAAGAAGCAGCAGCAGCACCTCCTGTTCCAATAGAGTGAAAAGTTCTCACTTCCTGTTCCTTCTTCTTCTTCATCATCTTCTCAGCCATGTGATGATGCTCCGCTTCCTCATCCATCATCCTATGAGTATTACCATTGATTTCTTGCAGAGGAGGAGGCGAAAATATATGAGGATTCTCTACGCCACTGGTACTAGCAGTACCAGTTTCAACATTACCATATTCCTGTTGCTGTGACTGAGGAGCGCTACCCGAATCCTGAACCGCATAGATTCGAAGAGCGATGTCACCTTTGATGTTGGAAAACAAGCCCCTTTTGTCAAGTGGGTAACGCTGCACCGTGGCTTCTGACTCGGACAGAGGGACGGAGACGCCGGAGATTCGGACCCGGCCAAGAAAGTTCTTGTGGTGGCCCGCTTTTCTGTCATTGTAGACAACCACTTCGATGGTCTTGTTGGGAAGGTCTCTTGGGTCGGTGACGTTGAACACCAGGTGCTCGTTCCACTGAGGGTTGAGGTCTTTGGGCTTGGTCCGTGTCCTCTGTTTCTGCTGGTCGAAGTCTACTTCCACAAAGGGACTGGCGAAGCCGTCGCTGTCTTTGGGCATGAGGTCGCCGGCGTCATGAACTTCGACTATAAGTTTGATCATGGTGGGGTGATGAGGTGAATGGTGAGATTGAGAGATGGGTGAAAGTTTGTTATGGAGAGAAGTGAAGGGAGACTAGGAGGTGGGTAGTGAAAGAGTAGGAGTGAAGAAGAAGAAGGAGAAGAGAGGAATGGTGGTAGGCAGTGGTGGTGGAGGAGAGAAGAGGTGAGTCATTTTGGTTGAGTAAGAAGACAGGGAACATAAGTTAGAAAGAGAAGAGAGGAGAAGAAAAGAAGAGAGAGAGCGTTTGGTGGTGGTGGTGGTGGTGGTGAGGTGGCCCCTTTGGATCATATGGCTTTTTGATAGGGAAAGATTCTGGTGGGTACATAGTACATCTGTGCTTTTCTCAGAGGACAGAGAGATCATAAATTTCATATTATGGTGATAAGTTACTGGATTAATGCTATATTCAATTACTGATACTTTAGTAGGTGGCTATTTATTATTATTTAGTTTTTTGTGTTCTTGTCACAAGTTAATGTTTACTGATCACCTAGTGGTAAGATTGTTCGAGCGATCTAGCATGAAACCTTTATGTCTAGCGTTCGAGTTTCAACTCCCACCAGTTTGAAGGACTTTCATGTTCGTGTCCCAATGGTAAGGGATTAGTCTAGCTGTGTTGGGATACCCTCGTGGATCTTGACCTAAATAATAACTGGTTGCCAACGTAACAGAGGTAATTTACTATCTCACCTCCGATCAAAAAAAAAAAAAAAGAGTTAATACTCACTAGTACTCATTAGTGATTCGGTTACTGTTAAAGGATGTTGCTAAATATTAACTTATTAAGAGCATCTCCAAAAGAGTAGCTAAATTAAACTTTTAGCTATACAGAACTAGTTTTTAAGGCAAAACTCAACTCAAACAGAATAATTAAAGTAAAGTTAAATATAACCTTTGATAAATTCACTATTTATATTTAACTAATGAATCATGAAATTTAACTCTTCGAAGTGCATTTCCCTTCCTATTGATGAAACAGGTAAATTCAGATTAATGTTACTCACACTTTGAATTTCTTATGTGCATTTTTTAAACACAAACTTTCATACAGTTTCAAATTGATTTAGAATCCGTTTTACTTTCTATAAAATAGGAGCATATTGACACCACCAGCTTTTGTGAGGACACCCTAAAATTCACTCATGATCAGAAATTCTTTTGAAAATACTGTTCTTCTATATACTTGATCATAATTTTGAGATTGATAATTCCACAGAAGTGATTAGTGCCGTATGTAGAGCACTATTGCTTTGTTATATGTATCATAGATACTACAAAATATGGAATATACGATGGATCCTGTTGGTTAATAGCGGGGTGTAGATAATGTTTAAGTGGAGGGGAAGAATGCTCAAAACAAATCTATGGGGGCAGTGAAAGTGATCACTTCATGGATCTGAACATGAAACTTTATGGAAAAGCAGTGTTTCCTTTTGGTAGAATCTCTCCCTGTCAAGGAATGTGGCAAGATCTATTATTGATTCAAATTGTGGAGCTTGTCAAGTCTTTAGGCCTAGCTTAGCTTCGCTATAAAGTTCACCAATATCATTATTCTCCTTTTGCCTACCAAAAGTTGAGAAGATGGCCCCTTTAATTAAAACTATATTTTAATTACTATTTGAAAATCAATTAGTAATTTTCATTCACGGATGATAGGATTAACGTCTTAATCTTCAAACTTTTTCTCTTAAAAAATAAAATAAGAAAGTTAGGGTTGGACAATACTCCGATTCTTTGCATACCATGATCAGTTTTCTATTGTCAAACTAGAGCAGAGGCACAAGTCCGACCCTGAAATTTAACCTCACTCCTAAATGTTCAACAACAACTAGATTGGTTGGTCATTTCAATTTTTCTCACACTATAAAAGTTTACGCAGCTTTCAAGTACATAAAGGTCTTTGGATTTTGTACGCAATTTAGCTTCAACCACAATTTAGCTTCTTTGAATTCCTTTTGCTACATCCTCCTTGCAACCCTTGCTCCATGTTCCGGTGTCAGTTCCCCTACTCTAGGCTCTATTTTAGCCTGTTTCAAATTTCTACTTTGAATTGTGTTATATTTATTTTCTTTTTTCTCTGTTATAAATCAGAGGTTCACATCCCTAACTTATTAGTTTAATTCTAATTATCTATCCACCCTTACCAGTATAGCACAAAACTTATTAAGAAGATTAACACAGTTTGAAGATTTACAATGGTTGTAATTGATGAACTTGGTTAATAAAACCTTACATGTAGGGTATTAGAAAAAAAATGATAAAAGACCTTACTTTAGTCAACAAAAGCCCAGAAAAGGGGAAGAACAGTTGTTTTCCATTGAGATGAGGTAAATTTCTGGGTGCATTCAATATTGAAATTGGTGAGTTTGCTTTTAGAAGATAAGCCCAAATAGTTGAAAATTCCATGTCCATTCTCACCAACAAATTAATACATGGGACTGTGGGAGAAAGTACTGTGTAGGTAGGACGAAAATAATAAAGCTTCTTCTACGTGTGCCAGGTTTGACTGTCAGCGCTGACTACTACTACTACTTTTGTTATAAAAGCTGAGACCGTTTGATGCATGTCATGTGCCCGCTTGTAGACAATGAAACCTCTCTTCCGCCGGGTGGAGCTGTTCTTCAGTACGGCCGCCGTGTTAGGTTGTAGACTTGTAGTATCACACCACCAGTCTACCAAGTGCGAGCGAGTGAGAAACGTTTTTGAAATTTCACGGAATAATTATAAGAATGATATGGACTGAAAATTTTTATATGCACTGCAATGTAAGTGAACTAGCATATGCATATCTCATCTATTGATATATATCTGTAATTTTTTTTTAATAATTGAAAAAATATATTAGATGTTATTTAACTGTTCATTCAGACAAAAAAAAAAAAAACTGTTCATTCAAACAAAAAAAAACTGTTCATTCCTGTTAGAGCAAGTCCACCGGTTTGTTTTTGACTGGTCACCAGCTAGATTTGGTGAGGTGGTGACCAGCCAAACACCAAAACTTGCTTCCACCGGGCCTTCCTTGACCAGCCAATATTTGGCCTTTCTTGACCGAGTCGAAGAAAAAGGGCAAAGCCCTGACTAAAATTATGACCAGTTGAAGGAGACGCCAGCTCGGTCCAAAACCGGACTTGGCCGACGTCAGCGATAGACAAGCAGAGAGAGACGCAGAGAAGAGGACGTGTGGAGGCGATAGACAAGCAGAGAGAGGACGGTTGACTCGTTTGTCGCCTAGCGGCAAGAATTGGGCGGAAGAGAGGAGGCCTTTGTCGCCGGAGGACGATTTGCTCCTCCTGGGGTTGCTTCGATCTCGACATGGGGGCAGTGTCTGGGTGGGATGACGCTACGGAGCGACCAGACGAGGTGAGGTGACCTCGGGGGAGCCGGGTCCATGGACGGAGGACACTGGAGGAGGGAGAAAAAAGCTGGTCGGGTAGGACGAAACCCGCCAGGTCTGGGGGCGCGAGAGAGAGAGAGAGAGAGAGAGAGAGAGAGAGAGAGAGAGAGAGAGAGAGAGAGAGAGAGAGAGAGAGAGAGAGAGAGAGAGAACCGGAGGGGGGAAATGAAAAAAAGAAAAAAATTTCGTCCTTTGAAACAAAATAAAATTTTTTTTTGCTATTTATAGAAAAATTTCATATTTTAAAAATTCATACGAACTCTTAATATTGCGTTCCATATATGCACGAGATCGTATCGACGAGTTCTACAACTTTCATCAAGGAAGTTTTCTCAAATTCCGAATGTATAAAAAGTCAATTTTCACGACCCCCTAAATAACGTTTATTTCGAAAATAAAAATCGATTAGAAACTGAATTTCTCGTACAACAACTAAATAACGTTGTATTGTATTTATTCCTAGTTTTTCATTTATGTAAGAAAAAATCGATGAACAGTGTGGAAATCCATGTTCAGTGGCAGTGAACAGTTAGTTGACTGGTCGACGCCCTGAATTTTCGACCTTGACATTTCTTGACAACGAGTGAACTTGCTCTTAATGCAAGTGTATGTTAGTGCACTGAATATAGACATAAAACTTTAAATAAAGAGATCTAATTAGTAATCATATTGTGCCAAGTGGCACCTTCTCCTATTATAGAAAGAATGGTAAGGTGTAAATATCAGGTTGTTAGAGAAAATGATACCATCATCTGGACTCTGATACATGGCTTGTTTGTCACTACAGCATCCAGCAATTATATTTGATGGCATTCAATAATTAGGAACAAAGCCAGATAGCATCATACAGAAAGAAAGAAGCGTTATTGTGTTAATGACTTACCCAAATTTGGTAGTCGCTATCATTGACGAATTAGTTCCTCCTCATCACTCAATGACTCTAGCTCACTCATTAATAACAACGTACCGAACTACTCAATTCCCTAAACCCTTCCCAACTACTCAAACCCCTAAACCCTAAATGGCTAAATCCGAAAAAGTCTTGGATAGAGAAGAACCGTCCTAAAATCAAAGTAATGTAGTAAATATCTTTAATTTTCATTCGAAATTATAAAAATACCTTCCCTAGTTGATGTTTTTATAATTGACACGTGTCAACATGTGATTTGAAGATCAGACTACCAGGATGCATGATTCAACAATCTTACTCAAAATGTTCTATATTCGAGGCTAAGATACTGAAAGTACCTGGAAGATAAAATCATTAGAGGAACTTAGGTGATCTACGGAATGAACTATGACTTTTTTTATATCCCTATTTTTTATTTAGAGTTCAAATTCTTCTCTATTTTTTTTTTGAATGAAAGTACGAATTTTATTGAAGACTAAGTAGTATGAGCAAAGTCATACTGCAGTACATCGAGTATAAGACTAGGAGGCTGATGGAACCAGACCTCTTGCTGAAAAGTTTCAAAAGCAGTAGCAGCAAGTCTATGTGCTACTGAATTACATGTACGAGGAGCATGAACAAGTCTTGCTCCTGGAATACCCTCTATAAGAAGCTTAATATCATCCAACAGAGCCCCATTGTCATCTAGGTCATGGTCTGCACTGCTAATTAGCTAAATTGCTTCCAAATAGTCACTTTCAATGGTGACATTTTGCAGATTCAAGGACTTAGCCAAGTCCAAACCCTTCCTAATGGCAAGAAGCTCCGACTGTTCAAATTCTTCTCTATTGATAAATGAAAAGAAAGTTATATTGCATTACCACATAATATGATCATATTATAGTTTCTTAATTTGTTGGCAGAATGTGGTCATTTTTGGGTAAATTTCATTCAATATATGTCAAACGCAATGAGAGTCATTGAATTTGTAGTTAGCCAAAGACTAACTAACAAAAGCTAAAATCAGACGGTTTGTAGTCATTTAATATGGGTGTTGTGCAAATGGTAAAAGACACTATTCTTATAACGATGTGGTATGATTTTTTTTTTTTTTTATATAAAATATTATTTTTTTTATAGAAAAAATAACAATTTAAATACGTTTGAAATTTCAAGATCGTGCGTCTGCGGTGCAGTGGATTAGTCTGGCTTTGCCTGGCTTTTGCCGCAATGTCGATGCAGGTGTCCTGGCGCTGGGATATCACTGCATAGGTGTGTGAGTTACTAACAGCTAACTACGTGATAAAAAAAAAAAAAATTGTGCGGCCGAAAAAATGCGATGCTAAAATGAAAATTTAAATAACCTGTAGTCATGATTTTCTAGCTGGTTTCAATTTTATTAATGAAAAATGACGTTAATGGTTTGATTAGCGATAAGTGCCAAAAAAATCGAACCAATAAAACAAAGTCCAAATGAAGTTCCTTAAAGTCCGTGATATTCTTATGGTCCATCTCGTCCATTTCGTCACAGTCGGACCTTTTTTTGGTGTGCTAGCTAAAATAGTTGACATGATCGAGAGTGAGATCATACTCATTAATATTTGTTGAAGGGTGTAGTCGACATAATGGCTTAATAAAAATTCATGAGATCGTAAGAGCTAAGTAAGTTTTGTTGGATGTCTGTGAAATTGCATGAGATCAAGAAGGAAAAGACCATAACGTGGAGAAGGAAGACTTCTCTTCTTTCCTTGTCTTTTTTCCTTTTCCATTATGTGATTGTTGATATCACGCATCATCACTTTAAAACGTGTTTGGAAGATATGTCCAAAAGTCGACCAATTTTTCCAAAGTTGCTTTGTTCATCGATCGTGGTATCAGAAGTATCATCTGCATGTGGCTAGACTACTATTGCTGCCATGCTATGCCTCAGAAACCAACAGAGAAGTCCAATATGGCGCCCGTTATGCCGTTAGATATTCATCTGCGAGAGAGATCAATAGTGACAGGGAACGTCTTAGGCATTTTATTTGTATCAAATTTCACATGCACGTTATGCCGTTAGATATTAAAAATTTAAAACATAAGCACAGGTTTGTAATTTACTTATATCAAATTTCATATGCACGTTATGCTGTTAAATATTAAAAATTTAAAACATAAGCAGAGGTTTGCAGTTTTAGATCTAATGGATATGATATAGCTACTGCCATCAGTATGATGAGGGAGTTTTTGCTTGACGTCCTGTGGGGGTGGTCAATAAATTTGACCCTGCAATCAAGGCAATTAAAGAGAAGTAATGGCAACAGTAAATGCAACAATTGATGTAGCTGTAAATATGACGATAAATGCGACATTCAGTATGGCAATCATGGCCGCCAATAAGTGACGGTTATTGCAGGAGTGAATATGGCCTTAATGGTGGTGTGCCGCTCAAGTCGCTGTGACTTGCTGTGCAAGTTTACTTGCAGCCCACGCCGAAGTACACCTATAAATAGGCTGCTCGACATCGAGGTAATCCATCTGATTCTGACTATCTCTACTCCACAATTAAGAAACGTACTGACTTAGGCATCGGAGAGTTTTCTGCAGGTACCCCCCTTCTCCCCGAGCTGACGATCAAACTCCAGGTCAACGCTCGAGAGAAGCTTCTCGATTGTTCCCGGTCAGCTCCCGCTCCAGTCCGCATTAATTGTTGGGTCAAACTCCTTTACGGAATTTTTCACCTCCAACACGTCCCCATATTAATATTTTTGGTAATAGGCAATCATTCTGGCCTATTTTTGGTAATAGGCGATTAAGAGCTGAAAATTGAAAAATATATATATATATATATATATTATTATTATTTTTTTAATCAAACCTAAATCGGGCATATATCATTCATCGAAAGTTAGAATGAGTCATTACATATCTCCCTCTACCGTCATGGGGTAGATAAAAATTTTGTGGTGGTGCCACAACGATATATAGATTATGTCCACTCATTTAACAGTTCTATGCTCACTGAAAAAAGTAAGCATATAAACTATGTTAACACCACAACATAGTAAATAGGTGAAGTAACTAAGACTCCTTGACGCTTACTAAAAACTAACAACCATAGATCCCAAAATAAAAGGGAATTATTAGAAATAAAAAAACAAAATAATGACCCAATATGCCCAAAAGAGCAAACGGGCCTTCAGGCAGTATTCAAGCCCAATAGACCAAGCCAGCATGTGTGCCCTTTCCAGCCCCCCAGCCCAATTCTGCAACTGCATCGCTCCCCAGTCAAACTTGCATCGGGCCACCAACACTTCCTGTTGCCGACCAACCAACGACGGCTGACTCCTGCCGTCTTGGTACACCCAACACCAGCTTGCAAAGGATCTTTGCACAAGGATCCAAAGCAAAACATCCAAACGCGAAGAGCCAAGCATGCAAGCCATTGAACCAAAACAACCGGTCTTCGATCTACTCCAACCAGCCACCAGATTTGGCTCGCCAACCATTGACCTCCACCAAACGCCGCTCCGTCCTGACAAAGACCCCAGTTAGCCGCCGCAACTTAGCTCCACCCTTCGACCGAGAGGAAGGAACAGACACACCCCGTCTGATCCCAGTCACAGAGCCTGGGATACGCCTTAGAAGAAAACTACCCATCAGGCAGCACCAATCGTGAGCCTGCAAGGCCAACGCAGAGGTGAAGCCGGACAGGCGAGGCGTCCTTTAGGGTTTTTCTTTCATAGAGAGGGAGAAGTTTGCCTTAGTTGGAGACTTTTTTTCCTCTACATATATTTTTGACTATGGTTATTGACATACCTCATCAGAAAGATAATAACATAAGAGTAGTTTTATATACACACCCCTAATTACTTAATGCACATGCCTATATTTTTTTGTCATCAAACTTGTATCTTTACCCCTCCTCATTAATAAATAAATAAAAATAAAAACAAAGAAGAATCCATAAAAATAAAATAAGAATTAAATGATTTATATAATATCAAAATATTAATTATGTTTTTGGAAAACTGAAATTGGGAGAGAATTGAGTCGTGCTTTCATTGATAATAGATGCCTCTTTATACAGAGGATTACAAGCATATAATCAGAGTTGTATATGGAAACATAATCATACAATGATTGGATATCTACAAATATCTTCGAGAATAACTCTAACATTAATCCTATTACAACTTACACAAGTGACCTAGAGTTTGGGCCATACACATATTTTCGATTTACTTGAACACTCCTCCTTGTGTCGCCCAAACGTGGTGCTCCTCTCGTTGCCTCGTCAAAAACCTTGCTGAGTAAAAAAAAGCCAGTGGGAAAAAAATAACCTCTGTCGAAGGAGAAAAAGAGTACAACACACCATTCACGTTTTGAGACCAAACATGTAGACATCTCCCCCTGATGTCTGCATCTCCCCTTGATGACTATAGTCATGGGAGTTCAGATAACTTCCGCAAACGATGCTACCAACATGTTTCTCGAAAGTGGAATTTAGGCAATGACTTAGTGAACAAGTCCGCCACATTGTCCTCAGATTGAACCTAGTTCACTTTGATCTTGAGGAGAGTCTGTTATTGCTGATTATGTTGGGTGTTGTCGCCTTTGTTGTAGCCTTGCTTCATTTGTTCAATGCAAGCGGCATTATCCTCATAAATGCTCGTAGGCTCATCTATGGTAGACTTCAAACCACAATTGTTTCGAACATGCGTAATTATGGATCCAATGCATATACATTTACGAACCGCTTCGTGAAAAGTAATAATCTCTGCATGGTTCGGAGATATAGCGACAATGGTCTGCTCCGTAGACCTCTAAGATATTGCGCACTTACCCATAGTGAACACTTAACCAGTTTGGCAATGACCTTTGTGTAAGTCAGAGAGATACCCAGCATCAGCAAAATTTTCCAAAACACTAATGTTGTTTTGGGTTGAGGATAGAGAATGCATGCCAGTGTTGCCGGAGTTTTTGTTGTGTGATGGGTCCAAATCCATCATCTCTCCGTAGGTATATGACAAGCCTATATCATTAGTCCAATGGTGTCGCGTTGGCACAGAACTATGTCTAGCTAACAAGTTCACTACAAATGAGATGTCCGATCTTGTGTATTGGGGTAAGTACAATAATACGCCTATTGTACTTAAGTAGGGCACTTTTGCCTCTAACACATCTTCGTCATCATCCTTCCACGAAGAGGATCCTTTTTAAAATCAAGACTACGGACTATCAAGGGTGGGCTTGAAGGCTTGACCTTGTCAAAATGCCTAAGCATCCATCAACACGATGCTCAAGTTCCAAATTGAGACATAATGGTGTTCTCCCAAGATCCTTCATCTCAAACTTGGATTTCAAGTGATCAGCGGTTTCCCTTAACTCTTTAAGGGCTTCTAATGAAGATCATGTCCAACATGAACCGCGATAGAATCCGGAACTCATCATGAAAACGCACGGGCATATCCCTTCCCAATCACGTAGTCACTATAGTAAGGTTTCAATCTCATTGCAAACGCACTCCGTGGTCTAGAGCCATTTGACTTGGGTAAATGAAGTTCACCATGAACCTTCATGTATATTCCATATCTGGATCGACATAGAGATACGAAGTGACCACATTCGTAAGCTGCATGTTCAGTTATTCATAAACTACCAAACTGACAGGGTAGTGGAGTGCAATGATATCCATTACGAGAGAATATGTCTCATTATAGTCAATTCCAGGGCTTTTTGTGAGAAGCCTTACGCTATAAGGCGAGATTACCATCTCCTTTTCTCATCACGCTTTCTAACGAAGACCCATTAGTCAACAGGTTTTATGTTAGGAGGTGTTGGCATCTCAGGCTCTAAAAACCTTCCTCTTCGTTAGATAATCCAACTTAACCTAGATCGCATTTTTCCATTTAGGCTAATTTTCTCTATGTTACCATTCATTCATCAACAAAGCGTGGTTCAATATTATCGGACTCAGCAAACTCATGTGCAATGAAATGCGTGAATACATCATCAATCATGATGGAGTTTTTATCCCACGTCTCATGTACACTAGTGTAATTTTCATAGAGCTCTTATATTCTCAAGAATAGGTTCTGACGTTGAGGCGTCCCCTAATAATAACCTTAATCCAGAACATTCTCATGAGACGGATTTTAAGTGTAGATGATCCAAGGATTGGTGCTAAAGTATCATTCGAACCCACGGGCCTCCTACGCATCCTTACTGGGGCCATGGCCTGTAACGCCAGAGTGCCACTCTCTATGGCATTGGTGTCATGCCTACTTCTGTGTAGGGTGGCGCTACGTCCATCCTTGCATGCATGTTTGTAACAGATATGTGTGATATCTCACTTTAACATGGATCGAGATGAGACATAGTGGGGACAGACCACAACAATTCCTGTCATTCCTGTTGAAAATCTGTGTTCTTATCTCCCCCTAACAACGGGAAGACTGTCTCATCAAAGTAACAATCTGCAAGACATGAGGTAAAGAGATCGCCTAGCAAGGGTATTAAGTGGCGGTCGATTGTTGGAGTCTCATATCCAACGTATTTACCCATTCGTCAGTGAGGACCCATCGTAGTGCATTGTGGCGGTGTAATAGGCACATAAATGGCACACTCAAATATGCGTAAGTACGAGATGCTTGTACCAAGTTACTGGCTATAACGCAGATATAGATTGAGTGGCTGTGGGTCGTAGACGAATTAGCATAGCTACATGCGATATTACATCACCCCAAACAGATATAGGGAGATTGATATACATTACTAATGTCCGGGATACCATCGTAGTTGTTTCCGCCAAACCATTTTGGGTGTGTACATGGGAATATGATGTGCAACATCAGTCCCAATGCAATAACCATCGAAAGTCTTTGATGTAAACTCTCTAGCATTGTCAAGTCCGATTTACTGAATAAGATGATCCGGGGAGGGAGCCTGTTGTCATATGATACATGCTAGGAGTGTAGTATAAGCAACATATATAGGTGGACAATGGCACAACACGTTACCAACGTGTTTGCGTGTCAACCAACATCATGAAATATTTAAACGTCCGCAAGTTGGTTGAATAAGTTCATAGAATCCCTTAGGATCTATGTAAGAACAGAATGAGTATTGTCGTATCCTTTGCGTAGGGTGGTCTCAGTCCTAATTTTCCTAAGGAATAGGCTTTGTAGAATGAGCGAGATGTCTTAGAAGCAACCAATGAGGATTTTGGTTGTGGCAGAGCGTCTGAAACGCTATTGGAAGCATAGTTGGTGGTTGCAGCATCACCTACGGTGCCATCACCATGATGGACGCCATCTATGGCGTCAAGGATAGGGACTGTGCCAGCCCTAAGCTGGTGGTGGACGGCAGCTACGCCAGAGGCAGCTACGGCGGTCACACTTAGTCCAGGAATCAACCTTTGATTCATGCCTCATTTCGCTCAAAAGAATGGATGTCTGTGTGAAGTCTTTAGTAGACGGAACATCATATCATGACTAGGATGACCTATCCTGTCGTAACAAAGTCAATATGTGTCTAAATCCAAGGGAACTTCTCTCACAACTTTATTAGATTTAATAGCTCGAATAATGGTGACATAAAATTCACTAGAGAGACACATACATTTATTTAAGATGCGCATTTATTCACAATCATTAGAGGTAGTGCAAATGAACTCTTTTATATTCTCTACATTATTTTTGCATGGAATCTGTTAGCTCGAATAGCTCATTAGGGTGCGATTTGCCTAGGAGCGTAGAGAGTTTCTGTGACGATAATCAAGGTGCCATTTGGCACGCGAAATCTGGGTCATTCTATATCCTTGAACTAATTCTGATGGCCCAGCCATCATAGTCACAAAGTAATATGCTCAGAATCAAAATGTAGTTATAATGAAAAGAACTCGAAATTTTATTCATAAACCAATGGAGTATATCATTGTTTCTTAACCATTAAGAGAATCTAATCCAAATACTAGCTAATGCAAAACAATGGTAGTCGTTTGACTTCGTTCGGTAACTCCAAAATAAATATGATCAGGTGAGTAAAGAGATGTCGATGGAGCAAAACTCACTTAAGTAGCACTTATCTCAATAACTTCCTACACATCATATTCATTTTGGATGAGCCTAGTGGAAGAAAAACTAAACCAATGGGCATTTAGTATAAAATATATGGCAACTACCTACTACATCTCTTGGAAAATAAAGACTTAAACATAATTGGCGATCAATTGATCCCATCCAAATTTGAAGTCTTCAACCCTTTACTCTAGATCACCTTCTTGATCTTCTTGTTCCACATAGTGAGCTTCTCTTACTTCACAATATGCTTTGTAGGCGGTGACAATATCTTCAAGAACTCTACAAATGTGAGCCCAATGACCGGATACTCCACATCGAGAACATACATCTCTGTGCTCAGACTCCATTGATTGAGGCATTTTGAAAATGTCATTTGGATGGCTCTTAGTGTTGGTGGCACCACCAACATGGCCAGAGGCGTTGTCTCCCTCTCTCTTTCCACGTTGACCTCTTCAGTTCTGTGTCCGCCTACTTTGGACGTTACCTTCCTCATTAGAGCTAGAAAATGGACCAGAACGTCCAGAATTGTTCCTAGATTTAGGGTTTCGCTCTTGGCGCCCTCCCTTAGAGACACAACTATAATTGGACTCCGGAATATGCTATGTTCCCACGAGTCTCAAATTATAGTTTTTCACAAGGATGTTGTCATGCTTTTCAGCAACATTCATAGCTCCAATGAGCTCATGAAACCTTGTGATCCATCTTGCAGTAACATCGATTTCGATAGTTCTTAGCAACCATCAAAGCACAAACGGGGAAGGTAGAGAGAGTCTTCTCAATCAACATCGCATCTATGATATCTTTTTCACAGAATTCCATTAAGGTTTTAATGTGAAGTGCTTCCAAGTTGTAGTCAATGACTGACTTGAAATCACAAAAGTGGAGCCTATTCCATCTCACTTCTAGGTCAGGAAGCAGGGAGTCACGGACGTTGCCAAATCTTTCTTTGAGTGAGACCCGCAGCCTTCTGGGGTCTTCTTCATTCATGTACTCATATTGGAGTGAATCATCCATATGACGAGTCATTAGGATGATGGCTTTAGCCTTATTTGCCTCCAAGGCTGCTCTATTTGCTTCCAAAGCTTGAGTTTGCTCAACAGTTAGCACGTCCTGCCTAGGCTCAAGAATCGTATCTAGGATTCTTTCGGCCTTGAGATGCTGGCAGACATCACGAACCCACTTGTGATATCTAGAGCCAGTTGTTCTCAATGAAGCAAAGTCCAATTTGTTTAGGTTATCTGAAAGAGAACAAGAAAAAGGGTTAGTTTCAGACCGAAAAAAGCTACCACGAAAACAATAGAAATTTATGAGC
The DNA here is from genome assembly GCF_002994745.2 of Rosa chinensis. Lineage (NCBI taxonomy): Eukaryota > Viridiplantae > Streptophyta > Magnoliopsida > Rosales > Rosaceae > Rosa > Rosa chinensis. The sequence goes on along the minus strand of NC_037094.1, from coordinate 51,316,186 downwards.
GTAATCGCTTCTAGAAATTAGGAATTTCTAAGTGAAATCGCTTCCAAGAAATTCAATTCCAAGAGGGGTTGGATTAGATTAAAACAATGATGTGTTTGTGGTCGATCATAACTTCTCAACAAACTCTAAGTTTGGAGGACTCTACAAGCTCTAAGTTTGGAGGGCTCTACAAGCTCCAGACTTGAAGTGAGCACAAACCCTCACAATTCGGCTTAGGTCTCCCCCCATGAAAGAAGAAAGGGGGTAGAAGAAGGAAAATTGCAAGTCCCTAAGAAAAGAAGAGAAATTGAAAAAACACAAAAACGGAAACTTTTAGTAAGAAATACCTCAAAATAGTTGTCGGAAAGTTGCCGGAGTCGTCGGAAAAATCACCGGAGGTGGCTGGAAAAAGTCACCGGTGGCCAGAAAAATCGCCTATGGCCGGAGCAAGGCTAACCGTGGCAGGATCTGCACTGGGCATGCAAAGGTGCTGCGTTGGTGACTCTAATCTGCTTGGCAGCTATCGGTAGGTGTCGCAAGGGGCGTGCGAGGGGTTCTGCAGGCGTGTGAGAGGTGTGGGCGAGGGTTGCCAGCACGTGTCGGCAGCAAGCAAGGCTAATCTATCGAGGGGTTGCGCCGAGGCTTGCAGGGCTGTCGGCAAGGCCTGCGAGAGGTGCTTGCAAGGGCGAGGCTAACACTGTTGAAGGTGTCGGCCGGTGTCGCAGGGGCTTGCGCGAGGGCAGGCTGAATCTGTTGACAGCTAGCGAGGCTAGCTTGCGGGGGCTGCGCTTAGGGATGCGCGGAGGTAGGTGCACAGGGATGGAGCGAGGCTAACCCAACAGATTCAGAAATTTTCGGTGGCAGGTTCGGTGCGTTTCTGGCAGGTTCTGAGGGTTTTGCCGCCGGTTCTGGGCTTCTGGGATCGAGTACTTCAACGTGGGCGGGCGGGCATGGTTGCTAGGATTTGAAGGCTACGATTTTAGGGTTTCAGGGTTACTATTTCGTGTTGATAACGTGTTTTAGGAAAACTGAAATTATGAGATAATTGAGTCGTGCTTTCATTGATAATAGGGGCCGCTTTATATAGAAGATTACAAGCATAGAATCAGAGTTGTACATGGAAACATAATCGTACAATGATTAGATATTTACGAATATCTCTAACATTAACCCTATTACAACTTGCACGAGTAACCTAGAGTTTGGGTCAGACACATATTCTGGATTTACTTGAACAAATTAAATATTTTTTATAGGTTAAATTTTCTTCTTATGTCTTCGATTGTGATATTATCAACCTCAATTCAAGATCATACGTGAAAGTTAATGGCATATGAAATAATTGTAGTCCACATAAAGAATTAGCAAACAACGAAATTTGTTGAAACATATTGAAGGAGGTTATAAAACCATCAAATATACCTTGGATACATGAATACATCATCATCAATCACTTTGTTTGCAAAACAATCACCATGGCCTACTCTTTATCGGTTTTACTATTGGCCATGACTATTTTTATCATGAAGATAATCTCTTTAAAAATCTTAGAGGCATGAAGTTTTTCAACTTGAAGAACAATAAAGATAAGAAAGTTAAGTTAATCAATTTTCTAGTGATATACCAACCTCATTGACATGAGAAAAAAGAAATGTAATTAGTAATATATCAAAGTGCCGGAATTAATTAGCAATTAATTCCACAATAAAAAAAAATTATAGTAAAAGAATGTATTAAATAAAAATTTATGATACATAGCTGACCTAATTTTTTAAAAGTCTTTTTCATTTATCTATACTATTATTAAGAGAAGAGAGTTTGTTAGCCAAAATCAAAAATTTTGACGGAAATGACCCTAGAAGATTAAAAAACTTTGAGAATTAATTAAATCACGAGGACAATTATGACATTTACAAAATATATTTTTATTAAAAAAATAAATTAAAAAAAGCCACAATCCACTTTTCTCTCCCATGATTTTATGTTTGAAATAACCGTTTTCTTTATTATTTTCTGTAAAAAAAATAATAATAATAAAATAAAATATACTTACGCATGTGTGGAGAAATGCTAGTTTATTTAATGAGAAGGGGCATAGATGAAAGTTTGATGAATGAATGAGACAAAAAAATATAAGAGATGTTTATTAAGTAATTGAGGGGGTGTATTTAAGATTTCTCATAACATAATTAGGCTTCAACAAAAAACTGGTATTAAGAAACCAAACCTTAAAAAAAAAAAAAAACGAAGGCAATAGGTGAACCCTTGTGATGACCTTATCCGCCACCGTCTTAGCCGCAGGCCCGCAGCTCGCCGCCCACTATCTCAGCCGTTTGTTAACGTTAATCAATCCAAAAGCATGATGGATTAGTCTCCACCTAAGTTCAAGCAATCTATCTGAAACTTGTCGGTTTAGATGATAAAATTGTAATGGTTTGACGTTAAATATCTTTGGAACTTCTGTGAAATGATTGTGAATTTGTAACTATGTGTGTGTTGAAAGCAAAGACGATGATCAGAAATTGGGATATGTTTGGAAGGTTGTGGGGGAGAATATGCGGTGGGGCAATGAAGAGTCTCCATCACAAGGCACTACTCCATCGATGGAGTCGTTTTCGTACGTTTTCAGTGATATTGCTTTTCATCTTCTTCCTAATGATCTGATCGGTCTCAACTCAAACTGCAGATGACACATGCATGATAGTGAAGTCTCGGCTACGGCTCCATCCAAAACACATCAATTTCAATTACGGTGCTAGTCATAGGTAAGTAATCACTACTGGCACCTGGATCAATTACATTTTTCGTAAATAATTTATGACTTTAAAATAATTTGTTTAGTTTGAGCTCGTTTTGACACAAATCTCTCCCTTTGATAAGTGGAAAATTTTGATAGACTTGGATTCAAAAATAATAAACTGCTGTATAATTAAGTTCAGAAAGTACAACATAAATTCCAGTTATAGTTGGAGTGCCACTACAGCTATCTTTTTTTTTTTTTTTTTTTGTTTTGGGTGGTAGCATTACAAAAGAATATGCCACAAATCGTGGCCTAACAAAGTACTAAAATTTGTTCCACATAGAGGGTATTCAAATTTACTTGGTTTTTCCCTTAAACATGGTCATTGTTGCAGAGGACCTAGAAATGGAGCGTTCAAATACTTAGGTAAGAGGTGGTGGATCCAAGAGAATGAAATACACAACTAATTATTGGTTAGTTAGTGCATACATGATGAATACAATCATCTTCGACAAAAAAGACCCCAAAAAAAAAAACACTATTGATAACATGATTTATATTCTGTTATAACAGTAGGCATAGAGTGTAGTTGCCCTCTGTTGTGGAGCAAGAATATGAAACCTAGATTAGACAGTGCATGTGCAGAGTTAGGAATCATAGGACCACCCTACTTGGTGTAAAACAAAAAAACCTAGGTCCCAATTGGCTCATATAGATGTGAACATGTACATGGTTCTTCTATTTCGTCGATTATTTTTTAGCAAAATTTTAACGAGGTCACAATAGCTCTACCTAATTTTTGTTAGTTTCGCTTTTGAATAATACTCCGGGCAAGATTTCAGCAACATTATGATGCTGAAAGAAAACAATAATAGAGCAATGGTTTGTGGACAATTAGATGTTCGTCCGAGTTGTGGATTGTGGCCCTTTGTGGGACAGTAATATATAATAAACACCTAAACCACAGAGAGGATTCACGCTCACAATCCACTCCGAAGTGATCAAAATGAAGAGCAGCTGAAGCAGAAAGGGGAAGAGAATGCTCCCAAACAAAGACATCTTTAAAATGACCAGTGGTGGTTATCTACGTTTGCAACAAAATTGGCTTCACAAGGATGTGATGAGCAACAATTCCATGCCACCTTGGATAAGCAAAACAACAGAAAAATCCCAGTAGCAAAAAGAAGTCAGCTTTACAATTTTGACTCTTTGTTCCCAAACAAGACATTAAGCTAACCAGTTATATCCCACCAAGATAACCAGCAAGCTAAAAACAAAAGCAATAATGTGGAAACCAGTTATATCCCATGAATAAGCTGCAACATCCTGAATGACATGAATTTATTATACTTGCTCTAAAAACATTCATCACATCAAAGAAACAGAAATTGCCACCTTCATTACATTTATTATTGTTTGCCATTTGTGAAAGGGGCTTTCTCATTGGCAGATAGCCATGTACTTCATTCATATAACACCATCATCAGTATATAGAATAAATATGTGAAATTCATTAACTAGCCAATGACCAATCACTAAACATGTTAAAAGGAACCAAGTAGAAGTTATTTATATTCAACGAGTAAAAATAACCCGTGTACAGAAGCCCCTTTATCGACTAAGTATGCATAGTGTAGATGTAAGTATGCATATAGAATAGATATGGCAAAGAAGAATAACCTAAGAACATAATCTCAACTCATATCTACTGACGCCAAAACTCCACTGGCTATCGTAATCAGGTCAAATAACTGAACTATAGAAGAGATCCAGAAGTATACATCACATCGATTTTTTGGCAACCTTGCTGATGAGAACTCTGGGTAAACCAACCTAACGCCAAGAAGCGGCCTGTCTAAAGCAAAGCTGATGGGAGTCCCATCCCCCATCTGGCTCCCTCCTCTTCATGGGTACAGCAGTCAAACCAACTTGTTGGAAAGATTTCATTTGTTCTTCCATAATTGCATCACTTACAGGAATAGAAAGTTGTCTAGCATTCATCCCCCTGCTCCCATTCTCCAAAGAATTTGCTCCCATGTTTAGATCAAAAGTTGGCCTGATGAAAGCAATGTCATTAGGGGATGATGCATGAGGAACCCCCATTAGATGTGGGGCCATCGGAAACACAGGAACAGCACCAGAACCAAAATATTGTGGGATTACAGTGGTTGCACGTGGATCTGTCATATATGGAAGGAAGGAAGGAGGGTAAACAGTTGGGGATAAGCTGTTGTTCGGGTCAATGCAGAATCCATTATTATAGAGAAAGGCGTGAGGTGGTGGTGGTGGTGGTGAAAAGGCGACCTTCTGTTGCAAGGCAGCCATCCTCTGCAGTTGTTCATTTGAGGGAACCATATTGGTTGCAGCAACGAGAAAGGGTTTGTCATGACTATGACTAAAGCCCCCCCTTGAACTCAAGTCCTGAGAACATGAAGATCTGATAGTTTTACAGTCTGATTGTCTTGAATATTCCACAGAAGAGACCGCTGGATCATCTAAATCCCCATTTCTCAAGCCTAAAGAGCCTACACATGTCTGGTACGGACCAATGCATGCATCTGCAGAAGTTAGGTTGTCATTCAAATCAAAATCCCTAACAGAAGCTGGTGGAGACAATTGTCGGGAGCTGTCACCATTTTCACTAACACAGTTGAGATCAATGTCAAGCATCCTTGCTCGTCTTGAATTCACTTCAACAGATGAATCTTTTGAATAATTACCAGACAGTGCTGGGATAGGTTTCTTGGAGGGTAATTCAACATCAAACTCAGCACCAGCAGCAGCAACATTGAGGTCAATCCCTTTAACATGTGAATAGTTCGAGCTGCAATTAGTGTCATTCGTCGACAATGCATTTCTATTACAACTCTCAGAAAAAGAAGTTGGTTTAAAAGCACTAGTTGCAGCTGAACCCCTCCAACCACCTAGGTCCCATTCACTTTGAAATTGTGGCACAGGTAAGCACAATGGAATTCCAGATTTAGCCAGAACAGGTATTGGCTTTGACACATTTTCAAGAAGAGATACAGTTTCTTTGATGGACTTCTGAGGATACTCTTCTTCACTTTCCAGGATATCTTCATTAAGATCAATACCAAAAACATGAGAAGTCTGGTGACTGGCAGCTACACCTTCAACTTTAGTAGCAAAGCTGGATGATCCCTGCCTCTGACAGCCATCACTAGTTCCAGGGACCAAGCCTTGAACCGGCTCTTTGACATCCAAAGACAACTGTTCCTTCTTTGTCACCGGTTTTATATCCATAGTCTCTTTAGTGGAACAGAAACTATCAGACTCATTGCACTTCTGGTGTATAGAACCACTTTCTGTTAAGCAGCCTTCTCTATGAGAACCTGCTGAATCCACGGAGCTGAGATGAACCACCTTGCTACTTCTCCCTGGTATTGAAGAGGAGCTTCCTGAAGCCTCAACCTCCTGCTCTACTTCTTTTGCAACTCTCCAAGCCACCTCAAGTGCATCATCATCAACCAGGTCATAGCAAGTCTCTGATCTAATTTTATTATAACGCTCTGTAATTTTCTTCTTAGGGACATCAGACTTCAAATGATTAATATTCTCTCCACTCACCCATCTATTAACAGGGGTCAAACCAAGCACCTTACCGCTACCCCTTGTTCTGACATTATCAATTGGCTCTGAAGCTTTATTGTCATTGCATTGTTCCTCGGATGAAACCATGGTAGCATCCAGCTGATATTTTGGCACATGCACGGCCATATCTGGTACTAAACTTCTACATGCAGGCTGTTCAAGCTTAAAGTTTGTACAAGTTGAAGTGTCTACGGCGCTAGGTGTGATATTCTCATATGAGCTTTTGCAGACTGACATCTCCTGACAGCTATCCTTTGAAGAAGCTGGAAGAGTGACTTGTGCTGAGTTGGAAGAAGAAGACTCGGATTTACATTGCTTATCATGGAAGGTCATCTGCACTGAAGACTTGACTTCAATTTCACCGATGCTTGGTGGATATCCATCCATTTTCCCATCTACAAAACCATCAACTTTTGTTTGACTGGGTTGTTCACTGTCTGAGCAAACATCACTTTTCACGGAACTTTTCTTTACAGAAGGGTTTCCTACCGTAAAAGGTGCAGAAGCTTCACTCTCCTCATTATTATCAAGTCCATTACGACATGACGTTACTCTGGAAGTTCCTTCAGCATGAATGTCTCCCTCAAGTATTGAATTTCTGACAGTAGAAATCACGGAAGATGGTTGTTTCAAATTATCATCCTTTGTACAACCAGTCGAAGAGAAATGACCAATCCCTACCCTTTCTGGCACATTTTCATCTTTGGAACCATCAATTTCATGGTCAGATATATGGACTCCCTTCTCTATTTCAACATTTGCATCACTTGATATCCCAAGACAATCAGATAAGCTCTTTGCCTTTGCTAAATTACTTTGCCCTTCGGGAGAACCAAGGTGCCCAACATTGTCTTCCATTTCACTTCCTTTGAGAGTACGGTAGTCGACTGATTCCTAACAGCACAAAAATTTAAGGATGACAGTGACCAACAGTATACTCAGAAGTTCATGACTTTCTCCTACAATATATGGACTTTTTCCTACAATAAATGCATCCATCCAACTCAATTACAGCAGGCCAACTGGAATCGGTAGAACTTTATACGTGGTGCACTGTGCAACTCCACAGAAAGTTCAGTTGTTATAACCCAAATGTTCCGGCTGTAGGCAGTGGGATCTCCTGAAGAATCAAATTCATCACAAACTGGTTAATCTCACCGTGCAGAGATTAAGACGAGTCTTAACTGAATATGCTAATGAAACTTTATAGTCCACCGCACGACATAGAAACATAATGCACCAACTTAGCAACACGGAACATATGAATTACCTACTTTATAATGCTAGCCATGCTTCAATTACACGAGCGATTTTAATAAATTGGCAAGCGCAAATGAATTTGACTCAGTATGATAAAAGCAGTAGAGGAATCAAAGCATATACCTCAAAGGATAGACCAACCTTGAACCATATTCTTCCCCGAATTGAAACTTAAAAGCGGAATCAAGTATCACTACGACCTGCTTCATTCCAGAGAGAAAAATTCATGATACAAAAAAGAAAATACGCAAAACTCTTGCACCATATGAAAGCAAGATCTTAAGTATAAAATGAACCATATTTCCTTCCATAAACTTTAAGGTCAAGGGTAGAGTACCAATGAAAGAAATAAAATTCAAAGACGGAACTTGACTACCAATGAAAGACTCAGTTTGGTTGCTGAGAATAGCCTCAAGTCAACAAATCAACTTTACATTTTAGTCTCCATGGGAAACGTTCAATTTCACTTCGCCTAATGAGCCAAAAAAAAAAAAAAAAAGGAAGAAAATTTCTCAAAGCCCAAATTTCCAAGGTTGAAAAACAAACTGGAATCCTTTTGAGATTCGAACAAACGAAAGACTCAAGTCAGTCCAACCAAACCCAACCCAGTATTGAAGCAATAACTAGAAACACAACCATCCCAGAATTCAGGTCCAAACAATAACAAAAAAAAAGGGAACGAAATGATCGAAGAAACGGACCTGTAGAGGTAATCTGGGGAAGGGGGTGATGATGTTGATGTTGATGTTGATGTTGATGATGATGATGAGAGTATTGGGGGTTCCGGAAACAACCTAATGGATCGTGGTTGCTTCCTGTTTTGCTTTTCTGTCCTCCAGAGAGTGAGAGATACAGAGAGAGAGAGGCCGACGACGTAGACACCAAAATGCAAAGTAACACTCTCTCCTTTTCTCGCTCGCATAGGAATTATAAAATTAAAATTGGTTCTCTCTCTGAGAATTTGGAACAGCAAATAAAAAAAAAGGAAGGGGAAGTGAGTCTCTTTCTCTGAGAGAGAGAGAGAGAGAGAGAGAGACGAGGACAGGTGGATGATGTGATAGGCAGCTGGTACATGAAAGGAACCCAAGGGAAGGGGGGAGAGTCAGTGGGGCCCCTTCCCCACCTCTGACTCTGTCCGCGCGCCTCCCTTTCCCTCTTCTGATCAGTGGGGCCCTCCATTCCAGACGCGTTCGTGGGTGCTGTCCCCCCCCTTCCCTCTCAAAGGTCCTCTTTTTTCTCTCTAAGTAATTAAATATCTGGGGGGCGCGACGGACCGGTGGGGCCCCCCGGGGGTCCTATTTATTTTTTTGTTCGAGTTCGTCCACGTTCGTTTGTTCGTCGCCGGTCGGGTCCGGTCTGGTTTATTGAAGAGTCTAGTAGGGTACAGCGGGGAACGTTTATTAACTGCGACTGATGTGCGTCCGTACCCATGGGACAATCAGACCTCGGAGGTCTGCTTCATTAATTGAAATCAGGTTTAGTAGACTAAATTCTTAAGGTATCTCTAACGGTAGAATTTACTCTTCTTCTTCTTTTTTCTTCTTCTGTTTTTTTAATTTAGTTAAAATTGTGAATTATAGCTATTAATTTAACAATATTGCTTTTATTGTAAATATAATAATGTCTATGTAAATACTCATTAGTTATGTACTTTGATGTAAACTCTATCTCTATATAAAGGAGGCTAACGAGACTGAATGATAACACTTCTACTTCCTCACAACTATTCTCTCTCTATCTTCTCTCTACTTTATAACACGTTATCAGCACGTTTTGCTCTATCATCTTTTCATTTAACTCTATGATGATCCATGAGGTTTACGGTGCAATCCTATTGCTTTGACCAATTACTTGGATCTATGAGTTTTATCTTGTACATTGATTTTAGGATCCTTGATTTTATTTATCGCAGACTCATTTGATCAAACCTTCGTATTGATCAATAACGATAGCTCAGTGCATAGGATATATGACTTGTTTTATTGGGTTTATCATCTAAATGTTCTTTATCTTGTATATACCAGTAGATCTTATATATATATATATATATATGGGTCATCGTTCATGTTCAATGAAAGTTCTTGCGATGCCAAATTCGTTTATCATTATGATCATTGATTTATATCTAATTATCTTGATCCCCTAAATATGCATGAGATCTGATCATATATGAGAGCAAATCATGTTTTGTTTTATTGTGTATATCAATATACTAATGGTATCTGTGTATAGGTTGGTTTGGTGTTTGTTGATTTATATAGACCTTAATTTTCCTGTACATAGAATTGCGAGACCATACTTAGACTTGTGCTCCTTCAAGTAAGGATTTGTGATGTACGGCACAAAAAGTTGTGCGCAAGCATATATTTGAGAGGGCAGATTCGTTTGTTTGATTACTGGCCTATTGATCTTATATTATTTTATTTTCAGCCACCCATCTCTTGTATGTATTCTGTCTTACTCATATATGCGATAAGCAAAGTTTCTAATGCAATATTGCTGTGTTCGAACGGTACATATCTCGGTGGTCGCAATATAGCATTGGGATAGCACACTTACGATACAACAGTATGTCTTTATTTTATATGCAGTCATTTTACATGATATTGATGTATTTTTTCAAGTTTGATTCAACTAGATTTTGTAATCATCTTTCTTGATCCGATTATATGAGAACTCAAAAGTTTTTTCATTGAATGTTATACAAGTCAATAGATCGAGACTTGAAGTCTTTTGATTCGATTACAGAGTGCCTGAAGTTTCTCGAGAGTTACATAATCAAAATTGCTACATGAAGTTTCTCAGAGCTTATACAATTAATGAGGACCAGAAGTTCCTCAGAATTATACAATGATCAAAATCGCATGTTGCTTGATCCCTGATCATATGGGGACCTGAAGTTCCTCTAGGTTCATGAAATGTAAATTAGAAAATTGTGACATGAAGCTCTTCAGAACTTATACAATTACGAGGGCCAGAAGATCCTCAGAGTTATATAATCGAGTATATGAACTCACATTATTTTGATCCCCAATAATTATAAGAGGGCCGGAAGTTCCTTAAAATGTTTGGGTATTAGGGTTCCCTCCTCTGCAAGATAATATGAATTTGAAGTTCAATTTTGAACACTTGCTAAAGCTAGAAGCTACGTTCTCCACAAGATAAAATTATGTTCTTGTGTGATTAGAGGAGAGAGAAAAAAGATTATCATTTTGAGAAGTTAAGCAGACCAGAAGTTCTGTGTAATTTCTTCATTAATGGAACCAGAAGCTACCACAGTTAATTTTATTGCATATTTTATCTATTTATTTTTCCTCCTTGCAATTTTTCTATTTTATTATGTATTTTCGTTACAATACTTATCTTTTAAATTAATTTTTTTTTGTTACTCATATGGACCAGCAATCCTATACCTCGAACATATGAATTTCGAATGTAAATTTTTTTTTTTAACCAGAAGTTCAAAATTTCATTGTAGAACTTGAAGTTCTAACAGTAAAACTCAAACCCGAAGCTTTGATTATAAAAGTGAACTTGAAGCTTCACTTTAGTCACCTCGAGCCTGAAGTTTCGAAGACCAAATTTATTTGAACCTGAAGTTCAAATTACGAAATCTTAGAACTTGCAGTTCGTAGAAAAAAATTCAAACCTGAAAAAAACAATGTAGACTCCTGAAGAGAATGTCATTAAATAATATCACAGCTCCTAATATGGCTACACATACAGAGGGTGTAGGTACGCCATTAGGAAATGATGTCTTAGTGATACAATAATAAATCAATATGGTTGATGCTAATAGACAAAACATTTTTGACCTAAAACTTGGTTTGGGTTCGCCACCAGTCAATGAACATCTTCACTCCAAAGAAAGTGATAGATTTTTGAATGCATCTTTTGAGCATGGTCATAATAAGACAGTCTTCCCGCCGTTAAGGAGAGGCAATACTACGGTCATTTGAATAACGGCGTGAATTTGTGTGGATTGTATCCACCAGGTCTAAAGATTTAAACTCCCAAAATAGGGAAGATTATACAAGCCTTATAATGCTCTATATAAGAATATAAGTAAAAATATCCACATTCGCTGCATAATTCATCTATGAGAAATGATTGCCCTAGAAGCGACAATGTATACCCCAGAAGTGGCATGGGTACCCAATATCAATAAGCTTATTATAGCTAATGCATGCATGTAAGAATGTATGGGATCTATGGTTGTTGATCATCGATGATAATTTACATTTGGTAGCTACCAAAAATCTTTAAGGGCTGTATGGATGCTATACCATGTTTCACCATGAATGTCGACAAAGTATATTATTAGCCAAATTGGAAAGAGGCAATTCCAATGAAATTGAATATTTGAAACGTAATGAAATACTTAGACCTTTTAACCCTACAAGTTACAAAAGAGTATTTATCAAAAGTGAAGATAAATCACTATGACACAATGTCTATTTATAGAGACATGAGATTATGAATATCTTCTCTTATATGAATGAAAATTTTCTATAAATACAGTGTTACATATAGCTGTTATATTAACGAGAGATTTATGGCACGTTGTCATCGTATATTACGAAGATCTTAAAGACACATTACTAAAAGCAAAATCTCAAAAATAAAGTGTCATTATAAGCCTATTGCTTATCAAATCCTTGAAAGATTCAAATGCAAGTCCATGAATGGTTGCAAGAGCCTGTCAATCATGGAATCAAAGAGTCTAAAGCTGGCTCATATGTACTCATTTCGTTCTAGTCAACATAATCTAAATTGCCTTAATCAGTACTATGACGAGACTATTATCGAATTCGAATTATGATTATAATTGTGATGCCCCGGAAATTCGTAATTATTTTTCTAGGAATTTCCGGAATCTAATTTATGGTTGTTGGACGGTTTTCGTGGCTCGTGGACGGAGCGGAAGTGTTTCGGACGAATTAATTATTTGAAAACTATTACTTTAGGGGGGTTCAAGGTTGACTTTTGATACGTTGAGATTCCTCTAAAACTTCCTTCACGAAAGTTGTAGAGAGCGTCGATACGAGTTCGTGGACATATGGAACGCGGAAATTGGAGTTCGTATGAGAAAGTTATGAGCGTTTGAAAAAGTTGGAAAGTTACTATATATAGGGGTTTCCCTTTCGGGAAAGTTACTATTTTCATTTTGGTAAGTTTCCATTTTCGGAAACTCTCTTTTCTCTCCGTTCTCTCTCCTGATTTTCGACTGACCCGACCCAAACCCGGTAGATCTGACCCGGATTTCCGACGAGCTCCGGCGACGGCAGACCACCAGACGAGCCCAGATCAGTTCGCCTCCTCCGTGCGCTCCTCCCTATGGTGTTGGTTTGCACGGCGGTTCACCGGAAGGTAGAGATCGGAGCTGCTACAGTAGACGCAATCGGGACCCGACCGGAAATCCACTTTTTAGGCGACGTCTCGGCCGATCCTTCTTGGTTTTGGAATCTCCTCCTTCTTCTGATCATCCTCATGCCCGCCTTGAAGGACGATTTTGCGTGTGGAGTGGAAGATCTAGGTTTGAAAATCTGCGGTGCACAACGAATCTGGGGTTTGATCAGACGGCTGCGATTGGCCGATCTTGCAAGCTTGATCTAGGACGATCTAGGCCGAACCAGACTTAGTTCCAGGTATGAAAGTTGCTCTACTCTTCATGATTAACATTTCTGGTTGGCTTGATTGTGGTGGTTTTGAGTTTTAGCCGGTGGTGGTTGTGGTGGTTGCACCGCCGACTGTGGCGGCATTATGGTGGCCTTCCGGCCATGGAATGGTTAGTTTCTGGTATTGTATATCATCCACTCGTCGATACGAGCGTTTTGATATATAATACGCAATTTTTGGAGATCGTATGAATATATTGTGATTTTTACGGTTTCTGACCGTTTGATGCTTCGATCCGTGAGGATCCGAGCGTCCGATCGACTTGTAGTTTGGACATATCGATCGTAGAAGTGTTCCAGAGACATTGGGTGGTCTCGGATGTGGTTTCGCCTTGATTGGCGTCACTTTGGGGATTTAGTTTAAAATAGGGGTTTCGGACTTAAATCGTTTGTGAATCGTTACTGATTTGAGGTCTGATGATTGGAGGTCACGGGGTGACATCTCCTTTTGTGTGAGTTGAGTAATTTTTGGGTCCTGAGTGACCATTTTGAAAGGTTTTGATCTCACGACCGGGGAAGTCTGAGGATTTGGGGTTGCTGGGAGTGACCTCAGGCATATATATCGGGACTTCACACCTTTAGCCGGGTGAGTGGATACGATCAGTTAGAGCTCTAATCTGTTGGCATAGTACATCATGGGGGTTAGTGGGGAGCTATCTGATGCTCATGAGTACGTGTTTTTAAAAGGGAGTTTCGGGGATTCTTTCTTTTAAATTTCCTGGGAGGACTTGTTTATCATATTAAATTGTCAGAGTTTCAATTATTATGATTTTGTCACGGGGTGACTTGTGTTGATTTGGGAATGTGTTTTTAAAAGGGAGTTTCGGGGATTCTTTCTTTTAATTGTCCTGGGAGGACTTGTGTATCATATTTAATTGTCAGAGTTTCAATTTATATGATTTGGTCACGGTGTGAACTTTATTGTGATTTTTGGGAAATGCATATTGAATTGTCAGAGTTTTCAATTAATATGACTTTGTCACGGGGTGACTTGTATTCGTTTCTTTTGGGAAAAGAATGTGCTGTTTTGGGAAAACAGGGTGTGTGTTTCTTTTTACGAGTTGATGGGTTTCCTCGTTAGGCGAGTTGTACATGTGTGGTTTTGAGTTACTCATACGGGCTTGCAAAAGCTTACCGGGTTTGTTATGTGGAAACCCGGTGCACCATTCAAACGGTGTAGGGGTTAATCCTGCAGGTTAGGATAATCGTACTGAAGCTGAGGTAGCGGCTTTGCAGCTTTATGGTAAGAAGGCATTTTTATGATTTTACCATTGATAAGGACTTCCGTTGTATAGTTAACTCTGAGCAGCATTTACGTTTAATTGTTGTTGACAATTTAATTCGTAAGTTTGTGTAATATATAACTCTATGGAGCGAGTGTATATTAACTTTGAGGGTTCAGGGCATCAGTAGGTACTTGGTTTAAAGGGAAAAAGATTTTCAGGTATTTTGTATTGATGACTAAACGTTCACGCATGTATAATTATGGGATTATATATATCGATTTTCATGTGTGTAAAATCTGGGGCGTGACATTATAATGTTGCAACATATTCTAACTTTCGTAAAGTTATGAATCACTTAGAGCTCTTGAAGATCTTATATGAGACATATCAATACGCAAAGGTATTGATGTGTATGGCTAGGTATGCCATGATGATTTTTCAATGTTTTAAACTATACAAAGTTAAATGTGTCAATTTCTTTATATTGTTTAGCTATTACTTTGTGTATGAATTTGAGCATATGAGATTGTTTCTAACCTTATCATATGAGGTAAGGCTTATTGAAAATCGTCTAGTTTTGTTGCTATTGCTTAAACTTTGCAGGTATGAAATTTGTGATGAGCCCCCATATGCAAAGCACATGTAGTCTCACTTCAGTGATAGACACATCAAACTACTATACATGGTACATGCAGCTTATCGCATACATAAATGAGGCTTGCAACAATCAGGAGGAGATTCTCATCAGAGGGAGCATCCAGAAGCAGGTTACCTATGATATGCGCGTTGTGCTCTTTTTGTCCTTCGACCAGGGTTATTTTTGTCCCACTGGGTTTTTGTTACCTGGCAAGGTTTTTAACGAGGCAACAATAAGCGCGTCCAATACCATCATTCATTGGTGGACATCTAAGGGGGAATGTTGTAAATATTATTATCTATGTGGATGTCCATGTAAATACTTATTAGTTATGTACTTTAATGTAAACCCTACCTCTATATAAAGGAGGCTAATGAGACTGAATGATAACATTTCTACTTCCTCCTAACTATTCTCTCTCTACTTTATAACAGCTTCAACAATTGTAGTTATTTGTACATAGTATATTATATTTTATCGAATCATAAATTAACATTTGGACAAAATAGAAGAGAGAAATATAACTTTTGCTTTAGCTATGCAGAATTCTCTAATTAAAAATAGCTAGCCATTTTAGCTAAAGCTAAATTTAACTTAGTTAGAGCATCTTTAGCCAAGGTTCGAAAAATCGCTAGGCGCTAGTCGAGCGGTGGGCAGGGGAGGAGCGCCTAGGCGGTTTTGTATTTTTTAATTTTAATTTTATTTTTATAGCTTTTATATTTATGTAATTGAAAATATATAAACACTTAAAAGAGTAATAAAATTGCATCTAGAATATTCAAATGTTAAAAGAGTCCTAAATAAGCATACATAAAACAATTGCAAGCCTAAGCCTCTAACTCTTCTTCTCCATATCCTCCGGAAGATGCCATTGAGGAAGCCCTATTAATAAACAAACAATGAACAAATACAATTTAGCTTCAAATCTTCAATGCTTCATTACAAACTACAAAGTGGCAGAATGCATTAACATGGCACAATAGTGGCAGAAACTAAAATATGAACACGTAGCAATACAGAAAAACCCACCACAGTAAGTAGAGTGTATGATAGTTGTAGGATTGTGGTGTGTTCACCCTGATAAAAGCTTAAGGCCCTCAATAAGGCAAGCAGTTCATGTTCTGAACTTTGAGGCAGAATTGCCAAATCTTCCTACAAATATGCCTGTTCCTACGTATCTGGTACCTACACCGTCAGTCAGCTCTGGTGAACCGCTCATAACTACAAGTCTTTGAAGAAGGGAGTTGAACAATATAGGAGCACCATCTAGTTTTGCAAATTTGTATACAAAATTACAGATCATTCTTTGGTCTGCCTTTTGTTTTAAGAGACCTGATTGTTTGTATGCCCTTTATGCTTGAAAATTACTCATTTCATTTCATCAGTTAAACTTTATTCACAACATTCTCCCTTAAAATGCAGACATCTCTTCCTCTATGCTTCCTTAAGAGCATCATATATGCATTCCTATGGCCGATCCAGTGCAAAACAAAGCTTTATACGAAAGTTACTATCTGCATTCATAATTTGCTACTTTCATTGGAAAAAAAAATCCTACTCATCCTTTGCTATGCAAAATTACTAACAAAATGTCAATGATAAAAAAACTAACTAAAATTTCTGTAACAAGGCTTTCACAGTTTCACCACATAAAAGGAATGGTGAAGAAAAATGATGTTCAATTAACAGAACAATAAAATGTAACATTTAAAGTTTGCTGTGGTGGGTTTTTCTGTATTGTTGCGGTGGGTTTTTCTGTATTGCTGCTATATTCCCTATGGATAAAATGATGGCCTTCTCAACTAAAAACGCAACTGAACAACCCAACAACAAAAAGTCAAAAACTAAAACGCCTAAATTTCATCACATAGTAGGCACAGAATGTTAACCCAGATTGATCCATAAGCAACAAAACCAAGCAATTTATCAAATATCAATTTAGAAGAAGAAAAGATTGATTATCAATCTATCAGTAATAAGAACTCAAGCAAAGATCAATTCCAATTTTCCAATTCAAGGCTTCAAGCAATTATCAGATGTTCAGAACAAGAAGAATGGAAGAATAGAACTTATGTGGAGAACCTGTGGGAGCGGTGGAGGGCTGGAGGTTGAAGGAGTGGAGGGGCGCCGTTGGGAACGAAGAAGAGAGAGAAGCTGCAAGGAGCGAGAGAGAGAGAGAGAGAGAGAGAGAGAGAGAGAGAGAGAGGCCTTCAGACGGGAAAGTCATGCAGAGGAGAGTTGCGCGGAGGAGAGCGGCGACGAAGTGAGACAGCGACAGAGGAAGAGTGAAGTGGGACTGAGATGAGTGAGATCCCGTTTTGGGACTTGTATAGCGAGGAATATATATATATATATATACATATATATATATACATATATACATATATATATATATATATATCCGCCTAGCGCAGCGCCCAACGCCTATCGCCTAATCCGCCTGGGCGCCCTCCTAAGCCGCGTAGGCGCCCGCCGAAAATCAAAACTCCCAGATGCCCCGATTTGTCATTACTCAAGGCGGAGAGGCGCCGCCTAGTGCCTAGGCGACCGAGTTTAAGAACATTGTCTTTAGCAGACTCTCTATTTTGGCTCCTTAGCTATCACTACTACAAAAAAAGCATTTTAGGACGTTCGAAAAACGTCATTGAAAACTTTAGATGACACGCAAAAAAAAACGTCATCTATCAAGGAGTCATTGTAAGTCACTTATAAGGACGTTCAAAAAACGTCCTCTAATGTTTATAAGGACGCCAGAAAAACGTCATCTAATCTAAAAAAAAACGTCATCTAATGTCTTTAAGGACACTTAAAAAGCGTCCTCTAATGTCTTTAAGGACATTAGAAGAGTGTCCTCTAATGTATATTAGGACACTTTTTAAGTGTCCTTAAATCCGATAAAAGGGTCATCTAATGTATACTAGGACGCTAAAAAAACGTCCTTATATCTATTATAGAACACAAAAAAAAAAATGTCCTTGAAACAAAAAGAAGACATTTACATACAAATTAAATAATCTTTACAATCCCAAAACAAATGTCATTGTATCTATTACTCATTACAATATACTTGACTACAAGCACATTCTAGTAACTAATTCCTAGCTATACCTTCTAATCTTATCTAATCCTAGATGACAATAGTTAACTAAGCTACAATTAAAACCAACTAAATAATTCCTTATTACATGTTGATATCCTATGTGATCTTAGATGACTATAGAGGCACAAAACTTGGTTTCATCATCTCCAATATCTTCATCCACTACCTGATAGATATAACAAAATGCCAAACATTTAACAGAAATCAGAGGCCCAACTTAATGACACATCTCAAATCTGCTACAATACAACACTGGAAAAAAAAAATTGAATGCAAAAGCTTTGACTCACCTTTGATACAGTTTGAAGAAACATGACAGGGAACAATTACCTGCACCGAAAGGATTTTCAAAAGCAAAAACAATAAGAGATAATGATTGTAGAATTTGAAGTAAAATGCAGTTATTCACAGAGAAAAGTTTCTTAGTTAGCATGTATGGTATGTTTAAGGCTTAGCTTACTGCACTACAAGTTGTCAGTGATAAGACCTGCATAATAGATATAACACACACACATAATGAATCAGATACACATATAATGATGCTCACATTTAACCCAGAGCTTTGTACTCCATGACTGAAGGACTCTGGACATTATAAATCAAATATATCAGCAATTATTCAGAACTGTCTACCTAGTGCATAGAAATGAACTGTCTAGTTTAAGAGAAATCAAACAAAGTTGGATACAAGCACTAACATCAGCAAATGCAAACCATTTATTAACATGGACAAGCACTAAGCACTAAGCTTAACATCAGTAAATGATCAATTGCTAATCTTCATATATTCAACATATGCTTGCTTATTATTCTGTACTTACATGATCAACATAAGTGCTGCAATACCTTTTCTTAGAATTCTCAAACGCAATAAAATCATGATCACTATAATTAGTGCATTGTTAGCTTAAGAAACTTTTATGTTAAACATAGGAGATAATCATCTACATGCAGGTCAAGGAAACATACTCATAATGGTGGCATAGTTTCAAAAGCCACAGTCAATTAGTAATGTGCAGACAAATCACTGTATTGCAAAGAGGAAGGGTAAAATACCTCTCCACCATCATCAAGAACAAAAAACTCGCCATGTTCAAAGGGAGACATGGTACCAGCAGCCGTATTCAACTAGAAATCTGCAGATTATTGGCAAATAGAGTAAGGAATAAACTGAAATTAAAGCAAGAGTCTAGTTCTTGATATCATCTATTTGGACCAAAATTTACAAACTTTAATTGAAGAAATAGTAAACTACTCGCTTTATTAATAAAGATACTGTAAGAGACTACCTTGATTCCGAATTACATTGCATGAGAGAACCCTTATCACAACATTGGTCTTCATACGCATCCTATCCTACACAGATATATAAAAAGAAAATGATTGAGAAAAGTTAAATCTGCATGACAGTATGCAAGCAGCACTACTTCTGCAATTGTTATCATCACCATGCTGGATCAAAGAGAGAAGGAGCCAAGGCAGTCACATTCAAGTATTAAACTACTCTGCTTTGGTGAATTGAAATTGTAAAAGAAAGATACAGGGTGCTTCCTCGGATTTTTGCAAGTTAATACAGGCCAGAACAAAAGCCGATGCAAGATATTGACAGACCTCCACCTGACGATCAGGAAAAAGAAAATCCAGAATATAAAAACTATATATATGCTTTTTAAGCTATAGTTAAATGTGATTCAAAATTTCAAAGCAAAGGAGAATGTAGATACCAAAGACGTAGTGATCCAAGCTTTTGTTTGGCGTGTACTCATATATCAGCATCTTTTCTTCCCTCTAACCAGATTCACATGGTGCTGTATTGCAGTAAGTGTAACCTCGTTTTGAAACTCTTCAAGGCCTTGGTTTGAAGGTTTTGAAAGTCTTTTCAATGCTATTTGCTGATCCTTCCTTAATGTACCTAGAAAAACACATCAATTATTAGCATATTCCTACAAAGCACCAACTTTTTTACTGTGATATGAAGTAAAGATTCTGCATTGCATTTCAAAATTTATATAATAATCGTCATTGATGCTACCTGGTATACTAACGTAAAAAATAACAGTGAGGCTTTTACCTTAAACTTTACTTAGCTTTGGCGGAGAGGTTTTCTCTGTTGCTACTAAGTAATTTGCACTGTTCAAATAGAGCTGAGGCTGCATACAAATAAATGAAAAGAAGTAAGAAAAGAATATCATATAAGCAAAATGTATCTGGATTAAATCCCCCTCACTATTGTTCTTTAGATTTGAATAGGTATAGTCAATTTAGAGATAATGAACTCTGTTGATATCCAGCATCAACAAAACCCTTAACAAATCAAAACTTTAATCTGTTCAAAAGCAACAGAAACAGAAAACAAATCAAAGCCAAATTGATCAACTTGCATTGTGATTTGTGCAGAATAGTACTATAATTCAGGCTTGTATGTGAAACCAAAACATCATACCAAGTGAGATTTTGCAGTGCAGACCAGGTATTTATGATCACTGAAGCTAATTAATTAATTATGGTCGACCATTTCCTCGCTTCTTATGATTACATAACAATTTAGTTTTCATCTAGATGCAAGGGAATAATTACATGGAACATAAGATCATCTAAATTATGCCTTCACAAATAAATGGTTCAAGTGACGCAGAAAATATGTATCTTCACAAAATGACCACAGAATAGACATAAAACATGGATATTGGTTAGAGCTGGAACTTAACCCCATTTCATGAATCTCTCCTCAGCTAATTAACTATCCTACTGTCCCAACTATCTAACACAATTCAGTATTTGCTCCAGAAAGTCCAAATTAGAAAATAAGAAGTGAACGAAATAACTGTGGTATCATCATGTTTTAAAGCATTACTCAACTAATATTTCTGTGAAGGGTGATTACTGATTACTATAGTTATAGCTGGAATTCACTTTTAGCTTGAGCTCTCTGAGAATAGAAATAGCAAAGTAATTTCAGCATTCCACCATTATAGCGATATAGTAGTCACACTTGAATGAGGTTAAAAAATTGAGTGGTGAAAAGTTAAACAAAATAAACAAATCAAAACTAAAAATAACGCATTACAGTTTCTCTTTTGTGCAGTATTATTGATTCCATTTTCTAAGCTATAAACTTATTTGAAACTCAGCCCACATATCAGCTATACCATAATAACTAAGACAGATTTTCTTAAGGCAAATCATGAATTTTGGCAGAGGCAAAAGAAAGAAGCAAAACAAAGATCCATCTGGAACCATGTGATTTGCCCTTGTAGAGCAGTCATATTTCGAAATGTAATCTCTATGATCCGAAACTTAGGACATAAGCAAAAGTAATTACCGTGTATAATCCCGGTAGTTAATGTACTTTATTGGCCTTTTGATCTTTCTTTTGATAGTCCTCAACCTGATGAAAACAGGGAACATAAATTAAAACCAGGAGCAAAGCCAATAATTGTCAAAACCAAGCAGTTGAATAACATCCTAAAATGCAGGTTATGAGACAACATTACCACTCCAGTTTCATGATTGACACAAGTCATCTTGATGCGTGTATGAAATCGTACACTTGGTGGCTTCTCTGGATAATCTTTGTCATAGAACAGTTTTAGTTGATATATGCGCCCTTCATGAACAGTCTGAAACAAATTCAATGAGCAAACCATGAGCATTTTCCGTTCGAGATATATAAACTACCTCAAAACAATGCAGAATTAATTGCAAGCAACAACTCTCGCAGTGAGAAACTCCTAAATGAAAATATTATAAGAAGAGATTGCAAGTCCTACCTTACATCCCACCCTAATTCTTTGAAATCCCTATTTAGATGAGATTGCAATGTCAGCATTTGGATTTCTTGTTTGTTTCAATAAAGTAATTAAAAGAAGAGTAGTGGTGGTCAACAACATACAACTTTTCTAGATGAGAACTAAGCGAAGTGCTACACTCTGATCCAATTGTCAAGTAATGTGCCAACCCCATCACCTCTATCTCTGGTATGGTCACCTCTACAATCTTATAGATAAAGAGAAGCAGAATTAGAAAGTATTATATACAGACTACTGTATTGACTGTATCAAGTCATGATCCTCTTACAGTAGTTGCAAGTAATTGGTTTTTTAATATTCTTTAGATTAGTAACCTATTATTACTGAAGAACTGGTGGTATAGATTAAGCACTATAACATCCTTACGCAATAAGAAACTGACTGATTACCTTCCAACCATATTGCTTGTGAAGCCTGTGTAGGGCATTGGTACAACATTCTCTGATCTCATCACTGCAATCATTAAACCACTAATTGAGCCAATTAGTGGTTGAGAATTGAATCAATATCGGGAGGAGCTCATTTAATACAAAGAAATGAATACTTATTAAGGATTATAAATGCAATTTTAATTGTACGAGTAATTATATGGTTGGGAATGTTGTGACTAACCTCACCATATTTTGCCAATTTGATATCCGATATAGGTTTTGCTGAGTTCAGAAGAGGAAAATATACTTTGGGCTGGAAAAGTATAGAAAGAGCAAACAGGAAAAAAAAAAACAACCAAGGTAAGAAAGATGCCCTTGGCTTGATAAATTGTAAAAACAAAGTTCAATCAAACATCATGTGGAAAAAGAATTCTGATTTACTGAATTTCCATATAGTTCTTAGACATGAGCAATAACTTATGCTTGTGCAACTGATAATACAGATTCCAATAATTAAACAATTAACAACATACAGAACCATACACCAGTACTTCTTCCTCACCAACAGTGACTTCTCTTCTCTGGGATTTAGAAGTTGATATACCAAATCCATATAATACAACTCGATTTACATGTAAACGAAGAAGAATATATAGATTTAGACCAGATTCATACCTTGCAAGCACTCACAGTTCTCCGACTCTTTGCGCACCACATTGAGAACCGAATCTATCAAGTCAGCCCTGTCGGTGTAGTGACCTTTTGTAAAATTGTTTCTAGCACCAGACTAACCAAAGACGAAGTTATCAGGAGGGAAGATCTGACCGTAGAAACTAGATCTGAAGCTGTCCATGGTCCCAAGCTCCAGATCCATGACGACAACGCGTGGAACATACCTCCAGCCGCTGGCTTCGTTGTAGCAGACGTTAGCCCTCTTAAGCAGGAGCTTGGCGTCGCCGGAGTATCATTCGTGGGGTGGATGTCATGCTCGATGCGTGTTCTGAGAGAGAGAGAGAGAGAGAGAGAGAGAGAGCTGTTGTTCTGAAGGGTAGAAACTAGACAATCTCATTTTTCCTCTTTAAGCTTCAGCTGTTTTGGGCCCAACGTCATTAAATGGATTTCATGACACTCAGAGTAACAAAACGTCCTTAAAAAAAAAAAGGGGGTGTCCAGATATGTGTTTTGTGTAGTAGTGTATTTTGGAGAGCATGTTTAGCTTTTTATCTATTTTAGCAGCTGCATCAGACTCCTAAGTGCTTGTTTATTATAATTTTTAGCTATCTTGCTCCTATATATAGAAAGCCGTATGAGACTCTCTATAATTTAAAACATTCCTTTTAAGTTATTTTATGTAATTTATAAATACATTTAAACTATTTAAGCTTCATTCAAAAAATAATATAAATTCAAAACTAGCTAAAATAGAGAGTATTGATGCAGACGTAATTGTAAAGTGGCTAGCTAAAATGACATTTTAGCTACTTTAGCTAAAATTTGACTCAAAAATGGCTAGCATTGCTAAAGATGCTCTTATAGCTAGCATGTTGGAGTTGAATTTTGCTTTAAAAATAGTTATATATAGCTAAAAATTAAGTTTAGCTAGTTTTTTGGAGATGCTCTTATTCCCAGTATTTTTAGGAAAAAAAAAAAGTGTCTCGGAATTTTATTTCATCAAAATATTTTATGCACTCTCAATTCTCACTTAATAGGTACAATTTATCAAGTCTCCGTCTAAATCTTTTTTTTGAGTTAAAAAACTCAATCATTTATAAATTTCAGCAAGTTGCCCATAAGGCCGTCAAAAGAAGCCATTACATAGAGCATACTACACTTGCACACTCCTCACACAAGCGTACTACCCAGCACACCCCTACATTGGCTGGCTCCACCACAATCTCCACATCTTCAGCAGTAGCTGCAGGAATATCACTTGCACAACGTTCCACAACAACTCACTGATTAGATTCCACTCGGATCACAAATCCACCATTGCAATTCATGTCTTAAAAACATTGTTAACACATCAAGCTAAAACAAAACCTTCCTAATTCCTAAGCAAATGAGAAAAATCTGATGCAACTACAACTACATCCAACTCAATCAAACTAAAATTTGCTCTCCTTTTCATTCTTGTTCTCGATTTCATCACTGATCAAAGTGACGAGAAACAAGTAAATAAATTGCGAAAGCAACAATCACAAAAGATTTGAATCAATAAAGAAAGAAGGAGATTACTGATGGCTTGTTCAGTGGCTGGGATGCATTTTGAGAGCTGGTTCCCTCCACTCGTCATCGATAAAGAGTTGCCAACTAGGTATTTCACTGGTACAAAATCGAAAATAGATAACAGTTCCACACCATTGTCTGAAAAAATATATTTTTGTTGTCTAGGTGAATGTTGTGTTTTTACACTTCACTCCACAACGGTACTTCACCAATGTTGAACATAATAAAGTACAACGGCTTTTAGTCAGAAATCGTTGTAGTTATACTCAACACATACCGTTAGCACTAACTACACCGTTGTGTATGTAATTATTCAATAACGGTTTTTGCTTATAAATCGATGTGGTAATATAATTTACACCACTTTGGCCTTCAACAACTTTCATACACAACGGTTGTACCAAAAAAATGTTGGCTTCAAGGATTGTATACATCGGTTTTTAGTTGAAAAATATTTTCCAACTTCATTACACAACAGTTTCTCATCAAAAATGTTGGCTTTGAGAAACTGTTACATCAGTTTCTAAATTGACAATGTTGTTGGTGCTGATGAAGATAGTAAATTACAACGATTTCTAGAAAAAAAATCCATTGTTTACTAGCTAAAGAGGCAACAATTTTTTCAACCATGATATAGTACATCAATTCAGGAAATTGAAATGAAATTGCAATTAATTAATATATAGAGAACTACTTCAAGAAGTATAATGCTTTCACAGTTGAAATTTTTTTAGTGAAGTTTGCAAAAGTAAAAGAAACTTATATAATAGTAGCTGTCATAAAGGTACTTAGCTTTCATATAAAGGAAAGGGTAAATTTTGCAACAAATTAAAAAAGTTTCACTAGGTACGTACGTAGTGAAACCATAGAACTGAGGAGTCTAAAGGTACTTGTTGCTAACGAATTCTGCCCACTCATCACGAACTTCATCGATTTCTTCTTGAAGATATGTGGTCTCCATAGTTCCTTCTCACTAAGAAAAAAAAATCATTAAATATTGGAGCATAAAACCATATGCAATTAGTCATCAGTCTGCTAAATCAAAAAAAGTATTGTGACATTAAATTGTGAATGCACACATCGGTCATGTGATTTACTAAGAATTGATTAGAAGGAATATATTCACATGCTAAAAACATCCAACCTTACAGCAATGTATATTATGTTACATGAAACAGCAAATACCAAAATCATGAATACTGTTTGCATGTAAGAATTTCCAGCTACCCAATAGCTGTTATTGTCAAATAATGGAAGCACACAGACTTATATCACATATGCACTTTGCTTAGATAAACTTAACAAAACTCCATCTTAATTTTCTTCTTTTACTTCTAAGAGCCATAGATATATGGAGACCACAGTATAAACCAAACCACAAGAATCCTATGCAAACCTTCCAAGAAATGATGACATCCAAATTAAACCTAAAGGGACACCATTGAATGCCATAGACATAGATGTTAGTTTTTTCAATTTTGCACCATTCCTCACCAAAATAAAAACAAATGCATGTGCTTTGTGCAAAAGGCATTTATCAACTCATTAATTTTATGTCTATGAAAAAGAAGAAGGATTAATATCACTGTAACCTTGACATATATATGTGTGTGTGTGTGTGTCAATGGCATTGTGGATTAATGTTACTGTAACCTGTACATATATATATATATATATATATATCAATTTCTGCCAAATATTCTTTTCTTAAAGATTTTATTTTATTTTTACAGTTGTTTAGAGCATAAATATGTTGCTAGGAAGGTCAGAGTCATTAAAATTTCAGAAGATGATTAATGGGGAAAAGTAATCATAATGATAGTCATGTTCTTTAAGCTTTTGGCCTTTCTTCATTATCATATAGATTTATGGAGATTTAGGAAATTATCCCTATGCCAGATTTATTGCTATGCATATAATGACTTACTTCTGAGTGTATAAATGAAACATAATTCAAAATTCTCACACATGATGCATTAATCATGCAATAGTTACCTAAAAAAAACAATCAAGTCATGCCAGAAGTTACAATCTCAGACTAAACGAAATTTCTTTTAAGGACATAAAGCAGTAAGATGGAGTACCAATCCAGGCCAAGCGACCAATTGAAGCTACTACATGATCATGCCAGCAAACATTGAACAACTTAAATAGTGAATATACCGGACTTAGCTAGTAAACCTTGACTATCTTCAAGGATTAGGTCCCTCATAAAGCACATGACGTAATAGCTAGCCACATTCTTTGTTTGTCGGTTGTTTTGGAGCACCCTAGAGGATGTGTAACAGGAATCCATTGATACCCCAAATCAACACATCTGAATTTCATTTAATAAGAAGGCATATTCAGAATTAAAACATACCATCAGGATTTTCCATAGTGGAGTTTTACGTCCTTGCTTATTCCTTTGCCGATTGAATATATTAATGGCACTTCAAAAAAAAAATAACAAACATGAATCACACATGCTAATTTAATGAGATGCAGGACATGAAGTTCATGAAATTTTTAACTTAGCTAAGGTTCACAATGAGCTAAGGTCCCGATTTTCGATATATCTTTTGAAAAATCGAAATAGCTAACTGCCTAACTTCCCCTATCCGCCGTACCAGAGCTACAATTTTTCATAATAAACCTCATTGGTCAAATCAAGATATTAATGTAAACTATTAGAGGTGGTAAGTAAGATATGCGTAGACTTCATTCTGGGTAGAAGCTTTATAATCAGCTAGTTAGGGTACAATGTAATAAGTAGAGTAGTCTCTAACTATTCTGAGTTGCATCTCTAGCTGCTATATTGTCTGGTTGCCTTGTATTATTATCAATATATCTATGACATATAATCTATTAACTAACATGATACTACCCGCACTCAAAGCCAAACTTAATGTCCCAAGTACTCATTTAAGCTTAGTAGTCCAAAACCCAAGTTAAACTTACTACACATACTGAGACCTGCCCCAAACAAGAGGACAATCAATTTCTACAGAATTCCAAGAACCAATAAAGTTTCTTTATGAACTGATATAACTTTTATCATGGCCAGAAAATATTTATCTATACACTATGACAGACAATATTCCTCAAGCAATAACAATGCAGTACTCAGTTTTACATTAAACAGGCATATCATGGTGGCATTTCAACAATCCTCGTGGCAGTAACAGCAACATGAGCATGTAGTTATACCAAAAATAAATTATGCCTAAAAGAAATTCTACTATAGCAACAAGCATACATATATATATATATATATTATCTGAAATTTAGCCCAATAAGTATCATACATATGACTTATGAGGAAAGTCAATTACCTGAAAATTAAGTTTATCATTGCAATAACAAAAACTATTGTGTTTAAAATATCAAGTTATCAATTCCTCTTATTTAGTGTTCTTGTCTTGGTGATTTTTGTGTTTAAAAGTTTAAAGATGAGTCATGAGTAACAAGAATAAGTACATGAGGGTATCCATGAGCATCAAAGACAGCACAAAAATGTATAAGCTGTTCCAACTAGTCTTTATTCCTTTCAATCACATCCATAAAGTAATCTTTATAACACTAATCAAGGGTCATGACCTCCTGTTTGTCATCCTAGCACCTAACAACCCTCTTTGCGAGATTAATAGCATGCATAGATAAATGCTCATACAACAGCAATGTAAGAAAATTCTTTACTTGCAACCAACAACAAATATTGACAACTAAAGCATAAGGCATAATTGACAAGTGATAAGGACAACCAATGAGTCAAGACCTGATGTTACGGTACTCATAATTCATAGTTACACACACTTTTTTTTTTCCCTTGGTACTCATACAATCCCTTGGACAGACAAGAGGTGCATAAAGAATACTGTGTGTTTGATCATGTATAGAAACGGGGAACGGAAAAAAAAGGGAGGGAAATAAACTGATGTGGAGGGAAAATTTCAGTATATATATCTTCGATCAAAACAAGTTTATATATATAAGTATTGCCTCCCATTTCCTCATAAAGCAATTGACCAAAAAAAAAATTGAGAAAGCAAAAATTCTTACTACAATTAGGGAGGTCTTGCAGGCCAGTGGCTAACCTTCTATGACCATTCTTCGAATATTAGATAACGAATTCCCAATCTCAGCCCTTAACCCATCCTTCTCCTTAATGACGTCATCCAATTCTCATCCTTCTACTGCAAACCCTTGTCTTTTACTCTATTAGCTTCGGTCAATTTAGCCGCGACCATCTCGATAATTGGCTCTGGAAAGTTCTTCCTTCTCACGCAAAGCCTCATCTTAATGCCTCCGGCACTCATCGCGCTTCTTAATCTTAACTTGCAGTTCTGATATCAAATTCTTACACTTTTAACTTGTGTAATTGTCTGGTATCGCGCCTAAGCTACAGTAAGGCTACCAGGCAGCAACTAAAGCATAATAATTATGCCTTTCTTTGGTCTGAATAATAATTATGCCCTATCTTTTTTTTTTAGTGGATGAAGGCCTAGCTAATTAAATCATGCCTTATTTTTTCTTTTTTGGTGGATCAAAAGCCTTTTGAAGCATAATTAAATGCAACAGCTTGGGTTTTTTTTTTAATTTTTTTATGACAGCCTGGAATCGATCTTGTTGGGATCTTGTTTCTCACTTGCTAGATTTGATGAATTAGAATAAAATCCTTTAAATAAATAAATTTTTAATTGTGGATCAATACTTTTAATCTTTACAAATTGATAACGGTTTTGACCGTACCGTTGTATAAGTTAAATTTACAAATTTCTAACCAAGGGACCAAATACTTTTAATATTTGTAGATCGATAACGGTTTTGACCGTACTGTTGTATAAGTTAAGTCCACAAATTTCTAACCAAGGGACCAACACTTTGTTACTATCTATAGATAACAATTTCGACCACACTGTTGTACAAGTTAAATGAGAAAACTTCTAACCAAAGGACCAACACTTTTTAAATATCTATAGATAATGGTTTTGACTACACCGTTGTAAAAAAAAACCACAACGTTTTTTATTAAACCGTTACCTTAGTAACGTTGTCTATTTTCGATTTTGTAGTAGTGTTTGGATCGCCATTTTCATTTTATTGCATGCGAGGTTTTTAAGAGAATATGGGAAAGCATAAGGTTTTACTTATTCATTTGAAATTACTTATTTTTCATCCACTCACTCTACCAGTTTTTAAATGTTTTTCCCCCTGGGCCCTTCGGTTTCAAATGCCTAGTTTGTAGGCTAGATTAGCTTGAAGTCGGGCGTACAGGGAGTTGGGGCATAGCTGTCATAGCTTCCGCATTATAGAATGTATCGATTTTTTTTATCTTTCTATTCCATCTTCTGGTATACCTTGTGTATTAAATTGCTCTGATAACCTGTGTGATTAATATTCTTAAGTTTAAGAATTGTTTGTGAAATGGCCAAATGGGAGATGATGTGATTTAGGGAGCAGGGTGACTCCAGAAAAATAAGAGTGGATTGTTTAGAAGTGTATTTTCATTCTACAGGTTTGGGTAGTCCTTTTTAGAAGAAGTTCGGCTAAATTTTGGTATAATTTCTTCTAAGATGGGCCCAGCAGGGCCACTTTGAATTTCAGGGTGAAATCTGGGGTGAGTCCTGTCAAAACTAGTAATAGAACACTGATAACTAATAGTTTTTCCATTCTACACCAATGATTATGCAAGCAACCCAAATCCAAATTCAAAATTAATGTTGATCTGAAACAAGTAGATACCAAATAAAAACAAAAACAAAAACAAAAACTAAAGTCTCTTGACAACTTGACATATGCACTATATTCAACAAAAGCTTCAATAGAGAAACTTGTATTTTGCGATGGCCCACACGCCCTGGGTTGCGCATGTAACGACGTCATTTGGATCTGAGTAGAGGTGGCAAACTGGCCGGGCAGGCCCGACCAGGCCCATTTTAAGCGGGCCTAGTTGTGCTTCGTGCCGTGTCTGAGCCGGCCCATTTATTATCGTGTCGGGCTCGTGCCGGCCCATTTACTTAAACATCAAGCCCGGTCCGGCCCATGGCCCGAGCCCATATCGTGTCGAGCCGGGTTAATAAACGGGCCGTGCTCGTGCCTACTCACTAAAAGCACGATTTTCAAATCTTAATTTGAACAAATAAAAATTAATTTTATTTAACTATTTAGAAGATTAAAATAAATTGTTTCTACAACGTTTTTCTTAATCTTAGCTTTTTAAGATTAGTTTTCTAATAATTTTTTATATTCCACCATAAGAAAGAAAGAAAGAAAAAAATAACTCAAAATATATTGTTTTTAGTATATTATTGTGAGATTAATCTTTATTAATATAATGAAGATTTAGTATCATATTATTCTTTAATTCCTTCATTCTATAGTTGTATTATAATGAGATTAGTCACACCTAATAATAAAAAATTATTAATTGAGAATATTGAGGCCGAACTTTATTTTTTATTTTTTTAATTCAAGTACGTTACCAAACTAGATTTTACATTGTCAAATAAAAAAAATAAAACTAGATTGAACGGTTGAGGCTAATTTTTTGGGCTTTTTTTCCCACCCTTTCAAATTACCGCTATCTATTTTGACATTAAGTACTCGGATGAGCAGAGCCGGCCCTGAGAATTCAGAGGCTCAAGACGAACTAATTCACAGAGCTTAGGAATCATAACATTTTAGTACATTTAACCATTTAATTTTTAACTAAGGAAGATAAAATGTTACTTAAAATAAGAATTTACAACATATGATCAAATGAGGTCAATCAATATACCCTACAAAAGAAAGGAAAAAAACACCAATATCCCGAACAAATATATATACTATGAGCAAACATATTCCAAACTAAAATTGAAATACGACTTGCATGTCTTATACTTTTATATGCGAAGGTGCTTATTGAACTTCCATAATCAATAAATAAATTAAAGCAAAACACAATCTTTCTTATTGTAACAACTTGATAAGGAAATAAATTGATTAAGACCATAAACTAGTTGGACCTCCAAATTTATTAGTTGGACCTCTATCTTTTTTCAAATAGTTATTGGATTTTGTCAACTCATATGAAAAGATAGATAAGGACACAGAGAGAAAGAGAAACAAAAAAAAAAATACTCTTCTTACATCCCATGACAAACTGACGACGTTTTTCTTTTTACTTTCAAAGTATATTCTCTCTTCAATCTCTCATCCTTGGATGAGAGAGATACCTTTGTAGAAATTTTTAAATTTTTATTGTTTTCGATTAAAGTCCCATGTTTTCATAAACATTTAACTTGATGCTCATCTTCTTTAACGTTAAACTCTAAAATAGCATTCAAATTATTGTAACCCTAAAATAACATTCTATGTTAATCACTATGGAATAAGTGAAGATGCACTAATCGAAAGTCAAATCATCTTGATTGAGCCTCAGTATGAGATATGGCTAAGAATTTTTCAGATTTCAGAGAAACTTATGCTCCAAATGTTTTGAGTAGATAAGATCATTTGATAGAGAAAATGGTCAATCATGTGTTCAGTCAAGTTTGAAATTGCTCCCTCTTACACAACGAATTGTTAATGAAGGGTGGAAACTTGAGTTTAAAGAAACATAACCATGAATTTGAAGCACTTTGGAGAACTTATTAATTTGTTATTTTTGGTCAATGAGTAGTAAAAGTATTGTGAGAAAGAGCAAAAATGGTGGAAGAATAAACTCTTGTACTGAGAACCTTAAACCAAAGATACCGGCCATGCCACCATAATTCATGAATAGATTTATGCACATGATTGACATTTTGAAGATGGAATTAGATAACTTTGGCCTTTATACTTGTACCAAGAAAAACTACTTATTTATTTCAACGTTAGAAAGGAATGGATGAATGCAATAGTAACATAAAATAGAACAAAAGATTGCTGCAGAATAAATTTAATTGTTTAAGGATATTTTAGTAAAATTAAGGAAGTGTGCTTAGCTATTTAAGTATTAAAAAAAGTGAGTTTGAGGTCTATTAAGTAGGAGAGGTCTAAATAGCAAATTTAGAGGTCCAACTAGAACCACCCTATTTAGCTAGGTAACTTAATTTTTTTTTCGAGGCCCATTAAAGTTGGAGGCCAAAGGCCTCGGCCTAGTTTGCCTAGTCTCAAGGCTGGGTCTGCGGATGAGTACCTCTTCAAGATTACTGGAAGTGAAGCAAGGTACTCAAGATCATAGTGTTTTATTTAGGCCCAATTTGGCCCGCTGGGATTATGGATTGTCAGCTTTTTTATTAAGTTAAGTTGGTTGAGGTAGAGGTCATCATGGGCTGGGCTAGGGCATGCTCTACCCTAAATTTTAGGGCTTACGGTCGGGCCGGGGCTTAAATATGCTAACCCTTACCAACCCGAAAGGCCCGAGCCACTAGAGTCGAAAGGGCTGGGTTGGGCTGGCCTTTCGAATAGGGCCGAAATGGGCCTTAATTTATTTAACAAAAAGAAATATATTATTTTTATCTTTTTATCTCAAAATGTGGCTCAATGGTTATATAGGTAATACAAAACTCATTATTTTTTGTTGATCATATTTAATATAAATATATATATTGGAATTAACTTATAAGTTATAACATTTATAAATATTAGTTAAAATGGTTATATTCAATTAACTATCTCTCTAAATCTCCCAAAATTAATTGTTGTTTAACAAAGGAAACAAAAATTAAAGAAAATAAAGCTTAGAAAAACCAATTACAAAAAAGAGATAAGTTGTATGTTATAGACTAAAAAGAAACATATTTAAAAAATAGAAAAAATAGAAAATTATTATGACTTAATTGGGCGGGCTTAAAGGGCTGGGCCGGACTTGGCCCTAACGGGGTCAAACAGGGCGGGCCGTAGGGTAGGGCCGGTCCGCCCTAATACAAGGGCAGGGTAGGGCTTCGGCCCTATAGGCCGGGTGGGCCTAGGGCGGGCTTAGGGCCGAAGGGTTAAATGATGAGGCCTAGGTTGAGGTGTTTGGTGAAGTAAGAAACTGCAGCTTATTTTTTCAAGTTCACAACTTTCAATGCAGAATATAGAAGTTGGCTAAACCGTGCTTTTCGAAGCAGCTAGTGGAGTTTAAAATATATATCAAAAGAGTCCTCATCTACTCATAATCTCATATGTTGTGCCTTTCTCAGTTCCTCTATTCCCTTTATCTCACCAAACACTCAATAACTTAAGTTCACAGCTGATTATTCTAACAGTACAACAGAAGTCGGTTTTATTTTTTATTTTTTTTTATAATCACAGCTGTACCAAACTCGACTTTAGTGAGTAAATTTAAAAAACTACATGTTGGTGGTTAAAGTAGAAATTGACAGGTGTTGGTGAGGTAGATTGGGATAAAGTCATAAACAAGTGTGAAAACATGCATGAAACCCATATCAACATGTGGCAGGAATTGGAACACAGCGGTGACGATGCGGTGGTGAAGATTAGATTAATCTTCCGTGTCGAAGAAACAGATTGGACTAGAAGAGATATACACCCAACAAAGAAAAAGGCACCGAGTATATCTTATCAAAGGAAAAGCCACCGAGTATATGGTAAATCAAGATAGACATCAGACATGCACCAGGAGAGCCAGGCATGGCCAATGGTTGAGCCACCCACCGAGCGCGACTCACACAAAAAGCCCTAGCCAATAACAAGGTCTTACTATCTTGACACGCAAGCTAGACTCTGACATGGCCATGCAGCTAAACATCTGTCCAATTCACACACGCGTGCGCGTCCGCCAACCAACACGTAGCAGACAAGTACACGCTAAGTACTACCTTGTACGACTATCAAAGGCTCACAGTTCTGCCTTTACATTCTTCACTGACCGCCGAGGTTCAGATTACACCTAGACTTCAAGTAGAGATATTACAGGGAGAAGAAATTTAGGAGAGAAAAATGATGAATGTTGTCGCTTTGTTCCTCGTTGTGACTTCACTAGTCAGCGCGGGAATTTGGTCCCCGAGCCCAGATCAACAGAACCAAAAGAAGCAAGGAGAGGAAGTCATAGTGAAAAACGGGCACAGATTGGTTGTTGTTGAGTACGAGGATCAACAAGGCCACAACCCCAACACCAAGGTCTCCATCTCGGCGGATCAAGATGGCCGCCGCAAATCCAGCTCCGCTATTTCCAACAATGACATTTCGACGCCTTCCAAGGTGACGAGGGCCTTGGACAATGCTATGGAGAACATCAAAGAAGCCGCCGCGTCGGTTATTCCAAATCGAGGCCAGGGACAAGGCCAAGGCCTTTCGAAATCGAAAACTGATGAAGATGGCCACCACTATAGTAGCCCGAAAGAGCTGATATGCGACGCGTATGGGAAATGCAAGCACAAGATTGCCGGTGCTTTGGAGACCAAGAAAGATATTTTGAAGGAGACTGCACATGAAGCCAAAGAGACAGCACACAAGGTTATAGAGATCAAGAAGGATATTGACAAGCGGACTGCACATGAAGTCAAGGAGACGGCTCAGAAGGTCGGAGAGGCGGTGGAAGATGCATACGACGCCGTTTCCGAGAGAGCTCAGGAGGTTGGAGAGCGTGCCAAGGAGGCTGCACACAAGGCCAAAGATACAGTAGGAGGTGCATATGGAAGAGCCAAGGATACAGTAGAAGATGCCTATCAGAGAGCCAAAGAGACGGTTTCGGATACAACACATGAGGTTGAAGAACGAGCCAAAGAGTCGGTGGACAAAGCAATGAACACAGCCAAGACAGCAAAGGAAATGGGAAAGACCTTAAGTGGCGACCTACAAAGAAATGTGTCCAAATTGAAAACAGCTCCGGAACATGTTAAAGAGAAAGCAAAAGAGGCCAAAGAGACAGTGGAGAATGCAGCAGAAAGAGCCAAAGAGACCATGGAGCACGCTGCTGATAAGGTTAAGGCCGGGGCAGAGGATATAAAGGATGTGACCGATTGGAGGCTGAATCGAGTGTTTAAGAAAGGAAGAGATATCTTGTATGGTGTGTTAAGGTCTATGGGGTCATTGTTTCCAGCGGTTGATCCTTTGTTATCCGGGCTGAGTTTGTTTGGGTTTGCCACTGCTTATGGCATGTCTATGTGGATAACATTTATTTCAAGCCATGTGTTGTCTCGGGTGCTTTCCCCGCACCAGTTTGGGATGGTGCAGAGCAAGATTTACAAGGTTTATTTCGCGGCGATGGCCAGTACTGTTGGGATGGCATTGTTGGGCCATCTATTGAACCATTGGAAGAAGTTGACAGGGAGGAATGTTGACGCCTTACAGAACTACAATCTTTTGCTTGCCGAGTTGATGGTTCTGTTCAATATGCTATACTTGGAGCCAAGATCCACTAAGGTAAGTAACCTTATCTAACTAATGCTGTTGCGCGCAGTTGTTTGCAAGTTGTCTTGTTTGTGTTTCTTTGTGCCAAAGCCGCCTAGTGAAGATGAACTATATATCAACTATTCAATTGTCAGCATTATAGTTCTTTTACTTCTACCTCCTACTGACTATTTGATGTTTGATAAAAATTTGTGTAAAACTTTTACCCTGATGAAAAGATTCCCCAGACATAAATGTATTTTTCCTAGCAGTAGTTGCATGTGGCCGTAATTCATTACATTAGACATCGTTCTCATAGGGCTTTTTAATTCATTACATTAGAAATTGTGCAAACTGAGTAAATATTATTTTTCCTTTGTTCTGGCTAAAAGAAAGCTGTATACTATGATTACTATCCAGGGCGTAACCGAGGCGTTTTTGAGAGACCCTTGTTAAGGCGTAAGCCGTGCATCATAAAGAATATACATATATTTCTATATATAACAATACTATTATAGATTGTTCTTTGGTATTCAGCCAAATTTTACAGCTGTGAACTTTATACTAGACACTTGTACGAGAGATTGTGTTCTTTTGATAGCGTCACTGGTACAAATATGGAGTCATCCCATAACCTTTATTTCATTTTGATTCACAGTGTATCTCCTTGAAAATCTGAAAACATCTTTAGTAGTACATGCAGCAAGAAATACTACACCCAAAATTCTGTATTTTCTGCTAGAAAGTATTACAGACAGATGCATTCAAGACTAAAACGAACTTTCTTAATGATGCTTTCAGTGATGCTATTTGTAATGCAGACAGTAACATCAATCAAAACACTGAAAAAGATCTTCTGAAAAATTGTGTGATAAATAGTAAGATGATGCTTTCAGTGTTGCTGTTTGTAATGCATACAGTAACATCAATCACAACAATGAAAAAGATCGCCTAATAAATAGTAAGCAAAAGAGAAACATAACATAAACACATTGAAGTAAGAAGATAAGCACTACCATTTCGAAGATATTCAGGAGGGGTATAAGCGTGATTAGTGCTCTAACTTTTTCCATCCCTACTATTTTTTATCGACCCAAAACATGCAAAATGACCATCGATAGTTCTATACTATATAGAAAACCTAGAAAGGATTGATTTTTCACTCGTTTACTTTAAGAATGACTCTTACAGGATAATATTGATTGTATTTAGGATGATAGAGTCCCTGATTTGTTGAGGCGCACTTTTTAATTCATTACTATCTACGGTGCTTAATCCTACTTCAAAGAAATACAAAATAAAAAGGTCCTAGAGCAAATCCTGCTTCAAAAAGATACAAAATAAAAAGGTCCTAGAGCAATGTATTTATTTTGAAGAAACTGAAAATACCGTATTGTGGTGAGCTCTGCATTCTTGTTGCGTCTGATTCCACTTTGTTTTAAGCTGTACCAACAACTAATAATATGACAACTATTTGACTTATATGCCCGATGGAACTTTGGAACCCTTTTAGAAAGGTATCATACTAGGATACCTCAGCATTGTAGGATTGCAGGATTCTGCGAGCTTGTTTCGAGTTTATTCAGTTCAGGTAGTTGAGGAGCTCTAGGTTTGGGAAGTTGTGCTTAGGTACATGAATATTATGTTTTATTATTCTCTCTCTGTATCCTCTGATTGCAAATACCATATACGCAGGTGATGTTTGAGAAACTGAAGTTGGAGAAAGAAGAAGGAAGAGGAAGAGAGCATGTTGGTGCCGAAACCAGCACCGAGGCTGAGCGGCATTCACTTACTGCTGAACCCTCAACAACAACTCCCTCAGAAGTCCCAGAAGGGAGGGAGCGTGAGGTAGTTCAGCCTCAGGTTGACAGACCTAACGAGGCACATCAGAGGCTCAAGAAGCTGAATTCCTACTCATCTATCCTCAACATCTTGTCATTAATGGCTCTTACTTGGCATCTAGTATACCTTGCTAAGCGACTGCAAAGTTCTTGCTGCTGACCGACAAGGATATTGTTCCTATCCTTGGATGTTGTTGAACAATGATAGTCTTTGTTTTCCCTCTTTTTCTTTGTGATGTTTTGTAAATTTGCTACTTTTCGGACCATAGCACGTCTACACGTGGATTTTTATACATGTAAATTAGTAGCAAGCAGCTAATGCTTTTACTCTGCCTTGTGTTCTTGCAGCAGGAACTTGTGTATCAGAGACGTTAGTTGCACGTTCTTCTTTTAGGTGCATCTGAAATCTTTTGAAAAAGCTATAGGTACCAGGAATGATTGCTCTTAACTTGGTTTTTTTCTTTTTTTTTGGTTTTTTTTTTTTTTTTGGTTTTTTATGTTTTTTGTTTTTATTTTGAGTAGTGCTACATACACTAAAAAATTATACAAAAATTTAATACCAAATGATGTGGCATCTTAAGTGGCATTTATTAAGTCATCGATTATCTTCAATTGAATAATTTCTAACATACAGCCTAACATAGACATAGATAAGATTTACAACAATACCAAACCAATGTCGCTCCTAATGCATCCCTTTTCTGTAAATCATTTGAATAGCTTAGTTGCAGTTGCTCTAGAAAAAAAACAACAACAAACAAATTAACAAATATAGATATAGATATATAGAGAGAAAGAGAGAGGAAGAGAGAGGCGTAAAGAAACAAAAAGAATAGCAGCAAGCAACAAAATCATGATCACGCGGCGTGCTTTAGTAATTCATTTGATATCATCATCATAGCCTCAAGATCGAACTCAACCATTTCCAAGATTTGCAACAAAACCATGATCCAATCCCTTTGTTTGAGCCCAAAAGTAATTTTAGCAAGATCCTTTAGTGGATTTAGCATAGCAGGCCGATACCTGCGGCCCAAAAATAAGTCTACGTACTTGGAATTGGGTTACAGCTTCGCCCATTCTGAAACCTATAAGGAAAACGAGCCCTTATTGGAGTCAGGTAGCGGAGATTGAATAGGAAACTTCAATCAATAATCCTTCTATGGCAAGGAACAGTCGAAACCCTAGGTATAAATACTAGGTTTCAAGGACTAATCAAGGACAACTCTCAAATCAATCAATCCCTCAGATTATCAAGCCTCCCCGGAGCAAACCTTCAACCTAGTTGAAACCCAGCGACCTTACTTCCAGTCCTAGTCTCTCCAAGAGTCGACTGTTAGTGCTACTGCCACCGATACTACCAGCGAAGCAAGGGTAACGCCCTCGCAACCACCGCGAAGCTAAAGTCACACTTTAGCAAAACCCTGTGCTTTCTCCAAACTTCCCAGTGATTGCTCTGCTCAACCTCCAATGTTGAGTATCGATTCGGTATCGCAAAGAGATCACAACCAAAGCCCTTATCCGTATGGCAAGAAGTCCTTTCTCGGAAGGCAGGAAAAGAGCCTTATGACGAGGTTGGTGCTCTCCTCGTCCACAACGCTTGATCAAGAAGTTAGGTCAAGGGATGCCCCGATGACTGCACCCCACGGTGCTGGCACGCTCGGGCATTCAAAAGAGACAGTTTGTACCATACTAGATTTCCGTGTCAAACACCCCTAACACAATAAAAGCAAAGGTTTAAGTCATGAAAGTTAACCATACAACCTGATTCACAGTTGTATCCTGCACCTAACTAGCATAGTGTCACTCGGAAGTGATGATGGAGATGGGATTAATTAGAATGAAACTAAAAAGATTGATCAAAAGACTCGCTTAATTCTCCAACTTCTAAACATACAAACAAAACAAACACTGAAATTGCACCATTGGCTGAATTTCTTTGGTGGGATATTGGAGTTGCCTCAAAGCACGCCATGATTTGCAAACAGTGGCATGAGGCTAATGAGCGAGGTGAAATTGAATCCGATGCTCTCCCTGTCAAGATACTATCAATTAAGACTTCCAATGAAAACCCTATAGGCAGTGCCTTGATCTCAGATTCTCATTGTGTTTGCAGAAAATCAAAAAATTTCTTTTATTTTAATTGATGATTTTTATTTTAAATAAAAAAGAATTTAATAGAAAGATATGCTGGAAATTATTAGGATTAAGATGATGATATGGCATATGCCACATTATTTGGTATATGTTTTTTGTATAATTTTTTAGTGTCGTAAGTATTTTCCTTTTGTTTTTGTTTTTGTATTTTCCTTCTAATCCTTGTTTGTCCTGAACTCCTAATACCAATATATGTCGACTCCTCTTTTCATGGATTCAAAAGAAGAGACAAACTAGTGTATTGGTGGGTATGAGATACCCTCATTTACAACTATTTGAACAAAAATTTACAAGTATTTGAACCAAAATTACAACATTGAAAACAAAAGTTACCATATTCATTTACACTATTTACATATAGTTAAACAAAAATATCGTAAGAGGTGTAATTACCATTATTAGAACTAAGATTACAACATTGACAACGAATTTGTTCAAAAGCTTGTAAAAATGTCGTAAGAGGTGTAATTACCATTATTAGAACTAAGATTACAACATTGACAACGAATTTGTTCAAAAACTTGTAAAATGTCGTAAGAGGTGTAATTATCATTATTAGAACTAAGATTACACAAAGTAGGACTCAAATTACAACTTTGACAACAAAATTTGTTCTCAATTTTGTAAATGTGGGTATGAGATACCCACCACTACACTAGAATTTCCCTCAAAAGAAGAAAGAAAAAAAAATTCAGTTTATTGGCACTTCATGGAAAAAAAAAAAAATTTGAAAGGAGTGCTTCAAAATGCATATGGCCCCTGTCAGAACATGCAATTTGAATCGTTTAATGGTGCTTTGGCCTTTGATCATTCTTACACAGAAGATTATCCGACATGGTGGACTAGGAGGCTCATAAGGACTATCACAGAAGGGATGAAAGGGCATACATATGAAGGGATTAAACGGCATACAGATAATTCATATAAAAATCAGCCATTCATTTTGAAACCCCATCCAAAGCAGAAGAAGTCGAGACATTCGTCCGATAAGGTCAACACTACCATTTTGATAACTATGCAATTCGTAGTTGAAAAAAATAAAATAAAATCAATTGCAAAGCAACCATTATAATATTTCATAGTAAATGCATTTTTTATTTATTAAGGTAATGAGAAACAGAGTTGTACATTCCAACACCGGGGAGTTTGCAACCTGTTCGGCGGCGCCTCTGAGTCGAGCGTGGCTCCTCCCCTCATCGACGAATGGTGGGTGTTGCCGAACGGGTCCTTGGGGTCTCAGGGCCTATCTTTGTCTTCGTTTTGTCGATCTGGGCTGGGTATAATTCTTCGCTTTTCTCAGACGATGGCGTTGGTGTGGATGATGGTTGATGGGCGTTCGGTGACGGCGCAGATGGCCAGAGGTCAGATCATGGCGGCGGCATGCCGTGGATCATATGGTGCTGGGTTCTTCTCTGTTCTGGGTCACTAGGCGGAGCCTGCTGTGGGGGTTTCGAGCTCTCAAGTTGACGATCTCAGATGCTGGCAGGGCACATGGATGACTTGTTGCTAGGATTGGGCATCTTCGGCGAGGTGAGTTTGAAGGGATAGAGTTGAGGTGGTGGTTTGCCGGAGGCGCATCTGGGGAAAGGGAAGAGGAGTATGGCGGCTCTGTTTTTATTTTGTTTAGAGGCTTGTTTCTGGTTATGTTTTTTGTTAGGTTTTTTTGGTCATTGGTATGTCCCTACTCTTTTGAGCTAGGGTTGGGTCAATTTGAGGTGCCATGGCTGTGGTGTTTTTCCTGGGGACAAATTGGATTATTTTCTGTTTTATCTTATGGTCAATGTGCCGACGAGCGATCCTTGCACGTGGTCTGGTATTTTTGGGACACGGTGTGGAAGAGGACATTGGTTTTTTTGGCGGTTATCTATGAGGTGGTATCGATATTCTCGGGATTTTCTGTAGCCCGAGAGGTTGGGCGATATAGGTGGTTAGGGGTTGGGCCATTTCGACTCATGAAAGTCATTCATGACGGACCGTAACTAGTTTAGATTTTAGGGAGGAGAGTGGGGAATTCTTGTCCACCACCGGTCATTCCCGTGTTATGTAACTTTGTTTCATTCAATAAAGGATCTTATTTTCAAAAAATGCAAAATCAAGCACAAAAATTGAAGTGATTTGTGGTCAGAGGGCCATCAATCATCTATAACCCAATTTTCTTCTTCTATAGAATTAAAAAAAAAATCTTCCACTCAATTTCAATTCTACCATCGATTGTAGAAACAAATAAAGTTCGGATGTTTCCCAACTTCTAAAGAAACAAAGAAAAATGGGAAGAGAGATAGAGAGAGGCAAAGATAGAAGAAGAAGAAGAAGAGGAAGAGGAAGAGAATTACCAAAGTAAAATAAAAAATAATTGAAAAATAGTTTTTTGTGTAAAATATTATTATAACCCCACAAAACATTGCACCATACGGGATCAATTTTAACAAAAAGTTACAAAAAATTAAACTGATGTATTAAATTGATTTGTTTTTAAAACTTTAGGTATCATTTTGATCACTTTTGAAAGTTGGGTATCAAGTTGATTCGTTTTTAAAAATTTAGGTATCATTTTGATCACTTTTAAAAATTTAGGTATCATTTTGATCACTTTTGAAAGTTAGGTATCATTTTGTCCGGTGCAAGAAAGTTTTGACCCTAGTGGTGGGTTTTACTCTTTTTTTAGAAGATCCAAGGACGACATCAGATGGGCTGAATCAAACTAAGTTATCTGTTTGAAGGAAAAAACAAATTCACTAATCAGTTTTATGACATTTCCTTGATGAAAATCTAAATTAGATCCTATATTAGAATTCAATGCTAAACTTTTAATTGAAAAAATGATAAAATTGGAGAATTCATTTATTTTGTTTTGGTCTGATAGAGAAGTCTATCTTCGATGAACTAGAAAGGACTAAATACACAAGGAAAGAAAAAAGTAAGAAAAGAATCACAAAAGAGAAGAATAGAAGAAAACGAATTAGAGATGAGAGAGAGGGAAATGCCTTTAGGGGATATTGGCGAAAGACTATTCTATACCCTATACCCTGTATATATTTCTCTCACAAATGGGGTGGGCTGCAGTACACCTCAGCCACCCCCCGGTTCCATGCCTGAGAAGATTTGTCTTTCAAATTTCACCATTTAGATCGATCAGATTGTAATTAAAGACTTAAAGGTTTGGGGTAGAGTACATTTGTCTTTTTTTTTCAACTAAAGAAAAGAATTTAAGCATTTCCTGATCATTAGAAAGAAAAAAAGACAAATATATAATAAGTTCAATTCCTGATAGACCATAGAACTTGAAATGGATTTAGACGATTTAATCAGAGATTATTGCGAAATAAGATTACTCTACGGGTTATTAAAAAAAAAAAGATTACTCTATGACATGTTGAACTCCAAAAACCAAGTGTCAACAACACAGTCAAGACTAAAGTGAATCATATGAGCATGGCCGGGATATACAATAGCAATGAAATACACATTAATAATTGACTACTATTAAACTGAACTCTCATCGTTTAAAATTATTATTGTAAGTGAATTAAGAAATAACTAGCACTATAATTAAAAAAATAAATAATAATAACTAGCACTCTTTTAAATGTCCCAAAATGAAAAAAGCCACCAAACTTGAGTGGCCCGATATAAAGTTTGTGTTTAAATAAGTAATGGTGTTAAAAGGAGAATCTCAAGCGGTTGTTATTGTCTTTTCTCTCACATGTGACACCATGACGAGGGTGATGCTTCTTGGGAGTTGGAGTCGGATATGAGAGCGAAGTACCCACAGTTGTTTGTTGATGAGCAAGCGTGAATTTCGGGACGAAATTCCTTTAAGGAGGGTAGACTGTGATGACCTGGATTTCTGTTATTTAATTTTGGTAATTAATAATGGACCAGTTGTACGAATAATTGTT
Organism: Rosa chinensis; assembly: GCF_002994745.2. Classification (NCBI taxonomy): domain Eukaryota; kingdom Viridiplantae; phylum Streptophyta; class Magnoliopsida; order Rosales; family Rosaceae; genus Rosa; species Rosa chinensis. The sequence continues at coordinate 51,272,371 of NC_037094.1, read as the reverse complement.
ATTATGCTTTATTCATAGGTTGTATGTGAAGAGTATTGGTTTTCGTACGTGTAATTATTCGAATTTCACAGTTTAGGGGGTCGTGTGAAGTTTGACTTTTTATACGTTGGGATTCTTGGAAAACTTCCTTCACAAAAGTTGTAGAGCGCGTCGATACGAGTTCGTGGACATGTGGTTCGCATCAATCGGAGTTTGTATGAGAAAGTTATGGCTATCGGAAGAAGTTTCCATTTTAGTATAAATAGAGAAAATCAGAAAAAGGAATTCATAATTTTCATTTCCTTTTCCGGAAACCATCTTTCCTATCTCTTCTCTCTCGGTCGACTCCTTCAGAATCAAAGTTCCGCCTGACCCGACCCAAACCCGGCTATCCGACCCGGCCGGAACTCGCAGCTCCGGTGGTCTCTAGCCGTGAAACTTCGTCAGCTGGTTCGCCTCCTCTATCTAGTCGTCTTTGTGGCATCCTCTAGCAGCGATATCCACTGTGTACGGCGCAGCAAGGCGGCACAGTTGGTGTTTTCAGACCTGGCCGGAAAACACAGCTCCAGCGACTTCGTGGCTTCATGCTTCCTTGGTTGAGTTCAAAGAAGGCTCCCTGATCGATCCATGGTATTTGTTTTGATCGATTTACGTGGAAATAGGTCCAACTCAGTTTGAGCAAAAATCCAAAGCTTGTGAGGTAGTTTTCGACCCTTTATGCTTGTTTTCTGACTTCGAGCTTGTTATGAAAATTCACAAGCATGCTTAGATGAACAGCTTTGATGTTGGGAGTTTTGTGAAATATTGAGTTTTGGCAGGCGGCATTCTGGTGGCTTTCCGGCCATGTAGGTGAACCGTTTTTGATATTATATATGTTCTACTCGTTGATACGAGCGTTTCGATATATAATATGCAAATTTTGGAGTTCGTATGGAATTGTTATGATTTTTGCAGTTTCATACCGATCGATTTATTCGATCCGTGAGGATTCGAGCGTCCGATCGACTTGTGGTTTGGTCACATCGATCATGGAAGTATTCTGGAGACTTTGGGAGGCCTCGGATGTGGTTTTGCTTCGATTGGCACCACTTTGGGGATTTTATTTCAAAACAGGGGTTTCAGACTTAAATCAAAGGTGAATCGTTACTAAGTTGAACCGTAAGTGATTAGGTACTTGACGAAGTACATTGGACGGTTATTTTGTGGATTGGCGGCTTTGTGCTATATTGAAGACGCAGCGGGAGTTTCGAGATAAGTAATCTCACAAGGTTCATTTACGAACAGAGTTACCAGTATTGTTTTGGCGTTATTGATTTAACTGCAAACTATAGTTGATATTAGTAGACATTCCTAAGCGAATGACTACATATATATATATATTTACGTGAAATATATATATATCCTTGTAGATGATTGTGATGAATAATATGCATGATGGTGTTCATATTATTATTGAATGTGACTTTTCAGGAAACAATATTGTGGAAAAAGATGTTTTCTATTGTTTGAAAAGTATTGAGCCTGATGTTACATTTTTGAGTCAAGCGTGACTCATTTTAGATGTATTGGTCTTTGTACCAAGGGTCACAGATGGTGAGCAGGGATTAGGAAATCTGAAACTAGATGTTTGTAACGTTTTTAGGTCTGGTGCGACTTACTTAACGTTTGACTTTAAGACCAGATAGGGTCTAAAAAGATTATATGTCACAGATGGTGACAGGTCGCAGATGGTGATCTTGATGTTTGATTTTATGACCAGACGGGGTCTGAATATCACATGTTACAGATGGTGACAGGGCACAGATGGTGACAGGTCGCAGATGGTGACCAAGGCAGGAAATAGGTAATCACGTTCGTGGCCGGACGAGTGGTTACAATTTCAATGGAGCTATAGTATGTCTACCATTATAGATTATAGGGTTAACGGTCGAGGTTGCTGGAGACTCATAAGTATGTAGTTTAAAGGAGAGTTCTGAGAGTATTATTCTTTTATTGTCTAGATGAGGCTTGAATTGCTTCTTGATGGTTAAGTTAGCAAATAGAGCATTGTCACAGCGGTGACTTATGTTGTCCTTTTAGTGGAAAGGATATGTAATGCTAGAAGGAATCATGGTTGCATGGTTTCCTTAAGCTAATGTGTGTGAGTTGTTGATTGATGTTCATGAGTTACTCATATGAGCTTTCATAAGCTTACCGGGTTTTGTTGTGTGGAAACCTGGTGCACCATTCTATGGTGTAGGGGTTAATCCTGCAGGTCAGGGTAATCGTGGCTGAAGCTGAGGTAGCTTGTTGGCAGCTGACCGGGTAGGAAGCAAATTTTGTTGGCTTTGCCATTGTTCTGACTTCCGCTATGTAGTAAGCTTTGAGGAGCATTTACGTTTTATTTTGTGATGACAATTTAATTCGTAAGTTTTGTAATATATGACTCTGTAGAGCGGGTCAATATTTGAAATTGTGGGTTCAGGGCATCAATATGTACTTGCTGTAAAGGGAAGATGTCTCCATGTACTTTGTATTGATGGCTGAACGATCGCGCATGTATAATTATGGGATTATATATCGATTTTTATTTGTGTTAAAAACAGGGGCGTGACAGTTTCCACACTCTAGAAATTGCTAAACTGGGAGAAGTATCATTACTTCTACTAGGATAAGAGTTTCACTATTGTTTGGGAAATTAGTTGGACACATCGCAAACAAGTTTCTTCCTTTGACATTGCTGAACTAGAAAATGAAAAAGCTTCCTCAAAACTCCAAATTGATTGATGAATGAGGTGCCAAGAGCGAAATTTGAAATTATTTCCACACTGTCACAATATGGTGCACAATTAGTTCCATGCTAGATCCCAATATTAAGAAGTAATGATAGAAAAGAGTACTTCAAGGAGAGTTCTACTTTCAGACCAAAAACCAAAAAGGAGAGCTACTTATTGAGCTAAATCTTGTTATAGTAATTATGTTGGGTGTTGCTAAATGTACCCATCAAATTTCTTAATGTACCTAGCATTTCAATATTTTGCTTCACATTTTCAATATCACCCTTTATTTATTTATTTTTTAAGAAAATATCACCCTTTATTTTGAAAAATTGGAAAAGAAAAAAAACTCGCCTGAATTTCCCTAAATTGTCTTTATCTCCACTTCTTGTTTTTCTGCCCAAGCCTTCTGAGCTTTGGCGGTCATAGAATACCCTACATAATTGAATTTTGATAGTCATATGATTGAAGAAAAACATATATGTGTTTCCCTATTTACATTATGGAATTTCTTCTTCTTCTTCTTCTTCTTCTTCTTTCTTTTGGCTGAAATTGATCTTTTTCTTCTTTTAAATACTGAAAACATAAGGGATTTACCAATCCCGTTGTTCATTAGTTGGACATGTAAATTATATCAATATGAATGATTACTAGTTGGGAAACGTTAATCAACATATATATCATATGAAAGTAAAACTGAGATGGAAGAGAATCAATTAAAGTTGTTGGCTCCAAAACATGAAAGGAAGAGAGACCGAGGGAAGATCGAAGAAGAAAACAAAAAATAGCGGAAGAGGAAGAAAACCGTTGTCGGTGTGTGGCAAGTGCAGTTTTTTGTTGTTTGTCTTTTTTTCTTTTCCTAATATTAACATAAGGGGTAATATTGGAAATAAGAACCACAATTTATATTGCTGGGTGTAATTAGATATTTGCTGGGTACATTTAGAAAGAACAATTATGTTTGATGGCTCACTTCCAGGTCTATTTGGGATTGTATTGTTTGGATGTGTTTTTTTGGTAGTACCTATGTTTACCTCATGTGTTAAAAGGCCACCAAGGTCCTCTAGTCTAAATCCGGTATTGAATTAACATTTCCAACTCTAAATTGGATCTTAAGGCATCATATAACATCCTTATTTGCCTACCAGACAACTTAGAGAATAGAGAGGCTACACTTGCTACAAACCTCACTGGCCTTTGAGTCAATCAAGGTGTTAGGTCAAGCAATTCGGCTCCCAGGCCATGTCATTCATAATCTCCTACAGTTCACAATACTAACAACGTACCTAACTTGTATTTAAAAGGAGTTCAAGTCTGTGCTCATTCTATAATCTTGTAGAAAAACACAAACTGATGGTGCAATTTTTCTTTGTTTTGAATTGTATTGGAACCTTTACATGAATGAGTAAATATATAGACAAAAAAAAAGAAAAAAAGAGAGAAAGAAGACTAAGAGGATTCACACTACGAAGGAAAAAGAAAGAAGACTAAGAGGATTCACACTACTTGAATCCTACCAAACTGAATACAATAGAAGAAAGTTAATAAGAAAGAACAGCATGCTTAGACTTGCCTCACCATTTAAACTCCATTGAATGAGAAATGACTATTTGTGCCATGCTACAGCAGCACCACCATGCTTGCTTTGCAATAATAAAGGATTCACCACATGCCCAAACGTAAATTGCAAGATAAACATATCTTTCACCATATCACCAAATCTTCAATACTCCCCCTTAAGCTGGGTCAAGAGTGTTGATTGAACCAAGATTGCTAAGAATCTTTTGAAAATGAGCAGTAGGAAGAGATTTAGTAAAAATGTCAGCCAACTGATCCTCACTTTTGGTGTAATGAGTTCCAATCACTTTGGATTGAACTTGAGCTCTGATGAAGTAGCAATCAACCTCAATATGTTTAGTATGCTTATGAAACAAAGGATTTGAGGTGCATTGTAGCTTGGTTATCATAGAAAAGTGACACAGGTTGATTACTGGAGAATCCTAAGTCAGAAAGGAGACCATTAAGCCAAATCAACTCACAAGCAGAAGAGGCCATAGCACGATATTCAGCCTTATCACTTGATCTAGCAATTACACTTTGTTTCTTACTTCTCCATGTTACAAGGTTGCCACCAACAAAAGTACAAAAACCAGTTGTGCTTTTTCAATCAAGTGCATTTCTTGCCCAGTCAGCATCAGCATATATCCCACGATGTTTGTATTACCATTATTTTTTAGCATGATACCTCTTCCAACTGAATCCTTAAGATATCTAGGGATGCGCTTGACAATGTTCAAGTGAGCAATAGTAGGAGCATGCATAAATTGACCAACACTACTCACATCATAAGAGATATCAGGTCGAGTAATGGTGAGGTAAATGAGTTTTCTGACTAACCTTTGGCAGTAACTCAAGTTCAGAAGAGATTCGCTCTTGCTATCCAATTGAAGCTTACTATCAAGAGGAGTACGAGCTAGTTTTCAATCCATGATTTTTGCTTCTTGCAGAAGATCAAGCACATATTTCCTTTGGTTCAGGAAAAGACCTTTGTGAGCAAAAGCCATCTCGATACAAAGAAAGTATTTGAGAGAGCCAAGATCCATTATAACAAACTTGGTTTGAAGTGCTTGTTTAAGAGACTTGATCTCATCTGCATTGTCACCAGTGATGATTAAATCACCTACATAAATGAGAACAACAAGTTTTCTATGAGTGCCATGGAGAACAAAGAGTGAAGAATCAACATTGCTTCTGTGAAATCTAACTTCTTCAAGAACATAATTGAGTTTAACATACCAAACTCGTGGAGACTGCTTTAAGCCATAGATGGCTTTGTTAAGCTTGCACACCATTTCAGGATCATTGGATTGGGGATGACATGGGGGAAACTTCATGTACACTTCCTCTTCTAGTTCTCCATGCAAAAAATGCATTTTTGACATCCATTTGGTGTAATGACCAAGCCTGGTTAGCAGCAACAGACAACAATACCCTAACATTATTCATTTTTACAACTGTTGTAAAGGTTTCATTGTAATCCACTTCATAGGTTTGAGTAAATCCCTGAGCAATTGATCGAGCCTTGTGTCTCTCAATGGTTCCATTGAAATGAAATTTGGTTTTGTAAATCCATCTACTTCCCACTGCTTTCTTTTCTTTGGAAAGCTTGACAACACTCCAAGTTTCATTGTCATTAGAGCTTGGAGTTCTTCTTCCATGGCTGTTTCCAAACTTCATGTTAACTAGCTTTTTGGAAACTTTGAGGCTCATAGGCATCATCAAGTGCAGCAAGGTAGGTAGAATTTGCTATGACAACTTTTGGTAGTTGATAAAATCAGTTATGGGATACTTGGATCCGTAGACAACATAGTTAAGGAGCCTTGCAGGAGGATTTCTCTCTCGAATTGGATTTCTTCTCGGAGGCAGTTGAGGGATAGGCTCAGGTTGGTCATTTGGAACATGTGGCACTTCTTGTGCATGAGTTTTTTTTTTCTAACTCATGATCATGAGGAGGAAAATGATGAATATTATGAGGCTTCTGATCAGGAGTAAGAACAAGCACAGTTGGGCACCTTTCAATATCAGTAGTAGTATTAGGAAGAGGGAACACATCATGGAATGACTCCCCCTGACCATTAACATTGAGTTTCCTTGTGAAATAAGGAATACACTCCTCAAACTTCACATCCCTTGATATAATGACTTTCCTACTGACTGGATTATAACATTTATACCCCTTTTGTGTAGTTGAATACCCCAAAAAAATGCATCTTACAGCTCTAGGATCAAGCTTGTCTCGATGAATAGTTTGAATGTGAATATAGCAAACATAACCAAACACTTTTAAGTGAGATAGGTCAATTTTCTTGCCTTTCAAAACTTCATAAGGAGACTTGGAATTCAATACTCGACTTGGCAATCTGTTGATGAGGTAAGTTGCAGAGACCACTCCTTGTGACCAGAACTTCTTTGGTACATTTGCATGAAACATTATGGCTCTAGTTTTCTCAAGTAAATCTCTGTTTTTTCTTTCCGCAATCCCATTTTGTTGTGGTGTACCAACACAACTTGTTTGATGCACAATGCCATTTGAGTTCAAGAATTGAGACATATATTCAGAGCCATTGTTAGATCTTAAAACTTGAATTTTAGATGAAAATTGAGTGTTAACAAGACTGTGAAATTTTTTGAACACATTAACAACTTCACTCTTGTATTGCAAAAGATACAACCAAGTAATCCTTGTAAAATCATCCACAAATGTTACAAAATATCTATATCCATCGAAGGATTCTAGAATAGGACCAAATATTTGAGTGTATAATTTCAAATGGACTACTAGCTCTAGACATAGAGGAATTAAAAGATAATCTAGAAAATTTGGATAATTGACACACTTCACAATGATTGTTGTCATGGTTCAAATTTGGAAACAAAATAGATAACACTTTCTTTGAAGGATGAGCTAAGTGTTGATGCCAAAGATGGTGATCTTGAGAAATACTCGAACTTACTTGAAAGACCTTGGAAAGGAAAGGAAAGGAAGGAATATACAAAGCTTCAGACTTGATGTGGTTTGAAAACAATTTTATTTTTCCTTTTCCTAACACAAAAGCACTTTTGCCATTAGCAACAGATACTTGAGAAGACAATTTTTCAAAATCATGCAAGTTTGTAATTTGGGTTGTCATGTGATCTGTGGCTCCATAATCTATAATCCAATAATCATGCTCAATACCTATATTAAGTGTAGTGTTGAAGGCTTTCAAAATACCTGGAATATCACTTTGATTTACATTGTCAGCTTCTGCAAGAAAGCCTGCAAACTTGCCAATTAAGGCCATGTGGTTTTCAGCTTCACTTGTATTTGTATCCTACTTTTTTTTTTTTTCTGCTTCTGTTGAAGGTAAACAGCAAACTCATGGATGAGAGATGTTGAATTTGAAGTGAAATCCAGCATCCCATCTAAGGTAGAAGAGGAAGAAAGGTTGGCCTTGTGAGGATCGGTACTCCAGTTCTTCAGGGTGCCTTGGTTTTCCTTAGAAAACTTTAGCTTCAATTCTGGATGAAGTATCTAGCACCTATCCTTTCTGGATGCTTTCCCTTTTAGACTATTTCCTCAAATTGCTTATGATTTGAAACTTAAGCCCTTGTATCTGCAATGCTGGTCTTGACTTCCAAGTTCATCACTTTCCTTCGAAGTTCCTCTTTGAACAGTGCCACACACACTTTTGAAGGAAGGCAGCTCAGAGTTCATAAGCTTCTCAAGTCTTCATATTCTGAGCTCAGATTAGCAAGAAGATGGAAAATCTTGTCTTCTTCAGCCCTCTTCAATAGGACATTAGCATCTATGGTGTGAGGTCGATATACATCTAACTCATTCCACATACTTGTTGGGCTTCCAAGGTATTCAACAAAGGACTTTTCCTCTTGTTGGAGACCAGCAATGTCTTTCTTGAGTTGAAAAACATGAGCTGAGTTGTTTTGGTTTCCATACATCTCCTTGACATGCTTCCAGAGATGCATGGATGATTCCGAGTAGTTGAAAATTTCAGCAATCTTAGGCTCCATAGAGTTGAGCAACCAGGACATAACAAGCTGATCTTTGCAAAGCCAGGCATCATAAGTGGTGGAGTTGATTTCAGGCATTGGTATAACTCCATTGACATAACCCAACTTTGATCTTCCTCCAAGTGCCAAAGTGACAGCTCTAAACCAAGGAAGATAATTGTATTCAGTTAATAAAACTAAACTCAAAAGTTGATTGTGATTTCCCTCAACATCAAAAGCACCTGACATATTGGGATTGGTATTAGTACTGAGAGGATTAACATTATCAGCACAAGAAGAAATTTCATCAGCCATCTATAACTTGAAGAACAGAAAACAATCCACAAGAAAAGAAGCAAAGAAACAGAAAACAAGATACTAATGTTCCTGCTCTGAAACCATGTAGAAAAACACAAACTGATAGTGCAATTTTTCTTTGTATTAAATTGTATTGGACCCTTTACATGAATGAGTAAATATATAGACAAACAAAAGAGAAAGAAGACTAAGAGGATTCACACTACAAAGGAAAAAGAAAGAAGACTAAGAGCTTGAATCCTACCTAAACTGATTACAATAGAAGAAAGTCAATAAGAAAAGACACCATGTTTAGACTTGCTTCACCATGCTTTAAACTCCACTGAATGAGAAATGACTATTTGTGCTATGCTGCAGCAGCACCACCATGCTTGCTTTGCAATAATAGTGGATTCACCACATGCACAAACGTAAATTGCAAGATAAACATATCTTCACCATATCACCATATCTTGACCATATCACCAAATCTTCAATAAATCTATATTTACAGTTTTCGTATATGACTAACCAACCTTCTCCTATCTTGCATTTTGAATTTTCTTGGGATTCCAATAACCACATCTGCAAAAGAATTTTTCATCTCTTAATTAGAATCAATAACGATCTATAGAAAAGTACTTCCTCCTGTTCAGGCCAAATTTTCTATTACAAATGATGAATTGCATAAGAAGAGACTAAAAAGACTTGTTGTTATATGATATATCTCACACATATAACCAAAGAAAGTTTATGTGGTGATAATTGTTATTCAATTCATTCATAAGCCATGTGACCTACACCTAGAGGTTGCTTTATCTTAGGTCTCATCATTTGGCTCGTGGATCAAATGGGTCGATGGAGGACTGTAAGCCTGATGGGTAAAAACCCGAAACCTGGTCCGACCCACATAAAAGCCCGCAAAAGGCCTGCCACGGTGGGTAGAGGGCCGGGCTTGGTTTAGGGGTTTGAAGCCCGGCCCGTAAAGCCCACCAAGCTAGGCCTGTAAAAGCCCGTTAGGCTCGACCTGTAAAAGCCCATAATGTATTATATAATAATATAGTTCATTACTTAATTAGATACATATACATATGTGTATATATATATATATTGTATATTTTTAGAAGTAGCTGTTTCCTTCATCAGGCAAGACTGGGAATCTAACTCCTACAACCGTTTCCTTAATTATATATATATATATATATATGTATATTGTAAAAGTAAAATTGAGATTGAAATTGGTCTACTCATTTCATTTCATAGTCCCTTTATATAGGGAGAGAATTACAACGGAAATATCAATTACAATGATAACATTAAATGCTGATTGGTCTGTAATCCTTGCTGATTGATGGTAATCGCTAATTTCTTGATTCCCTCTCCATCAATCACTTTGATGAAGGCACATAATGTGTTTTTCCTTTAACACTTCCCCTTGTGCCAAGTCAAAGACGAAATGGTGCATGAGTTGTTGCCTCACTAAAAACCTTGCCAAGTAACAATAAAAACCACGTGGGACAAAAAATACACCTTGGTCGATGGAAAAGAGCACAACGCACCTTTTACATTTGAGTATGACATGTGTGTGTTAGACTCCCCCTAACGTCTACACGACCCCCTGATACTTACATTAATCAGGGGAGCTTGGAAAGTCTTCGCATTCCTATGCTTTTCACATGTTTCTCAAATATGGCCTTAGGCAATGATTTGGTGAACAAATCTGCCACATTCTCCTCAAACATTACTTGATTCACTTGAATCTTGAGAAGGGCCTGTTGTTGCTGATTGTAGAAAAACTTTGGCGATATGTGTTTTGTATTATCACCCTTGATATATCCTAGCTTCATCTATTTGATGCAAGCTGCATTATCTTCATAAATGCAAGTAGGCTCTTCAGCGGTAAAACTCAAACCACTAGTCCCTCGAATGTGTGTAATGATATCTCTTAACCATATACACTCACGAATCGCCTCATGTAGAGCAATGATCTCAGAGTGGTTCGAGGAGGTAGCCACAAGGGTTGCTTGGTTGATCTCCAAGATATCGCCATGTTGCCAATGGAAAATACATAACTCGTTTGGAAACGACCTTTATGTGGGTCAGAGAGATACCCAGTATCAACAAAACCAATCAAAACGTCTTTTGGCTATTCAGTGTAGTGAGTGGCGCTTTCGCCATCAACGTTTCCTTTAGGGATTGCAGTTCCATCTGCGGTCCCTCTTGTCTCTCTGTAGGGAAAGAACAGTCTCAAGTCAATGGTTCCTTTTAGGTATCAAAAAATGTTCTTGATACCATTCTAGTGACGCTGCGTTGGCGCTGAGCTAAATCTAGCTAATAAGTTCACTGAGAATGCAATGTCTGGTCGAGTATATTGGGCTAGGTACAATAATGCGCCTATTGTACTTAAACAGGGAATTTCAGCACCTAACACCTCTTCGTCATCTTCCTTTGGACGAAATGGATCTTTCTTTGCATCCAAACTTCGACCCATCATGGGAGTGCTAGCAGGATGCACTTTGTCCATGTTAAATCGCCTGAGCATCTTTTGGACATACGCAGATTGGTGGATTAGTATTCCACAAACTCGGTGTTCTAGTTCAAGGCCTAGACAGAATCGAGTTTTCCCAAGATCTTTCACCTCAAATTCAGATTTCAAGTAGCTTGCGGTTTCTCTCATTTCATTAAAAGTACCTATTATGTTCATATCATCGACATATATAACTACAATTGCAAATCCGGAACTTCTTTTCTTTATGAATATTCAGGGGCACAATTCATCATTCTTATATCCTTTCTAATCAAGTAGTCACTTAGACGGGTACACCACATCCACCCAGATTGTTTTAATCCGTAAAGTGAGCGTTTCAACCTAATTGCAAACGCACTCCGTGGTTTAGAGTCACTTGACTTGGGTAATGTAAGGTCATCAGGCACTTTCATATAAATATATATATATATATATATATATATATCTCTGAATCAAGATCCCTATAGAGATATGCAGTAACCACATCCATGAGCTGCATTTCCAGTCCTTCGGAAACTACTAAGCTAACTAAGTAGCGGAACGTTATAACGTCCATTACGGGAGAGTATGTCTCCTCGTAGTCAATTCCAGGGCATTGTGAGAAACCTTGCGCCACAAGGCGAGCCTTGTACCTCAGGACTTCATTCTCCTCATTACGCTTTCTGACAAAGACCCATTTATGTCCTACAGTCTTTACACTTGGTGAGTTTAGCACTACCGGACCAAATACCTGTTTCTTTGCCAGAGAATCTAGTTCTACCTGGATTGCTTCATTCCATTTAGGCCAATCTGCTCTTTGTTGACATTCTTCAACAGAGCGTGGTTCGATATCATTGTGCTCGATGATTTCTTGAGCAACGGTGTATGCAAATACATCATCAATGTGTATGGAAGATCTTTCTATCAACTCATACGCACTCTTATAATCCATTGAGATTTCTTTGTTCTCTGGAATCATTTCAAACATCGGAGAGTCCTCCAGTATTGATTCATGGAAATAACTATAATCAGAGACAATCTCATGAGAGGGATTCTCTACATTGATGATTAATGGATCAGTTTGTGCCTTACTCGCCCTCTTCTTCCTTGGGTGAGTATCAATCGAACCAAGTGGCCTCCCCCTCTTCCTTTGGGGAGCCACGACCTCAACCACACCACCACTAAGTGCAGTTGCAGTGCCTCTATCTGAGACACCATTCGCCTTGTTGGGGACTTCTAACCTTGCAGGCACATTTGCAGCTGGTATATGTGATCTCGTTACTTTTGCGATATCAGTAAATGCATCAGGCATTGAATTTGCTACGTTCTGAAGATCGATTATTCTTTTCACTTCACTTTCACTTTGTGAAGTGCGGGGATAGAAATGAGACAGAGTGGGGACAAACCACTACAATTCATGTCGTTCCCTTGAATAATCCTTTTTCTTATCTCCCCCTAACGATGGGAAGACTGTCTCATCAAAGTGACAATCCGCAAATCTAGCGGTAAAGAGATCGCCTATCAAGGGTTCCAAGTAGCGGATAATTGTTGGGGATTCGTATCCAACATAAATACTTAATCGTCTCTGAGGACCCATTTTGATGCGCTGTGGGGTCGCAATAGGCACATATACTGCGCAACCAAATATGCGTAAGTGTGAAATGTCAAGCTCATATCCAATTACCAACTGGTACGCAGAAAATGGTTGGCTAGTAGTGGGTCTGAAACGAATAAGTAAAGCTGTGTGCAATATTGCATAACCCCATGCAGATATAGGCAGGTTGTTGCGCATAACCAGTGGCCTAGCCACCATCTGTAGCCTTTTGATGGTGGCTTCTACAAGACCATTTTGTGTATGCACATAGGGTACATGATGCTCTATATTGATCCTAATAGACATGCAATAAGCATCAAATGCTTTTGATGTAAACTCTCCGGCGTTATCAAGCCTTATAGACATGATAGGGTGATCAGGGTGGTGAGCCCTTAAAAATATAATCTGTGCTTGGAGTTTTGCAAATGCAGCATTTCTTATGGACAATAAAACGACATGTGACCAGTGTGTCGACGTATCCACCAGAACCATAAAGTACTTGAATTGTCCGCATTCTGGATGGATAGGTCCACATATATATACTTGTATCCTTTGTAAGAATGGAATGTTTTGTTTTGTATCTTTAGCATAGGAAGGTCTCGATCCTGTTTTTTGCTAAAGAGCAGGCTTTGCAAATCGAGTGATGTGCTTTTGAAATAGTCAATGAGGCATAATGGGATGGAGCTAGTGTTTCTGGTACCTCAGAAGGCAATGACTACATTTGAGCAGTACTAGGACCGACATCTTGCAATGTGGCGGATTTTTGTCCCATTTTATTTTTCACTCGAAAAAATGGATGTCTGTGCGAGTTCTTTAAAATACGGATCATCATGTCATGACCGGGGTGCCCTAGGCGGTCATGCCAAAGCCTGTATGTGTCAGTGTCCCACATTTCATTGTTGGTGACAGCATATGATTCAATGATCCGAATCGTAGTGAGGTACAATCCACTAGATTGACTCATAAGTTTCTCTAAAATGCGTTTCCTTCCACATTCATTAGAGGTAATATAAAGGTATTCAGTTCCATTCTCACAGTGTGTTTCTACATGATAACCGTTGGCACGAATATCTTTGAAACTTAACAAGGTTCGATTAGCTCTTGGTGCATACAGAGCGTCTTTGACTTTAAATATATCTCATATTCTTTAGGGTATTTCTATTTTAGTAGAATGATAATCTTTTCATTCTAATAATTTTTCTTGTTCTAGATGTATTGCTTTACATCTTTATAGTATTATTTCGAACCCTGTAAATATGCGTATAGTAAATAAAAGTCGAACGAATTCATTGCTTCAGATTAAAATTTGAAATTTATTAATAAGCCAACGATAATCAAATCAAGGCCTTGATTAAATCTAATTTATCAACTTTTTTCCTGTTTGACTGAAGGGTTTTTTGGTACCCTTTGCACCTTGTTTCCATGACCACTAGGGCCAACACCACCATCTCTGCGCCATACATTGGGAGGGCCTCCACGGCCCATACCACGAGCCCCACGTCCCTTGCCACATGGTGCATTGTTGCCACGTGGGTAGGGATTAACACGTTCGAACCCCTATACATTAGGGTTCTTTCCACCTTTCATTTTTCCATAATTAGCCTCGGGAATTTTCTTTGTCCCAATGGGCCTGGCATTGTTGTTCAAGAGAACCTCATTATGCTTCTCAGCCACTTGCAGTAGGTTGATCAGCTTATTGAAAATTGTGATTCTTATGTTGTCATACTCCAGCCTATACTGGTTCGCTAGTATAAGTGCTGAAGTGGGAAAAATGGAAAGAGTCTTCTGGATCATATCATCTTCTGTGAGTTCCTTTACACAGAAATTTAGATGTGCCTTTAGGCGCAACATGTCCTTGTTGAAGTCATTGACCCTTTTGTAGTCAAGTAAGTGGATTTCATTCCACTGAACGGTCAGTTCTGGGAATTCTGGGAGCAAAGTATCGTGAATGTTCCCAAAATGTCCCTTAAGGGCATCTCATAGTTCTTTGGGTGTCTTCAATTGAAGGTACTCCAGTATAGGCCAGGATCAATATGTCGCCTCTGAAACATTAAGGCATTTGCTTTCACCTTATTAGATTGTACATCGTCTTTGGGGTTGGTAATGGTGGTAGTGTAGGCTTTTGCCACAAAGGCAGTTTCTACATCAGAAACCAACGATGGTACTTAAGTCCTTCTGAAACATTAAAGAGGGAAGATATAAATTACGCAGTCATAAAGACATCCACGTAAATTATTTTTCAAAAATGTGAATTAGATTTCAAGACCAAGATTCATAATGGTCACATTTTTTTGATGATATGTGAAAATGCTTTATCACGGTAAGTGTGTATGTATAATGCGCATGAATTTTCATTATCATAGCAAAGCGGATTGTATATGTTGCATTCTAAAAATAACCATAGCGCATTTAAACATAGCATATATCAAAATAAACTACATGGCATGCTCAAATTTCATAAATATACAACAAATTATATACTACACATAATAATAGCAAGAATATATCATGCATAAATAAAATATAAACAATAGCATAATACAAAGCATGCGTAGCATAATTTATATAAGCGTAAATAACATAAAAGCACGCTCAAAATTTCATAATAAACCATAAACAATAAAATATATAATCATGCTTTAAAGATAATTATATAAAACATAAATAACAAGGCATGCTTCAAATGATCAAAATTATCTAACTAAACATGCTCAATAACAAAATATAATAAAAGCATAAACAATAAAGTATAGGAAAATTCTACAATCTGTTAACGTATGACATGCATACAATTGCCCTAAAAGTGGTAAAATGAGTCCTCAAAATAGTAATATTAGTCCTCAAAGTAGTAACATGAGTCCTTAAAGTGGAAAATTTTCTTAGTTACCACATAAGTCCTCGAAATAGTAATATTAGTCCTCAAAGTGGTAAATTTTCTTAGTTTACCATATGAATCCTGAAAATAGTAATATTAGTCCTCAAAGTGATAACATGAGTCCTTAGAGGGGCAAAAATAGCTGATGTATGAGAAATGTTAACATACCATAGCTTTCCCCTAAAGTATAAAGCATATTTTAAAATAGAAAAGATAAATAAAATTCACATGCTTGGTTAAAAAATAAAAATAAAGAAAACATACTTGATTTCGAGAAAATAAAACAATCCTAGCGCACGCTCGTGTTGATGCAGACGTGCATAGTGATGTTTTTGGGCTTGAAAAAACTGGGCCACTTCCTCTCTTTTAAGCAGTGGGCCTTGTTCTTTTTTTTTCTCTCTTTTTTTCTGGGCCGCAAGGCCTGTTTCTTTTTTTGTATTTTTTATTCTGGGCCGCAAGGCCTGCTTCTTTGGTTTTTTTTTTGTTGTTGTTGGGCTGGGTCCTTTTCTTTGGGCCGGGTCACACCTTTTTTACTTTTTTTTCTTTCTTTTTTCTCTCTTCTTCCTCCTTCGCGTCCTCTTCTTTCTTCACGTGTTCTGTTGTTTTTCTTGCAGAGCTGCTGCTGATGGGTGAGGGACGCTGGCAGAAGCAGTAAGATACAACAAGCTAGCGGGTCTGTTGGCGGTGGGGTGTGCGCAGGTGGAAGAGCACTGGGATCTGCGCAGCCGTGCGCTGCGCTGGGCTGATGACGGGAACTGGTGGGCTGACGCCGATCTGGAGGCTGCGACGATGGAGAGCGCCGACGAGCAGTGGCCTTCTTTGGTCGTGCGAGGCTAGGCGAGGTGGGCAGCGAACAGTGCGAGACTAGGCGAGAGTTGGGCCGTGCATACAGGTGCAGCAGCACCGTTGCAGGTGAGAAGGCAGGGTGTGCAAGGTGCAGGCTGCTGCAGGCAGGGAGGGTCGCAGGCCAGTCTGGGGAAGCAGAGGTGAGGGCAGGCTGATGTGCGGCTGGGGAGAGCAGGAATTTTTTTTTTTCTTTTTTAGGGTGGCGTCCAAGAAAAAGTTTTTCTTCTAGGATTTTTTTTTTTGAAATTAAGGTTTTTTGTCTTTGGCTATTTGCTCTGAGCTTACTGATAACGTGTAAAAGTAAAATTGTGATTGAAATTGGTCTACTCATTTCATTTCATAGCCCCTTTATACAGGGAGAGAATTACAACGGAAATATAAATTGCAATGATAATATTAAATGCTTATTGGTCTGTAATCCTTGCTGATTGATGGTAATCACTAATTTCTTGATTCCTTCTCCGTCAATCACTTTGACGAAGACACATAATGTGTTTTTCCTTTAACATATATATATATATATATATATATATATATATATAAAGGCAAGACTAAAGACCTAAACTCCTAAACTATTGCTGTTGTGGGTAGTCTTTTTATGTGTCTGGTTGTTGTCAACCACAACATTCATTATGTTAAATTAAAAAGGAACGCCGCGATAGAATTCAGTGAATGTAATCTTCTGTGACTAAAGTTTTTGTTGCTATTAATGTAATGTAATAGTTACTGTTTATAAAAAGGAAAGAAAATATTAGATTGATACAAGTGACTTTGAAGATTTTCTTTATAAACTACAGCCCGGCCCGGCCAGGAAAAAACGAGGGCTACTCAGCCCAGCCCGAAAAAGCCCGCAAAGATCACTTTATATGGACGGGTTTGGCCTCTATTATTTACATAAAAGCCCGGCCCGGCTCGTTGACGACCGCTACTTTATCTTATCATATCAGAGTAACTTGGGTATTTTTCCCAGGCACAACAATATTAAGTTTTTTCTAGCCATACTCACTTAAAAGCTGGAAGCCTTCTCAGATGGTCTACCTCAAGATACTGGATTTTTTTTTTTTTTGAATAAACATCATCATATAGATTTTTATTGATAAAAAGTCAGACCAGAATGGCCATTACATACATTTTCACTGCTATCTATAGACAAACAAGAAGCTATGGTAGTACCACGACGGTACATATGATAGGTCCACTCACTAGACATGTCTTGTTCACTTATTTAAGTTACCCTATTCAACTATGATCTAGTTTTGCATAGTAATAGGCTAAAGTTTAAACAAAACTATATCAGAACTCCCTTCCCATGAGGGAAGGAACTCTCAACCAACCTAAAAGATTTTTTAGACCCAAAAATTGAAGCCTAGAAACCAACATGGCTCCCGACCCAGATAGAGACCCAAAAAGCCCATTCAGCCTCAAGCCAAGGTGAACTGCCTGAAAATGCCAAAACGACGGCGCCGCCATATGAGGTACCCACTGCAGAGCCCATTATGTTATGGAACTCCATCTAAGCCGAGCTCTAGCAGACATCTTTCCACTTTATACTGATCATTGGAGAATGGAGACAGAATAGAGCCGCCTGGGCAGGAGACTCGACAAGTCGGATCAAATGATAGAGAAGCATGCAGCCCTGTCACCTCCTCTGTCGAACTCAACCAAAACTGGGCTTGGGTTTGAGCCCACGATGATTTGGGCACTCAGGGCACCCAGTAGCCTCACACCATCAACAACTCCGGCCTCCTCTCCAATTCCGGCCAAGACAACCCTTCCAACAAAGACGCCGACACCGGTAATATCAAACTGAATGTTGCGCCCCCGCCCTCCGACTTTGACGACAGCATGAGAAGAGCGTAGTCCTTCTTCATAATCGCCAAGAGTAGCGTTGCAACCCTGTTGATGTATCCTTGTGCAACACCACCGCCCTATCGCACCTTAGTCCTCCTGACCCAAGCTTCCATCCAGTCTAGGTTATCACTATCAACACCAGTTCGAAGAGGAGGATTACAAGATCGTGAAAAATAAAGGGATTCATCCTTATCACAACGAGGCCTATCCATCTTCGGTAGAACAAGATAGAGATTTCTTGGTAGTTCAACATGACCAAAGCCGTTGTGCTTGTCATCGCCGCCCGCAAGCCGCGTTAGGGTGAGCGGAAAGAGAAGTGCCGTTCAAATAATTCATAGGTAATTGGTTTTTTTTTTGTAACAAATGATGAATATTTTACTAGTGATCGAAACTAAGAGAGCAAGACAATGAACATTTTATTAGACACAAACTAGCATTTATCTAAACATGCTTTGCATGCGTATTTCGTTTTAGAGAGAAAAAAAAAATAGATAAAAACGGTTATTGCAGAGAGAAGCTAGTGCGAGAGAAAAGTGGAATTTGTGGGATTTATTTTGTGTATTTTTGTTAATAAAAATATAATTTTTAATTGTCATATTGGCCCTTCTGATTTAATTAATTCTCAAAGTATTTTAATTATTTAGGGTAATTTCTGTCAAAATTTTTGATTTTGGCGAACAAAGCTCATTCTCTTAATAATAGTATAGATTAAGAAAATATATGGTAATATGTCATCCACATGAGTTTTACTTTTTTTTTATTTTTTATTCTGGACAATAATGTAACTTCCCACTCCATTCCTAATGTCAGTGCGATTTGAACCCATGACCTCCATGGTGTTAGTTAGGCTAAAACAACCGGATACCGGATATTCAAAGAGGAAAATTTGGCATCCTCTAGAACCTAAAACAATCGGAGTTTCTGGATCCAATACAGAAGTTGAATGGAGAGCTACTGGACATGGAATTCCTAAGCTTTTAGCTCAAGTCTTCAATTGTTAATGAAATGATCGACTTGGTAATTGTTAGAGAAAAACAAATGATCCAATCCAATAATAAAATGATTGCTTTCAGTATTGCTCATAATCTAGAATAGGATCAAACACATTATTGATATTGACAGATATTTCATCAAAGGAGAAGTTTAATGAAAGGATTGAGTTTATCCATGGAATAGTTGACAGATGTATTTATCAAGGGGTCTATGTCAGGAGTGGAGCCACGTGGGGACCCACTGGGTCCCATGCCCCACTGATTTTTATATTCTTTTTAAAGTTTCTTTATATGAAAACATTAATAAGTTATTGGGAGTTTGCAAGTTTCACTATCAGCCAAATTGGCGCAGTGGGAAGTTGTCCATGACTTGTGCAATTGGTCCCAGGTTCGAATCACACATGGTGGGTAGGTTGCTTTTTAATTTTATTTTTTCCTTTCTTTTTAAGAACATTAACACAATTTTTTAAGAATTTTAAAGTTAAAATATAAATTATGTCTTCATAATGCAAAAAATTGTCTGATATCTAAAGCAATAAATTTTATTAATAAAATATGTAATTTAAAAAATATTAATCTTACCATAATTTTATCTAATTTATTATTTTTTATTATAGTTTTAGTATATATTTTAAATTCTATTTTTTTTTTCTCTAAAATTTCTAAGTGCCCCAGTCGATATGAAATTCTGACTCCGCCACTGGTCTCTGTAGTTGGTGTTTTTCTTTTAATATAAAGCAAGTTGGAACTAACTTGAGAGGTGCAACTAGAATATGATATTGGTGCATACCTAACTACACTAGAGAGGGCCATTTTTATCATGTCCAAATACTCGAAAATTTAAATATGTGAGGTGGAGTGGAAAACAATCTTCCTTTTGTATTCGTCTATAAATTTGTGCTTTAAATGCCCGAATAGAATTGCAGATATGGTTTCCTAAGGCTTGAATTCTCGTGAAAGCTGAAAATACAGTAGAATAGTTAAAAGACTAGCCATTGTTACTTCATCAAACACATATTGCCTTAATAAACAAACTAACCTCCGTATATCCAGAAATCAAGGACTCTCACTTGACTTTGGCATTTCCATCAAACAACTTGCGTGCACTTTAGGATTCGCCCCACTTTGCAATAAAAATTAGAAGATCGATCAGCAAAAGCAGATAGAGCTTAAAAGAGAAAGAATTCCATGGATTGAAGACCAAGTTTTATATAGGAGTACGTACTGGACCCCAAGAGGGGGCTTTGTTTCTAGGGCAACATGGTTCTTCATCATGGCAGTTAAGGAAATTTTATTCACACATTGCTAAATACTATATACAGATCGCCTATTTAATACACCACCAAATAAGTTTTTATTTTAACATTTTACTAGAAACACAACCCCAAACTTTCTAAACTACCCTCATTCATAGTACACCATTCCTATTCACTAATACACATCCCATATTTTTTTAATAACAACTTAACTTGGAAAGAAAGAAAAAAACTCAATAAGAACAAATAGATTAGATGTCAAAGATGGAGAACTGAGACCTCAATTAAGGGTTGAGAAACATCGATATAGGAATCCATTATGTTGTTGTCGATTTTATTTGGAATTATGGATGTTCATAGATCAATGTTATTAAATGTTTCTAATTAAGGTTCTAAGTTTGCAGCTTCATTCATGTAGAGGAGAAGAAAACACTAAAGTAGAATAGAATATTCTAACTATAATTTATTTTATTTTAATATAGATCTTGTGGTAATTTAATGTGTCCATAAATTATGATGTCGAGTGTCTGAAAAAAAAAAAAAAAAGATGTGTATTTAGTATTTTGAGGTGTGTGAATAAAATTTCTTAAAAGCGTATGACCACTTGAAGATAGAATGATTAATTTTAATAAAACAAGAAACCTAGCTAAATAATCAATGAATCTATAACCAACACCAACACCAACTACCAAATAGTAAGGAAAATGTTGGTTTTTTCTTTTTCTTTGTATTATTATTTATATCATCAGAGTGAGTAAGTGGAAGATAGAAACGCTAACTTTTATGGGCCAATATTCCCACTAGAAACAATGGGTATTAAATGTTGGAAATAGTTTTGCATCAATGTACATTTGTATCAAACTAGTTTACCTTTATTTGGATTTGTTCATGGTATATTAATGTATCAATACATCAAGTAGAAAAGTTTGATTCAGAGGTAGACATGTTCCATGCATTCATAGGGTAATGTGAAACTGTATTTTACCTCCGTAATGAATATATATATATATATTATGTGTGTGTGTGTGTGTACTCTAATCCATCATTTCTTTGTTTGCATTTGTTATATCAAGCGTTCCATTAGTTGGTGAACTTTTTTTTTTTTTTTGGAATCCTTTTTCAAAACAAAAAAGGGTCAATGGCCCAAGGCTTTCAAATCCTCTGTTCCCAACATTATGTCTCTTTCCTTGTCTCTCCATTAGTATGCTGACACTTGTCCTTCCACTCCAACTAAGATAACAACCCTCCTACTCTATTAACTCTATAAATCTATAATTTCTAAAATAAGAATCTAATTGAAAAAAAAAAAAAAAGCAGGATGAAAGACTTCTTCCCCAACATGAAAGCACAAAGTCATACTCGCTGAGAAAAAAAATTTGGACGATTTTGGTTTTGAATTTTGATTCAATTTGCTCACCGTTATAGTTCTGATCTTCTTTTGGATTCAACTATTTATGAGGTGAGTTGATTTTCTTTTTTGTTCTTTTTTTTTTGGCAATGGGTATTTGGACCAGGGGAAGGCAGCCCCACCAGCCTAAGAATATTATGAACCACCCGTGGCCATCAAGAACCCAGCTGACATCTGGTTCCAGCGCTAATTACCCTGTGAGAGTAGTCAGACCTCGCTAGCCGTAGGTTTTCCACCTTGAAAGCCTGTAAACATTCAACCTCGTGATGACCCAAAATCTCTGGAAGCTGACCAGCGTTACAGGGGTCCTGCAGGGCTCTAGTATTTAGCAACTTATCAATGAGGAACTTGTGAATGTTGGATTGTTGGGGCTCAAACTTTAGAAGCAAGTGCCTTGTCATTCATGTCAACTCTCGTTGACTTTCTTTTTTGTTTTATATTGACCATTTTGGTTTTGTTTGGATTGAGTTATATAGAAGAAAGGGAAGGAGATAAGAAATCAGACACACATTATTTCCTTCCATGACCAAAACCAATGACCAAAATATCGAAGATCATTGAAATATCGATAGTTCAAAAAAAAAATTCAAAAAAAATTTAAAAAAAATATCGAATATCAATGGAAATTTTACCAAAATTTTGGATAAAAGTTGTATGGTCAACTAAAAATATAGTACTATTTGGTCTAGTGGCATAAGTCTCCCCTTTGTAAGTGGGAGGTTGTGAGTTTGACTCACAAAAAGACTAGTTATTGATATGATAAAAAAAAAACTAAAAATATAGTAAAAATAACATATTGGAAGGATGTTAAAATTAATATCGATTGTAAGTATATTTGGATATTTCCATTCAACACATAGTCTCCCAGAGCTACTAGGAGATCTGAGTTCGCAAAAGTTTCTCCTACTTTCCCGATGCTCCATGGAGATTGAAGGATCATATCCGAAGGCCAAGAATCAGATTCACTGATCTCATGTTAAAGGTAGTTTGCATTGCATTCATAGCTGCATGAATCATGGATTTAGATTGCTATGCTTTTCTTTAAATTGATTTGGAGATCTTATCTGTATTAAAAACATTTTCAAAACTCATATCAGATCAAGATTGTGATTGCATATAGTTTTTTTTTGAAAATAAAGTGCTTGTGCGGCTACCCTTAAGCCTTGATTAATGAAACTGAATACAAGGGGGGAACTTTGAGCCTAAATCCCTTATTACAATAAGCATCTAGAGAATTTCCCGAGATAATATCAGGAGTCTTTATAAAATACATGTATTCTAACAAGCACCAATTAGCAAGGAGTGCACTACTAGCTACTCCAATTGCTTTGACATAGCGGTGATATACCAGAAAGATAACTCGATTACAACGAAGCATAATTACTAAAATCACAGCTTTCCCACTATGTTGCCACCAGAAAATAATTCCGACGACACTTAGTTTCATTTTGACACTAGGAGGTTGAGCCCATTTAATTGATCGTCGCCTCGTTAGGCCAAACAAGATACTTAGAATGCACGCACATGCATATAGTTAGCGAAGATTGATTGCATATCGAAATCAGTTTTGAAAATCTTTCCTTGTTTATCTTATTCTGTGGTTAAAGAGATTTGAGAAAGGGGGAGTCTTGTCCTCCTATAAAAGGTTTTGAAACTGATTTCAGAGATTAGGGTTTTTGATCTAAGTGTTGTCATTGTGTGTTGCATAGTCCTCACAAACTGTTTCCTGCAAAAACTCTCTGTGTTAAAGGAAAAACATATTATGTGCCTTCGTCAAAGCGACTGACGGAGAGAGAATCAAGGAATCAGCGATTACCATCAATCAACACGATTACGGATCAATCAGCATTTAATGTCATCATTGTAATTGATCTTTCCGTTGTAATTCTCTCCCTATATAAAGGGGTTATGAAATGAAATGAGTAGACCAATTCAAATTCCATTTTTACTTTTACACGTTATCAGCACGCTCAGAGCCAATAGCCAGGAAAAAATAAACCTTAGTTTTCTAGTTTCTTTCTTTCTCCCGTTGAAAAAAAAAAAAAAAAAAACTGTTCTTCTTCTGTGCCGCCACCAATTCCAAAAAAAAAAAAAAATTCCGTGCAGCAGCCTCTACACCCTTGCAGAGCCCACCCCCGCTTGCACCCAGCCTCACAAAAGCCCCGGCACCCTTGCCTTGCCTGCTGCTGCAAATCCCAGACTCATGCCTTACTCGCCCCACCTGCAGATCCTAGCGCAGCCCAGCCTCTGCGCTTAAGCCGATCCCAGCGGCCTCACCTCGGCCTACACTGCCTCCCAAAGCACTGTAGCCTAGTCGCACGCCCTCGCTGCTCAGCTGCACTACCTGCTGCACACCTGTTAGCATTAAAGCCACCCTCAAGTGCAAGAAGTACAAGTTATAGAATAGGGGATTAAATAAGGATGTCGAACCCATGAGGATTGGTAAATCCTTTCCTAGCTAGGGAAAAGCTAAGGAAAAACTAGAAGAATATGCAAATGTACAATCACAAACAAAGGCTCACAAGTGAACCAAAGTTCATGCTGAGTATGTGCAAGATGGTGTGTAGAGATTTGATTTTGATTTTGAGATTGGTTTCTATTCAAATTGAAACAATGAAAGTAAGTAATATAAACTAAGCTAAACAAAACAAGTTGTTATCAAATGGATGGGAGTTAGGGCATCGGGTTTCACCTTTTGCCTCCCTTCCCAGCATTAAAGCAATTGAATATGAATGATGCAAAGCTAATTGTCCAACTACCCTCTTAGCATCTGGATAGGACTACTAAGGCTTAAACCCCTTTCATTTTATTAACTCTAACCGGATAAGTTTAGAGCTAACTACCTAGACACAAATTCAATTACCGGATAGGTCTCAATCCTTTGCCCCTAAATGCATAAAACTTAGAGTTTAGGTAACCAAGCAAGTAAACCAATCCTATCTCTAGATGATTTTAGCTCACAACCCTCACATGCGCACATGGTGTGCTTTCATGCTCCCTTTTTGTCTAAAGGTAATCAATCTCTAGGAAAAATTTCATGTCATGGCAAACACATAACTCAAATTGATTAGGTCTAAGTAATGCATTCAACTATTGACTTAGCATGTGAGAATGACAACATGAATTTGTATCAATTTATAAACAAAAGCATCAATACAAGCAAGTTTGGCTAGGGCTTTCAACCCTAGCCCCAACTAGTTCACTACTCACACATAGCTAGATACACAAGCTTCAACATTCTATTAAACACCAAATACATAAAGAGATAGAGAGTAAAGGGTGACTATTGATGATGCCGGAAGAGGTGGTGGAGATGGGTCTCCAATAACATGATGTGGTGGTAGTCACCTCCTTCTCCTTGCTCCAAGCTCTTGATATTGATAAGAATAGTGAAATTTGGGATCTCTAAGATGAGTTGTGGTGTTGAGTGGTGGAGAAAATGGAGGTTTTAGAGGTGGAGATGGTGGTTTTAGTGGTGGAAATGGCGGTGTCTTCTCTAGAGAGAAAATGGATCTTGGATAGGATGAAGATGATTGAATGGAGTCAAGAATTGCTGAATAATTCATCTTTGGCCTCTCTTTGATCAGCTATGTGTGTCATCTTTGGTCCCAAAGTGTGCAAGAGATGCTTTTACACCATTGTCCCCCAAATGGTCCCAAATTGGCAAGGTGACAAAAGGACAAGGTGTAGGGAGATATTTGAATTTCAAGTGATTGGAGATTCTCAAAACCATGGTCCTCCTTTGCTGGAGAAAGGACCCTCCATGAGTGGCGGCTCGCCGGAAAAGTCGATTTGCCATTTTCTTCCAATCTCCACATTTCAAGCCTCAAATAGTCATTTTATTCTCAATGCAAGGTTTCCTACAAATAAAAGGAAATTGATTAAAAAGGGTAAAATAGCATGGAAGACAAATCATTTTCATAATTATGGGGCACAATTGCACAAGTAATTTGTGACTCAACAACACCATCCATCTGCAATCCAGAAGGAAGGAGAAGAGAGAACCAGAAGGAAGAAAGAAGACGTGAAGAAGAAGAGAAAAAAAAACTCAACCCAATTCAATTCAAAAAAAAAAAGGCCAAAGAAAAGGCCCTCGGCCCAGAGAAAGAAAAAGGGAATCAGGCCCTGTGGCCAAGAAAAAGAAAAAAACAAGGCCTTGTGGCCCATTACTGAAAAAAACAACAAAAAGAGGAAGCGGCCTAGTTTTTCTCAAGCCCAAAAACATCGCTACGTACGCCTGCATCAACACGCGCGTGCGCTAGGATTGTTTTATTTTCTCCAAACCAAGTATGTTCTTTTTTATTTATTTAATTTCATACTATGGTATATTTAATTGTTTATAATTAGAACTTTTGAGCATGTTTAGTTAGATAATTTTGATCTTTTTAAGCATGTCTTTTTATTTATGTTTTACATGATTATGCTTAAGCATGTTTTAATTATGCTGTGGTTTATACTTTATTTTGAACATGCCATATATATATATATATTTGTTATATATTATTTATGTAATTTTGAGCATGTTTTATGAATTTTATTTGCGCTTATATAATTATTCCTAAGCATGCCTTTATATTATTTTATTGTTTATATTTTATTTTATGCATGATATCTTATTGCTATTATTATGTGTAGCATATATTTTGTTGTATATTTGTGAATTTTGAGCATGCCATGTACTTTATTTTTATATATGCTATGTTTTATTTATTATTACATGTGTTATGGTTAATTTTAGAATGCAACATATAAATTCCGTTTTGCCATGATAATGAAAATTCATGCGCATTATCCATACACACTTACTGTGATAAAAAATTTCACATAGCATCAAAAGAAAAAATGTGACCATTACGAATCTTGGTCTTGAAATCAAATTCATATTTCTGGAAAATAATTTACGTGGATATCTTTATGACTGCGTAATTTATATCTTCTCTCTTGTTTATGTAGATGGTTAATCTAACTCGACCTGAATGTGATATTTTGGACTCAGAAGGAATTGAGTACCATAGTTGGGTTTCAGATGTAGAAACTACTTTTGTGGCAAAAGACTACATTGCCACCATCAAAACTCTCGCAGACCCCAAAGACAATGGACAGTCTGACAAGGTAAAAGCAAATGCCTTGATGTTTGTTAGGCGACATATTGATCCTAGCCTACGCTGGGAGTACCTTCAGTTGAAGACACCCAAAGAACTGTGGGACTCCCTTAAGGGACGTTTTGGGAACATTCATGACACTTTGCTCCCAGATATGGCCGTTTAGTGGAATGGAATCCGCTTGCTTGACTACAAAATGGTCAATGACTTCAACAAGGACATGTTGCGCTTAAAGGTACGTCTCAATTTATGTGGAAGGGAAATCACAGAAGATGATATGATCGAAAAGAATCTTTTCACATTTCCTACTTCAGCGCTTATACTAGCGAACCAGTATATGACAACAAAAGAATCACAACATTCAATAAGCTGATCAGCCTACTGCAAGTGGCTGAGAGGCATAATGAGGTTCCCTTGAACAACAATGTCAGGCCCACTGGGACAAAGCAAATTCCCGAGGCTAATTATGGCAAAGAAAAAGGTGGAAAGAACCCCAAAGCAAAGGGAGTTGGACATGCTAATCCCTACCCACATGGCAACAATGCACCACGTGGCAAGCGACGTGGGGTCGTGATATGGGCCGTGGAGGCCCTCTCAATGTATGGTGCATAGATGGTGGTGCTGGCCCTAGTGATCATGGAAACAAGGTGCTAGGGCACCTAAGAACCCTTCTGTCAAACAAGAAAGAGTTGATAAATTAGATTTCTGAACAAGACATTGATATGATTATCGTTGGCTTATTAATAAATTCCAAATTTTATTCTGAACACTAAATTTATTCAAATTTATTTACTATACACATATTTACATGGTTCGAAATAGCACTATAAAGATGTAAAGCAATACATCTAGCTAGAAAAAGAAAAAAAAAATTTGAATGAAAAGATTATCATTCTACCTAAAATAGAAATACTCTAAAGAATATAAGATATATTTCATGTCACAGACGCACTGTATGCACCAAGAGCTAATCGGACCTTGTTAAGTTTTAAAGATATTCGTGCCAACGGTTATCATGTAAAACACACTGTGAGAATGGAACTGAATACCTTTATATTACCTCTAATAAATGTGGAAGGAAACGCATTTTAGATAAACTTATGAGTTAATCTAGTGGACTGTACCTCACTACTATTCGGATCATTGAATCGTATGCTGTCACCAACAATGAAATGTGGGACACTGACTCATACAGGCTTTCGCATGACCACCTAGGGCACCCCGGTCATGACATGATGATCCATATTTTAAAGAACTCACACGGACATCCATTTTTTCGAGTCAAAAATAAAATGGGAGAAAAATCCGCCACACTGCAAGGTGTCGGTCCTAGTACTGCTCAAATGTAGCCATTACCTTCTAAAGTACCAGAAGCGCTACCTCCCTCCCATTATGCCTCATTGACTATTTCAAAGGCACATCACTCGTTTTGCAAAGCCTGCTCTTTAGCAAAAAAAGGATCGAGACCTTCCTATGCTAAAGATACAAAACAAAACATTCCATTCTTACAAAGGATATAAGAAGATATCTGGATGGACCTATCCATCCAGAATGTAGACCATTCAAGTACTTTATAGTTCTGGTGGATGCTTCGACACGTTGGTCACATGTCGTTTTATTGTCCACAAGAAATGCTTCATTTGCAAAACTCCTAGCACAGATTATACGTTTAAGGGCTCACCACCTTGATCACCCTATCAAGTCTATAAGGCTTGATAACGCTTGAGAGTTTACATTAAAAGCATTTGATGAATATTGCGTGTCTATTGGGATCAATAGCACAGATTATACATTTAAGGGCTCACCACCCTGATCACCCTATCAAGTCTATAAGGCTTGATAACGCTTGAGAGTTTACATCAAAAGAATTTGATGAATATTGCATGTTTAAGGGCTCACCACCCTGTACCCCATGTGCATACACAAAATGGTCTCGCAGAAGCCACCATCAAAAGGCTACAGATGGTGGCTAGGGCATTGGTTATGCGCACCAACCTGCGTGGGTTTATGCAATATTGCACGCAACTTTACTTATTCATTTCAGACCCACTGCTAGCCAACCATTTTCTGCGCACCAGTTGGTAACTGGATATGAGCCTAACATTTCACACTTACGTATATTTGGTTGTGTAGTATATGTGCCTATTGTGCCCCTACAGCGCATCAAAATGGGTCCTCAGAGACGATTAAGTATCTATTTTGGATACAAATCCCCAACAATTATCCGCTACTTGGAACCCTTGACAGGCGATCTCTTTACTACTAGATTTGCAGATTGTCCCTTTAATGGGACAGTCTTCCCATCATTAGGGGGAGATAGGAAAAAGGATTTTCCAAGGGAACGACAGGAATTGTCGTGGTTTGTCCCCACTCTATCTCATTTTGATCCCTGCACTTCACAAAGTGAAAGTGAAATGAAAAGAATAATCGATCTTCAGAACGTAGCAGATTCGCTGCCTGATGCGTTTACTGATATCGCAAAAGTGACGAGATCACATATACCAGCTGCAAATGTGCCGGCAAGGTTAGAAGTCCCCAACTAGGGGCACGGTGCCACAGATAAAGGCACTGCAATCACACTTAGTAGAGGTGTGGTTGAGGCCATGGCTCCCTAAAAGAAGAGGGGGAGGCCACTTGGTTCGATTGACACTCACCTAAGGAAGAAGAGGGCGAGTAAGGCACAAACTGATCCATTAATCATCATTGTAGAGAATCCCTCTCATGGGATTGTCTCTGATTATAGTTATATCTATGAATCAATACTGGAGGACGCTCCGATGTTTGAAATGATTCCAGAGAACAAAAAAATCTCAATGGATTATGAGAGTGTGTATGAGTTGATAGAAAGATCTTCCATACACATTGACGATGTATTTGCATACACTGTTGCTCAAGAAATCATAGAGCACGATGATATCGAACCGTGCTCTGTTGCAGAATGTCAACAAAGAGCAGATTGGCCTAAGTGGAAAGAAGTAATCCAGGCAGAATTAGATTCTCTGACAAAGAGACAGGTATTTGGTCTGGTAGTGCTAACCCCACCAATGTAAAGCCTGTCGGACATAAATGGGTCTTTGTTAGAAAGTGTATTGAGAAGAATGAAGTCCTGAGGTACAAGGCTCGCCTTGTCGCTCAAGGTTTCTCACAACGCCCTGGAATTGACTATGAGGAGACATACTCTCCCGTAATGGACGTTATAACGTTCCGCTACTTAGTTAGCTTGGTCGTTTCTGAAGGACTGGAAATGTAGCTCATGGATGTGGTTACTGCATATCTCTATGGAGATCTTGATTCAGAGATATATATATATATATATATATATATTTATGAAAGTGCTTGATGACCTTACATTACCCAAGTCAAGTGACTCTAAACCACGGAGTGCGTTTGCAAATAAGTTGAAACACTCACTTTACGGATTGAAATAATCTGGGTGGATGTGGTATACCCGTCTAAGTGACTTACTTGATTAGGAAGAGATATAAGAACGATGAATTATGCCCCTGCATATTCATAAATAAAACAAGTTCCGGATTTGCAGCTGTAGCTATATATGTCGATGATATGAACATAATAGGTACTCTTGATGAAATAAGAGAAACCACGAGCCACTTGAAATCGGAATTTGAGATGAAGGATCTTAGGAAATCTCGATTTTGTTTAGGCCTTGAACTAGAACACCTAGTTTGTGGAATACTAATCGACCAGTATGCGTATGTCCAAAAGTCAGGCGATTTAACGTAGACAAAGCACATCCTGCTAGCACTCCTATGATCGGTCGAAGTTTGAATGCAAGCAAAGATCCATTTCGTCCAAAGGAAGATGACAAAGAGGTGTTGGGAGATAAAATTCCCTATCTAAGTACAATAGGCGCATTATTGTACTTAGCCCAATGTACTATACCAGACATTATATTCTCAGTGAACTTGTTAGCTAGATTTAGCTCAAGGCCAACGCAGTGTCACTGGAATGGTATCAAGAACATTTTTCGATACCTAAAAGGAACCATTGACTTGGGACTGTTCTTTCCCTACAGAGAGACAAGAGGGACCGCAGATGGAACTGCAATCCCTAAAGGAAATGTTGATGGCGAAAGCGCCACTCACTACACCGAAACGCCAAATGATGTTTTGGTTGGTTTTACTGATGCTGGGTACCTCTCTGACCCACATAAAGGTCGTTCCCAAACTGGTTATGTATTTACCATTGGGAGCATGACGATATCTTGGAGATCAACCAAGCAAACCCTTGTGGCCACCTCCTCGAACCACTCAGAGATCATTGCTCTACATGAGGCGGTTCGTGAACGTATATGGTTAAGAGCTATCATTACACATATTCGAGGGACTAGTGATTTGAGTTCTACCACTGAAGAGTCTACTTGCATTTATGAAGATAATGCAGCTTGCATCGAACAGATGAAGCTAGGTTATATCAAGGGTGATAACACAAAACACATATCACCAAAGTTTTTCTACAATTAGCAACAATAGGCTCTCCTCAAGATTCAAGTGAATCAAGTTAGGTCTGAGAAGAATGTGGCAGATTTGTTCACCAAATCATTGGCCAAGGCCACATTTGAGAAACATATGGAAAGCATAAGAATGCGAAGACTTTCCAAGCTCCCTTGATTAATGCAAGTATCAGGGGGAGGTGTAGACTTCAGGACGAGTCTAACACACACATGTCATCCTCAAATGTAGAAGGTGCATTGTGCTCTTTTCCTTCGACCAAGGTGTATTTTTTGTCCCACATGGTTTTTATCGTTACTTGGCAAAGTTTTTAGTGAGGCAACAACTCATTCACCATTTTGTCTTTGACTTGGCACAAGGGGGAGTGTTAAAGGAAAAACATATTATGTGCCTTCGTCAAAGCGACTGACGAAGAGGGAATCAAGGAATCAGCGATTACCATCAATCAGCACGATTACGGATCAATCAACATTTAATGTTATCATTGTAATTGATCTTTCCGTTGTAATTCTCTCCATATATAAAGGGGGCTATGAAATGAAATGAGTAGACCAATTCCAATTCCATTTTTACTTTTACACTTTGATTGTTATTTACTTTGCTTGTTCACTGTATTCATCTCATACATCATACTTGAGATCAGTGAGTTCCTGATCAAGGAGCAGAAAGGAAGATCGATCGAGTAAAGTCTACATTAAGTCATCTGAGTGTGTAGTGTAGGTCTTTCAATTGTAGACAAGTTAGCTTGAAGCTAGTAAAGTGATTGTGCTCAATATCACTACTTGTAAACTGTATTCTTTTCCCTAAATAGTGGATTTGATTATCGTGTAGGCTACGTTACAAGCCTTGCAGTGAAGTTTCCTCAGTGGAGAGGTTTTGTCACGGCCCGAACCCGGGTCAATTTAAAAAAAAATATTTCCCGAAATCCGGGGTGTCAATAAAAATACAAATAAACGAATAGAAAATAAAATTGACACTTTGTTAATGGAATTTACTTCTCATTTCGATATAAGGATAAATCCAACTCAAGATCACTAAGAGTACTCACTTCCGGAATAATGATCTTACATATACAAAACTCCAACTAACTCTAATTGCTTTTGATCACTAATCTTCATAGTTCTTGTGTTTAATAACCTGCAAGACTGTTAAGGGATGAGCTCAACATGTGGCTCAGTAGGGAGCTATTTCTCTCCACACAAAAGATAACCAAACAAATATCATATGGTATGCATGAATGCATGTTTTATTCCCATTAATTCACATAGCAGAATAAACTGAGCCTACATGTCCCATACCATGTATTTTACCACGAAGGTGACTCAGAATACCCAACTGTATGACCTAACCCCCACCCAAAGTCAATCCCCCTAACCCTCTTTTGCTAGTCATCTTGTCCATGCCCCTTTCGCCAGTCTCGAATTACCCTTTCAATCCTATACTAATTGCGCATTAACAATGGGCATACCTGGGATCTGGTACCTGTTGAGGTTATGGACTCAACTATGCAAAAGATAGATTTCAAACTTTCTTATACTGATAACATTGCACATATCACCATCGCCACCCTTATACTTATTATGTACTCAATGGATGATGCATCAATTGATAATATATACTTCGCAATGTAATTGCATCAAATAGTCATTCATTCCATAACAAACATGTCAGGCAACATATATGCATACAATATAGTTGAGTAGAGGTTCCCCAGATCCCCCTACCTAGATTCCAAGCTATTATTGTATAGAGACATATTCCTGCATAAAAAGTAAATATCCAAGTACAATTCACATTTCCTATGCATAAGCACATAATTTATTTTAAACACAAAGTTATGATTATGCCTTAAGAACATACTTCAATATCGAGCTTATGTCTTGAGAAAATGGTACCTAAAATGTCAGGCCATTTTGGATTTCACTTGAAGTGCTAAATAACTAACCAAAACGTCTTGCAGATTTATTGTGAAGGAAAAATGATTTCACAATGATATAAGTATCTGATATGAATTCAATAAATGGTGTCACATGTTTTGGTTAAAAATAG
The DNA here is from genome assembly GCF_002994745.2 of Rosa chinensis. Lineage (NCBI taxonomy): Eukaryota > Viridiplantae > Streptophyta > Magnoliopsida > Rosales > Rosaceae > Rosa > Rosa chinensis. Next base: position 51,238,838 of record NC_037094.1, on the reverse strand, counting down.
AAGAATCTCTATGTTCAGTTTGTGGTCGACCTAAACAAGTTTGAATAAAGGAACCTATCGAAACGAAATGGAACAAACAGAAACATAATGAAAATTGTAGAATTTCCTGTGGAAGACCCTCAACTTCGAAAAATCATAACTTACTCTAGAAAAATCTTTTTCATGAGATTTCAATTATGAAATGATCTTTGAGAGGTCTACTGAAAATTTTATGAAGACACCAACTTCAAATACCCAGCCGAAATGTACAGTTTTTAGTAAAAAGGAAACTGGGTCAAAAACAACAGATTGCAGACCTCTGTTTTTAGCCTCAAAATTAACCACTGAATCTTACATGAAATTAGATGAAACTATACAGATATTAAGCCTGAAATATAAGTTTTCAACACATGTAAATAGTTTCTAAAATGAAGATCTAGATCAAAGGATATGGTTGCTCAAAGTTAACTAATGATTATAATGCAGAAACTTGTTCTAGCTTTCTCCAATGCCTACAAACTAATGTTTGAGGTTACTGCTCAGTCTAAGGTTGTTAAACTGATGCATATAGGTTCTTTGATCACTCTAACCTCTTGTTGTTAAGATAAAATAAGAATTCTAACCCAAACAGCAACCTAAGAATTGCTCAGGACACCCATTCTTATGGAACCAGTTCTCTAATCATCTTGATTTGTTTCTATGCTTACATTCTGTTTGAAAATCATTTAGGTTACTAATTATGCAGAAGCTTAAACCAATTTAGACAAGAACTAAGCTAAACATAAGAACAAGAACAATTGAAATAGCTTATAGGACTGAATTCACCTTAATTTGAATCCCATTCAGAATATCAATCAAACTACTCTTGTTAATTCCTCATTCCTTCACTTCAGGCTTCTATTTTCTTTTCCGATCCTTCTATCTTAATCTCTCTCTTTTGTTTTCTTCTTTTCTTTCATGCTCCTATTCCTCAGATACATACTCTTCTTTCTTTCTTTTTCCTTTCCTTTATTTTCTTCTAATCTCCTCTATTCTATCTTGATCTCTCCCTTTTGTTTCCTTTATGTTTATTTCTTTCTTTCTATTTTACTACAGCCCTTCTCTCTATCTCCCTCACTCTCAAGTTCTTTCTGTTCTATTGCTCATTGTATTGTGGGTATGAATCAAGTAGATAGATGCTATTTATACTAGTCAGGTTCTTGGCCATCAAGCAAAACAATCATAATTAAATCTGCATAAAGATATGTTTGTCCATACCTATCACTTAATGATTTGATCACCAAGCATTCAATAGATATAATTGTGCAGTTCTATCTCTTAATAGAAACCTTCATCAGTAAGTATTGCAGAGATAGGTATGAAAGCTCTCATCCCTTCATAACTTAATGACCAAGGTTAAATATAAAAACATATGTGAAGAAGATAAGCTTTATTTCTATAATCTGGGGATGTCCAAGTGATAGCAGTAGACTAGAAGTTCTATGATGGATAAATAGAGCTTGAGCTATAAATTAAGTGATGCCACCTCCAGCTACTAGTTAGCTTAGTTTACAAATTCATCAACACTTATAATTCCCAACTTTGCATAATCACTCAAATAGAATACTTACTCACACTTGGATAATGACTAATAAGAGATTCATCATGCCAATATTCAATCTTTCATTGAGCTACCAACAGTAGGATCATATCACTCTTTTAGATTAGGGAATGCCGGCCACCTCCAATTCTACTCATACTATCAAGATCTAATTACTTTAGACTATAAACTCAACAATAGGTCATATAATATCAAGGTAGATACATGGCTCCGAAAGATTAATTTATTGCTCAAATATTAAGCTGTAGCTGCACTCTAGTTCTTCATATATATATATATATATATATATATATATATAAAGGTCGTTACACTAGTGTGGGGGGAAATGTATAAATTCCTAATGACTATGTCTAGCGTATGTGTACAAGAATACCATAATCTTAACTATATTACCTAAGCACAACATCTAAATTTATCAATGCAATATAAGTTAAATTTATCAATGCAATATAAGTTCACAATCACAACAATCCAACTATATTGTCATCGAATTAATATTTGAAATTAGAATTTACATACTTGTATATAGGGCTGGGTTCGGTACGGTACCGGGCCTTCAAGTCTAAAACCACCTACCGTACCAAAGCTTATTGGTACACAAAATGAAGTACCATTACCGGTACCAAGACTTCGGTTACCAACTTCTCGGTATCGGTTGGTATTGGTTGGTTGGGCCTCCAACCGAGTTTAAGATTGGGCCACGATATGGCCAGAGCCCAAGAATTGAACCTGCTAGGCAAGGCAAGCCCAGATCTTGCAGAGTCAACCCCAACCCGACACCACCACCACCACTGCCATCCCTCCACCACCACCCATATCGTGCCGACTCCACTGCCATCCCTCCGCCACCGCCTAGATCGCGCCGACTCCCCCAAACTGAAGGTCGAGATCCGTTTCAATCTCCTCCGACCCCAAACCAGCAACCAAGTTCCAAATCCCAACCCCTCTAGGTCTGCAAGATCCGAAACCCCACCCCTCAGCGCCCCTGAACTCTCCTTCCTCCTCCCATCTACCATTGTCGCCTACGGCCACAGCCCGTCCGACGACAGCGGGAGTGACAGCAACAAAGTTTGAGGGCTGATGAGCTTGGATTCGAGAGAGAGACTGAGGTGAAAGAAGAAAGAGAAGAAATGACCTTGAAAGAAGAAAAAGATAAGAATCAGAAGGGATGGGAAAGAAGAAGAAGAAGCGACAGAAGAGACAGGAAAAGAAAGAAAAAGAAGAAAGAAGAAAGAAGAAAGAGAAGAGAGAAGAGAGAAGAGTCATCCAAAAAGAAGAGAGAAGAATAAAAAACTAAAAAGAAGAAGATAAGAAGAGAGACAGAAGAGACGGGGAAAAGAAAGAAAAAGAAGAAAGAAGAAAGAAGAAAGAGAAGAGAGAAGACTTAGAAGAGAGAAGAAGAGTCCAAAAGAAGAAGACCAAAGAATAAAAAATTAAAAAAATATGAGTATGATACATGTATTCGGTACGGTACGGTATACCATGTATATGTGAAAATTGAAACCATTACCGTACCGTGTATGTGGAGTCGGTACGGTTATACCGTACCAAGACTTCGGTTACCAAGTTTTCGGCTACCAATTCACTTGGCTCGGCTCGGATGCGGTTAGTACGGTTTGGTTCGGGAGAATTTGCCAGCCCTACTTGTATATGAGGACTAAATAGTGAACTGGTATTCATCTTTCTTCATAAACAAGTATATATAAGGAACAACACATATATATGTATACAAATTTGTAAATAAAAATATTTATTAAAATTTTGGGTTGTCACAGGTTTACACTGCGTTAACAAATCTTGTGTTGTTTGATCCAATTATCTATATAGTTCCATCAAGTGTTTTCATTGATGCTTGTAAAAAATAGAAATTTCGAGGAAATGTTGAAGATATCTTAGATATTTTAGTCCTTGACCAAAACAAAATGTCAAAAACTACCAAGGGTGTGTCTTGTAACGTTTTATGAAACTATTTTAGCCCTTAGGGTGTGTCCTGTAACTGTTTTATGAAACTATTTTTGTAATACTGAATTGTAGAATGAAAACAGGGAATTAAACTACAAGTTTTTAAGATCTAAATACATGTTCGGTACAGAGTATTGTGAAGGAGATCCCCCAATTTTGTTTATAAAATATACCATATGAAATTGCAAGCTTTTGAATCTTTAGTTCAAAAAGATAATTCAATCAAATGTCCCAACCTTAGTTGTTAATTCCTCTAACCCGTGAGATAATCCAATTATATTGAAGCATAAATACGAAGCTTTCACCCTAAATCATCCGTATAAATTAGATCTGACACATGAAAGAGGGATTTTCTAAATCCTTCGTTCTTCTCTACTGCATGATTCTGTAAGTTTCAATTGATTGAAAAAGACGGGGAAGAAGAAAATTAAAACAGTAGATAAAGTAGATGAGATCATGAGAAGAGATGATAAGTTTCAATGGAAATTGTGGGAGAGAAAGATCGATAGAGAGGAGAAGAGTTTGTGGATCTATGTGCTTAAAAGTAAAAAAAATAAATCACATTCTCTAATTGCAAGGTGGGTTGTTTTCAGGAAACAATGAAAACGTCAAAAAGTCATTTCCCATATTTATTCGTAGTTCCTAAATTATTTGCTAAATTTTTTTTTTCCTGATTTTCAAATTTAATGCACCGAACGCAAATTACTTAAAGTTTTAAATTCGTAAAATAAAAACAGTATCACAAAATAATACCGAACGGACCTTTAACTAATTTGAGCTGACCCATGATAAAAGTTCATCATTTTTTTACGCTTAAAAAAGTCGTAATAATTTCATATTAGCAAGCCATTGGCACAGTTGGATACAAACCAGATAAGGAACAAATCACCACCTTGGAAGCTTGGCTACTGGAAATATCTCAAAAAGCTGCCCTCTTGTCTGGTGAGTCAGATTACATGTTGAATTTTGTCTTCATTCACTTATGAGAAATATGGAAACACAGGTGTGAGGTTGTTATGAATCATGGCCAACCAAACCCTTTCATCACAATTGAGAATATTCAACGGAGCATCTCTGAATGGTCAAACAAGTCAAGCTTGTTGACCAAAAGTCAACAAGGTGTGATTAATCAAGAACCCCGCCCTGGTTGGCAACCCCCCAACCCCCAACCCCCCCCCCCCCCCCCCTTTGTAAAAGTTAATGTGGATGGAGCATGGGATGAAGAAAGTCATCATAGCGGGGTTGGAATCATTATCAGAAATCACAGGGGACACTCTATTGCTGGAGCAAGCATCCACGGAAGCCACAACTCTGCCATTGAAGTGGAGGCTGAGGCAGTGGTTAAAGGCCTCCAGCTCGCTGCACACATGAATCTTCAGAAGATCATTGTTGAAGGGGACTGCAATGAAGTCCTAACTGCCCTCAACAATTCATCCTGCCATCCAAACTGGAGAATATCCCCTAGTATCGACAAGATCTCTCATTTAAAAACTTTGTTTGTCGGGATCAATTGGAATTGGATCCCTCGTGAAGCTAACCGTGTTGCGGATGTAGCGGCTAAGCTTGCCAAATTGAGGTTGCGCTCTCATAAATGGGCCAACAGGCCTCCAACCTCTATTGTCTCCATTCTCAGAAGTGACGACGGTCTTCCAGGACCTCCCTGTAGCTAGTTATGAGGATGTGTCCTCTTCTTTTGGCTCTCTGTTGTAGTTTGGATTTCCCTGTTTGTAGTTTCTGTTTCCCATTGTTCCTTTCCCTTGCCCGTGTGGCCTAATGAAATATCATTATTGACAAAAAAAAAAAAAGCTATTGGCACATACTTGTAGTAAATTCTGATTCCTCGTCTATTTGCTCCATTTGAGACGATAGTGAAATCCAGCGAATCGTTGACCAAAAAGAAAAAAAATTCGCATCCAGCATTAGCTAAACAATCCCCACGTGACTTACCTACAACGCAAAATCTGAAATTCTCACCTCTAATTCTGCAAGGCTATAATTAAACAAACCGACACCATAGTTCTCCATGACTCCATCCTCAAACAGTTTCAGAGTTGAGAAAAAATGGAAAACACCATAGTCCTCTATGCAGCTCCAGGAATGGGGCACATGATCTCCATGGTCGAGCTAGGCAAGCTGATCCTCAAGCACTACTCCCACAAATTCTCCGTCACCGTGCTCTACACCACCGGAAGCATGGTCGACACACCAAGCATCCCCGCCTACATCGACCGCATCACCCAGTCCCATCCCTCCATTTCCTTCCGCCGCTTCCCACGCGCCTCCCCAACTAACCACCATGACCAAACTCGCAGCCTGGCAGCCGTGATGTTCGATTTCATCCGTCAGAATGACCCGAACGTCCGCTGTGCGCTACAAGAACTCTCCAAGACGTTTCGAGTTCGGGCGTTTATCATCGACCTGTTCTGCACCTCCGCAATGGCCATAGCCAAGGAGCTCAACATCCCCACTTTCTATTTCTTCACTTCGGGCGCGGCGGCTCTCGGGGCTTTCTTGTATTTCCCGACGATCCATGCACGAGTGAACGAGAGCTTCAAGGATATGACCGACACTGTTTTTGAGTTTCCGGGATTGGGGACTCCGTTGCGTGCTGTCCACATGCCTGAGCCGATGCTCGACCGGAATGATCCGGCTTATTTGGATATGGTCTATTTCTGCTCTCATCTTGCTCTATCAGATGGAATCATAGCCAACACTTTTGAAGAGCTCGAGACTCCAACAGCTATTAAGGCCATTTCTGAAGGTCGATGTGTTCCTGATGCGCCCACTCCTCCTGTCTATTATATTGGACCGTTGATCGATGAAGAAAAGACATCTAGCTCTGCGCATTCCGAGGAGGACTGCTTGTTGTGGCTCGATAAGCAGCCGAGTCGAAGTGTGGTGTATCTCTGTTTCGGAAGCAGGGGATCGTTCTCGGAAGCCCAAGTGAGAGAAATTGCAAGTGGGTTGGAGAGGAGCGGTCAGAGGTTCTTGTGGGTGGTGAAAAAGCCACCTGTTGACAACACCAAACAGAGTCATGGCGTGGATGATTTCAATTTGGAAGCTCTTTTGCCGGAAGGCTTCTTAGAGAGGACTATAGACAGGGGCCTGGTGGTGAAGTCGTGGGCGCCGCAGGTGCCGGTGCTGAACAAGGAAGCCGTGGGCGGGTTCGTGACGCACTGTGGATGGAACTCGGTGCTAGAATCGGTGATTGCCGGGGTGCCTATGGTGGCGTGGCCGCTCTATGCAGAGCAGCATCTGAACAGGAGTGTTCTGGTGAATGACATGAAAATGGCTATTGATGTGGAGCAGAGAGAGGAAGATGGGTTCGTGACCGGCGATGAAGTGGAGAGAAGAGTTAGGGAGTTGATGGAGTCGAAAAAAGGAAGAGAGCTCAGAGAGAGGAGTTTGAAAATTGGGGAGATGGCTTTGGGTGCTCTGGGAGAGCTTGGTTCCTCCAGAAGAGCTCTTGCCAACTTTGTTAACGCCATTGAATGATTTGTTTCTCTTTCTCTAATTTTTTTTGTATGAATAGGAATGTCAATGTGATTTTGGATTTTCTGTTTTTGGAAGTAATGTATATGTAATTTTTGATGATGAGCATGAATAGAAAGAATATTTGGTTGTGCAATATATAACATTTTATGTTGCAAGTTCTGATGCAAAAGTGGAATTTAGGATTAGTCATCCTGCCAAAAGTGGCTGTGACTACATAGAGCTGATAATAGCGATTGGATACGTGGTGACTCTGTATGTGAACCTCAAGAGTTGGTTTACATATTGGGTGGAGCAATCTGGAGTCTGATTCCAATTTCTGATGAAGAAAGACATTGAAACCAAAGAAGATTGCTGGGAAAATTAAGTTTAGTCAGAGCTCGGCGACGCCATGGGATGAAAATTTCAGTGGCAGTGATGATGCCAATCAATGATGTGAAATACGGATCCATTAAGAGAAGCTATTATGTAAGGCACAAGCACGATTAGTTTCAATGTAAGAGCAAAACAGAGCCGTAATAGTTTGCAACTATTTTCCATCCAAACTTTCCGACACTAGAGAAACCTCACCTACAATTCAAACTCAGAGAACAAAGACGTGGCATTACTCAACAAAATAAGCCATCAAATTTCAACCACAACCTTCTACACACCTTTAATGGTAAGGGTTTTGATGAAAGAAACTGACATGTTGGTGACTGAAACCGATAAAATAGAATTCAAAAATTAAAGATACAGTTGCTTCGTGCTGCCAAATCCTAATTCTAGATTTTGAAGCTGAAGAAAGAAGCCTGAGCAAGGAAAACAAGCCTCAATATAATCTATCTTATTCAGGACCAGGTATGGAGAGTGATAGGGATTGAAAGAAACATGGTAGAATCAAACATAGGAGATTTATGGGGAAAGTTTATAATAAGAGGACATAATTTTTTTTTTGAAATGGGCTGGTGCGACTGCCCTCAAGTTTTGATTAATGAAATTGCAAAATACAAGAGGGGGACGTAGAGCCTGAACCCCATATTACAATACGCATAGAGAGAATATCCTGAAATAATACCAAAATTCTCCATTGAAACTATGTATTCTAACAAGCACCAATTAGCAAAGAGTGCACAAATGGCTACTCTATTTGCTTTCACATAACGGTGACATACCGGAAAGATAACTCTATCACGAAGAAGCATCATTGCAAATAACACAACTTTCCCACTATGTTGCCGCACGGAAGTAAATCCGGCGACACTCAATTTCATCCTACCACTAAGAGGTTGCGTCCATTTAATCAAGAAAATAGCTCGCTGCCTCGCTAGGCCAGACAAGGCACACAGAGTGCGCATACCGAGACTAAGCCCACATTGCCCTATCATAGAGAAATAGGTAGTTATTACCGGCATAAAGCCGCAATCTACTAAAAAACAATAATAAAATAAAGCAATAAAGCTAATAACAGGCCAAAAAAGGCCCAAAGACCTATTCCAGGCCCAATCTCCGTCCCAGCCAACAGAAAAATTACAGCAGCCCATTAACCCAGCCCAGTATCGCCCATGACCTTCTGCCACCGTCACATCGTCGTCACCTTTGCACCACCACCACCGTCGCACCTCCGCATTCTCACCACCACCCTCCTTGCTCCTAGCAGATCCACCCCCCACAGTCCCGCCTAGCCTCATCTAAGCCAACGCTTCCAGACCATCAGAACCCACCACCACAGCAACCCAAACCCACCACCTAACTCGCACCCAAACCAACGACAAACACTGGTAGTGCAAACCCATCCAACCAACCCTCGAATCACGCAAGCCAGAGAAATTCCGATCTAACGCATTCGAGCCCCGATCCAGCCTCCCGCCAATTGATCGGTATTGAGCGCCGGTAAGGGAGACCCACCGTAACCTTCGTCGTTTGAGAGAACATTGGGAGGAACTCACACTCCTAAGGCATTACAATAGTTGTTTATGTACAAGTGTTGTGTCTTAAAAAATAAACCCTTGTAACCCAAAGCAGAGAAGCGATCAATAACAGTGATGAGCAGACAATATCTAGATAAAGAAACCAGCTCTAGTTGCTAATCCAGGAGAAGTATCATTACTTCTACTAGGATATGAGTTTCGCTTTTGTTCGGAAAATTAGTTAAACACATCACAAACAGATTTCTCCTTTGACATTGTTGATCTGGAAAAGAAAAAAGCTTCCTCACAACTCCGAATTCATTGATGTATAAGATGCCAAGAGCGAAATTTGAAATTATTTCCACACTCTCACAATAAGGTGCACAATCAGTTCCATGCTAGATCCCAATAGTAAGAAGTGATGATAGAAAAGAGTACTTCATGGAGAGTTCTAGCTACTTTCAGACCAAAAACGATAAAGGAGAGTTCTACTTAAGCTAAATCTTGTTATAGTAATTATGTTTACTGGCTCACTTCTAGGTCTTTTTGGGAGTGTACTGTTTGGATGTGTTTCTTTGGTAGTACCTATCCTTATGTGTTAGTACGCCACTAAAGTCCTCTAATCTAAGAGAAAAATTCAGTCACCGTCCCCAAACTATGCTGCCAAGGCCAATTTGATACCCGAACTCTCAAAAGTATCAATGTGATACCCAAACACGTAATTTGACATCAACGTAATACTTCCGTCAAAAATCTCTAACGGCTCCATTTGTTTGCTGACGTGGCAAGCACATGGGTCCCAAAAAAAAGTTAAATGACAAATTTACCCTTTTCTTTTGTGAATTAATTTTTTTTTTTAAATATTACTTTCATTATTACTGCCGGAGCCGGTAAAGCAGATCGATCCAGTTTTCTTCAGGGATCCGATCTAGTTTTCTATTTTCTAGACTTTCAATCTCTCTCCCCATCCCAAGCGAAAGTAGACTGTGGTCATATAAAATCATCATACATTCATGTCCATAACATTTGCTCGGCTTCATTCATATAGGTACCATGCTCCTCCTCTTCTTGTCCACGAATCCTTACCAACTCCAGCTCTGCAGCAGAACATCTCACTAGTCATTGTCTCCATACCTTTCCATGACCTAAAAATCAACAGAACCAGAGGTAGCAAGACTTCCATAACGCCATAGACACAGACACCCTTCACTGCAAAAAACCGCAAAACTGAAATTCACACTGTCATCTCCTTCAACCTTAGGAAACGGAAGCCGCAGTCTCCGAAACTCCTCCATCTTCAAATCAAAGACAACAATGGGATCCTTCTCGTCATCAAACTCGATATTGTAGTCCTCAATTACCCAATGCAGCTTTTCGTTTACAATAACACCTTGATACCTAAATTACCCAATCCGGACATCAACGCACTCCAATCCGGTGAGCACCAATCTTAGATTGCAAAAAAAAAAGAGAGGAAAAAATAACAACAACGACAACACCAACTCCTCAAATCCCCCAGCGTAGCATCAGCGCAGAGCAACACCTCTTGTCCACCGTTTGTTAGCATCATTGTCGACAGGGATGCTCAGACTTTATTCGGATTCATTTCTTCGGCGACCCAGCATTCTGTTTCTCTCCTTGCTTAATTACCTTTCACATCGAACAATACATAATTGTGGCTATCTCGGCAAATCTATGCTCGAACTTGAACACGTTCTTTCACCGGTCTTCTTTTTGGGAGAAACGTCGTTCACCAGAAGTTGGAGCCCAATAGCAAGACGTCGCAGTCGGGTCTGGTTAAAGGAGAGGCGAGCTTTATGGTGGAAGTACGGTCTCCGAAGGGAAGCCAGTCCAGTTCTAGGGAAGCGAGCTACAAGGAAAGAGGAAGACCATAAGCGAGCTTGACGGCCAAGTGTTCTGCCCCGCCGGTATCTGCAGACCGCCATCACCGCGCCATGGGTGAGCGTTACATCTGCCGAACAGTACCCTCCCTAGATCGAATTCAAGGAACCCCACCTAGATCGGTTTCGGTGGAGATTGAAAGGAGGAGTGAGCAGGTTAGGGTTTGGTTCATATAGGCCGATTCGAAGTGGGATTGAGCGAATTTGGAGGATCATCTCATCAGGGGATGAAGTCCGACATTGAATTGCCTCTCTCTCTCTCTCTTAGGTGATTTGGGGAAAATGACAGTCGAGAGAGTATGTAGTTGCACCGATCTAGTTTTTTTTTTTTAATTAGCTCTAGTGAAAGACCATTCTGCCCTTGACAAAAATATCACATGGGACCCACGTGCTTGCCACGTCAGCAAACAAACGGAGCTGTTAGAGATTTTTGACGGAAGTATCACATTGATGTCAAAATACGTGTTTGGGTACCACATTGATACTTTTGAGAGTTCGAGTATCAAATTGGCCTTGACAGCATGGTTTGGAGACGGTGACTGAATTTTTCTCCTAATCTAAATATGGTATTGAGTTAACATCTCGAACTCTAAATTTTGATCTTAAGGCATCATATTGTATCCTTATTTTCCTACCAGACAACTTAGAGAATAGAGATCGAGGATACACTTGCTACCAACCCCACTGGCCTCCGAGTCAATCAAGGTGTTAGGCCAAGCAATTCGGCTCCCAGACCCTGTCAGTCATAATGAAGAGAGTCTTATTTTCCCTAGTAGTATTCATACTCCTACAGTTCACAATACTAACAATCTAACTTGTATTCAAAAGGAGTTCAGGCCTGTCCTCATTCTATATCTACAGTTTCCGTATATGACTAACCAACCTTCTTCTATCCTGCAATTTGAAATCTCTTGGGATTACAGTAACCACATCTGCAAAAGAATTTTTCATCTCTTAGAATTAATTGATCACGATCTATAGAAAAGTTCCTCCTATTCAGGCCAAATTGTCTATTAGAAGTTATGAATTGCATAAGAAGAGACATAAAAGACTTGTTGGGATATGATATATCTCACACATATAACCAAAGAAAGTTTATGGGGTGGTAATTGTTATTCAATGCATGCATAAGCCATGTGACCTACACCTAGAGGTTGCTTTATGTTATCATATCAGAGTAACTTGCGTATTTTTCTCAGGCACAGCAATACTAATTTTTCCTACTCACTTAAAGCTAGAAGCCTTCTCAAATGGTCTACCTCAAGATACCGGATATTCAAAGGGGAAATTTGGCATCTTCTGGAAGCTAAAACAACTGGAGTTTCTGGATCCAATATAGAGGTTGAATGGAGAGCTACTGGACATGGAATTCATAAGCTTTTTGCTCAAGTCTTCAACTGTTAATGAAATGATCGACTTGGTAATTGTTAGAGAAAAACAAATTATCCAATCCAATAATAACATGGTTGCTATCAATATTGCTCATAATCTAGAACAGGATCAAACACAATATTATGTTACCGTGTCGGCCCGTTAAAAACTGTCACGTCCCTGATTTTATACACAATAAAAATCGATATATAACCCCATAATTATATATGCGTGAACGTTCAGCCATCAATACAAAATACTTAGAAACTTATTCCCTTTTAACCCAAGTACATATTGATGCCCTGAACCCACAATTTCAATATTTACTCGCTCCACAGAGTCACATAATACATGAGCTTATGAATTAAATTGTCAACAACAAAATAAATCATAAATGCTCCTCAGAGCTAACTACACAACAGAAGTCCTTATCAACTGTAAAGTCACAAAAATGGCTTCCTACCGTTAAGCTGCAAAGGCGCCACCTTAACTTCAGCCCCGATTATCCTAACCTGCAAGAAATAACCCCTACACAGTTGGAATGGTGTACCGGGTTGCCACACAACAAACCCGGTAAGTTTTTGCAAGCCGGTATGAGTAAACTCAAAACCACAAAGCAAAACACATTTCTTAAGTCACCCCAACCTAAACAACGATAAGCATACATCTCACACCTACAGCTATCTGCTTCACTCTTCCATCTCATGCTTACGTAGGTCAACTCGTGACTAAACTACATGCTCAGATTCTCAACGTAGCATTTTATTACACAAATTCCCCGTCAAACAAAACCTCCTTAGAGAATGTTTGAAAATCCCTTGATGCACAACAGTGAGTCACAAGGATCACACTCATTTCCTTCCTGCAGGAAACCTTGTCATCATCATGACATCAAGGTGAAAACAATGAATCACCTGCCTATCCTCACACAGAGCACAATTGTCACCACTATGGTCTTCAAAATAAATCAAACCATCAATCAATCAAATCAAGAAGAAAACAAGGCAATCACAATTCAAAACAAGCAAAACAATTCATGGTAACCCCTGCATATAATTTAGTTCAGGAGGTCACACTAAGTCATGCAATTCAAATCATAGTACTCATCGTAATCTCACACTCTGACTTCTGTAGGTAGCCCCGACCATCACAGCAATCCTCTCGATCTTTGTTAACTTAATAACAATTCAACTCCGCTACCGAGCTGTCATCATACTGATCATCACACAGATAGCCATCATCCTACTGATCATCACACAGATAGCGATCATCCAACTAATCATCACACAGATATCACCAGTCATCACACAGAGAGCGATCATCACGCATATTCATCACACAGATATCGTCGGTCATCACACAGATAACGATCATCCAACTAATCATCACACAGATATCGTCGGTCATCACACAGATAGCGATCATCACACATATTCATCACACAGATATCACCGGTCATCACACAGATAGCGATCATCCAACTAATCATCACACAGATATCGTCGGTCATCACACAGATAGCGATCATCACACATATTCATCACACAGATATCACCGGTCATCACACAGATAGCGATCATCCAACTAATCATCACACAGATATCGCTGGTCATCACATAGATTCATTGCTAGTCATCACACAGATAGCAATCATCACACAAATATCCCTACACAAGCTACACAGATATTCATACACAAGCTTTACATGACAATCATCACGAAGATTCATCATACTGATGTCTTCGATTCATCACAAAGATATTCCTACACAAGCTACCATATCTTAAATCTCACTTAAGATAGTCATACTAGACCCATGGTATCTCAACACATGATATCCTACAATCACAACTCAATACACAATTTCATCAGTCATCACCTAGATAGCAATCATCCAACTCATCACACAGATTCCACCAATACATATATATATATATATCACTCAAATATATATATACATGATCATCCACTCAGGAATGCCACTAATACCACTATAGTCATAGTTAATCCCATAACTCCAAGACAATATGGTAAACCCGTTCATGAATGAACATCGTGAGATTACTCACCTCGAAACTCCTGCTGCGTCTTCAATACAGAATAAAGCAGCTAATCCACAAAAGGATCGTCCAAGAATACTTCGTCAAGTACCTAATCACAATCGGTTTCCACTTAGTAACAATTCACAAACGATTTAAGTCTGAAACCCCTGTTTTGAACTAAAATCCCCAAAGTGACGCCAATCGAGGCGAAACCACATCCGAGACCACCCAATGTCTCCAGAATACACCTATGATCGATATGCCGAAACAACAAGTCGATCGGACGCTCGAATCCTCATGGATCGAAACATCAAACTGTCCGAAACCGTAAAAACCCTAACATGCTCATACGATCTCCAAAAATTACAAACAATATATCGAAATGCTTGTATCGACGAGTAGATCGAACTCAGAAATAGAAACTATCCCTGAGGTGGCCGGAAACCGCCGGAAAACACCACCACAGTGGCGGCACCGCCGCCGGACCAAAGTCGGAATTTGACAAAACTCCCAACACCAAAGTTCTTCATCTCAACTCCAATTTAAACTTTCATAACTAAGACAAAGTCTAAATCATAGCTGTTTGGCCGGAATTGTGAGCCCCCGATGATTTTCGTTTAATTTTTTAAGGTAATTTTTCGCCAATAAGATTTTTCCGCAAGGTGATTGAAGTGAAGGAAGTGACTTTGGAGATTAATTTGGTGTCGAGACTACTAATTGGGCTATTCGAACTAAGTTCGGGCCGAGATTCCTTCATTTGGGCCTAGAAGGTCACAGAAGTTTATTGAGGCAATGCCTTGTTGAAGTTTCGAAAATGATAAGTTGAGTTGTGACAAAGTTTTGGCTTTTGAGTTTTTACGAAACCGAGTTTTGGGCCTAGGAAGAAGTCGAGAAATAACTTAGGGAGTTTCCGACGAAAAACGAGTAAAAGAAAAGCTACGAACCCAAAACCGAAAGCAATTAGCTAGAAGAGTTTCGTAATTTGTCGCTAGGGCAAAATGGACTTTTCGCATGGGCTTTGAATAAATGGGTTAGTGAAACCCCAAAATCTCAAAAACTCTCTCTTCCCCTCTCGGCCGTACCTCTCTTCTCTCTTTCCCCGACCTCACTCTCTCGTCCTCTCCCTCTGCCATCGCCGGAACCACATCTTCCGGCCACCGCCTCACATCACCGCTACCACCAATCGAAGCACCACCTCAATCCGACCTAAACCCATAAGAGATCGACTCCATGCATCGACCCCGACCTCTCTCTTCCACTCTCCTTCTCTCTGCCATCGCCGGGAAACCCAGCTTCCGGTCACCACCTCACATCATCGCCACCATCTGTCGAACCAGGACCCAATTCCGACCTAAACCCAACAAGAATTACCGGCAAGCACTGCTTCCAGCTACCGCATCCAACCACCACAGTTCCCGCCACCATGCCTAGACGGAAAGGCTAGCTCCGATCACTTTCTCCACTCATCGCCACCACAAATTGATTCAGAACAAGCCACTCGTCCAAAACCCGAAGCCTTTGCATCGTCTGATGCCGGAAGACCACCGAACGCACCTCACATCAGAGTCCCGTCATTGCTTGCCTCCGATCTCCAACTTCCAGCCACGATTGAGCCAACCCACCACCATAAATGGAGTCAACGTGTTCTTGTTCGCCGGAACCCTATGGTTCCGATCTCTGGTTCCGCCCAGAACTCTTGCATGCGCCTCACGGGCCGCCGCAGGCGCGTGGACCACCATTGCTCCGTCGCTCACGGTCGCCGGAAATCATCAAGACTTCTTGATTAGGTAATTTCGTGATTCCCCTTTTAGCTGGAGCTTCTGGTTTGGTCTAGATTGAAAACCCTAACTCTATTCCTTAATTTGAGACCTGTGAGGATTTTGGAGTATGCGTTTTGGAGGTTTTGGAAAGGAGAGAAGCTGCTGGGTCAGTTCCATTTCTATTAAGAAATGGTAAGGGTTCAAGAACTCTCTTTCGGAACGAATTTGGTTAAGAGATGGATTGTTGATCTTATTGTATCTGTTAGGTGTCCAAAACAATTGTTGGAGCTGGATTGCAGCAATGACGAATTGGCTTCTAGTCTAGAAGAGAATGACGGTAAGAGACCAGTTACTCTGAATTGTGGTTGCCTCTTTTTAAAGTATTTTCGATAAACGTGCACAATATTAGGTAGTAAATATTTTCAAGTATATTATTATTATTTTCAAACCTAGCATGGTTGGGTCGGCCCCTACTGGGCATGCGAGGACGAAAGCTCACCCCTACAACAGTGTGCAGGTTTCGAGTATGTGGTCGAGGAGCATACAGAGGAGGCACATGGCTCGGCTTGGCGCAATTCTCTTTGACTTTGTTAAAAGAGGGTTTTGGTCCCTTATCATATTTTGAAGTAGCTTGTTGATTTACTTTTTATTTATTTCCTATTCATTTACAAAAATAAATATTCTTGGAGACCCGTAACCCTGGGGCGCGTCTCCCAAGCTTGTAGTTACTTAGTGATTTGTTTTATTTTCCAAATTGGGCTCCGTTTGCAAGCCCTAAACTTTTAGCCCATTTCAAATTCCGCTTTTGAAAATGTGTTGCTTGGTTGCTAGAACGACTTGTCCAAGAAAGTGTTTTGTAAACCAACAATTTATACCCAAAAGGCCTTGCGATTTCGGGTTGATGAGTTATCGGGATATCATTCGTGACATGTCGGTTTCTCATTGGCACGGGATTGCGGCGCTGTGGGACCCCTCTCTCGGGTCACCACAGGAATTTACCTCGCTACATCTGAAATTCGATGAACCCTAGAATTTCAAAGCTTCGATTCGTCCTCCACAAGTGAAATCGTCCCAAGCTGCTTTGGGAGAAGCATCAACGTCTTATGGGCTCCAAAAGCCCTCAAGAATCACCGGCAAATGTGGCCGGAATCAGAAGTTCCGATCTAGGTTCGAAGCATCCCCGTAGCCAAATTTCCCGGCCTTGTAGCGCCGTCTACGGTGCTTCCCACGACGAATCACCACCACAGACGTGCATAGGGGGCTGAGGAGAGCAGCAAACGGTGGCCGGAGGAGGAAGAACGATGCCGGCGAAGGTAAGGGGGCGAACCGGGGTCGGACCGAAGAGAGAGAAAAGTTTCCCAAAATGGAAACTCAGATTTTTCTGATATTTTCCGGAAAAATCCCATATATACCAAAATGGAAATTTTTTCCGAAGCCCATAACTTCTTCATACGAACTCCGATTCTCGCATTCCATATGTCCACGAACTCGTATCTACGCGCTCTACCACTTTCATGAAGGAAGTTTTCTGAGAATCTCAACGAATAAAAAGTCAACTCTTGCGCCCCCCTAAAGCGACGCTTCCTGAATAATTATTCGCCCGAAACACTTCTGCTCCATCCACGAGCCACGAAACCGTCCGATACCCACAATTTAAATTCCGGAAAATCCTCAGAAAAATAAATACGAATTTCCGGGGCATCACAAAAACTCACACGGTACCCGCAAGTTGCCAGGCCTACTCTAGAATGAGAACCACCGTCGAAATTGAACGAGGAAGCCCATTAATGTCACCGTGAACAGTAACCTCAGTGAAGGCCGATAACACCCAAATGAGCAACTCAATCAAAACTCAATCCAGTCCAAAAACAAGTTATACCAGCGTGTAGAGAATGAATAGCAGAAGGATTTCGTCACCTCAAATGTTGCCGGTAATAGCCGGAGTCGCCAGAAAATGTCGGAATCCGTCAAAGACCCAAATTTTTCAAGCTTCCATTCTCTCTCCCCTATCCATGCATGGATGATCCGTGATCAGAGGAGCAACCACGACGAGGAGAAGCGTCGAACGTGACCGGTGCGCGGCTATGCCATCGCCGGAAAGAGGAGAAACAACCGGGTCGTCGTCGCGGGTAGTCGGGTCGCCAAAGAGGATCGTGCATTCTGAAACCTTCTCGAGAATTCTAGGTCGTCAGATACAATCTGCCTCTATTTATAACCGAATTTGAGTTTAATCCAACGGCCCAGATCTAGCGGTGGTTAATCCAATGGCCTAGAATTCATTAGGGCAATTTCTTTTTATTAAATGAATTTCCATATTTCCAAAACTTGGGAAGTTCATAATATAGAGTTAAGGTGTCTAAAATTCCCCCAAAAATTACAACGAACTAGTCGTGTCTTGTACTTTTATCACACTCTTAAATCAAGGATTTCGCCTAATGAAAATAAAATTCTGAAAAATAATCTCGAGCACCTTTATTTATTACTGAGATCGTAAAAGTTATTTCGAACGATCTCACCTAAGATCAATAAATTTTTCCAGGGCTTCATTTATTTCTAGTTTATATGTTTTGGTATCAACTCGTTTATTTCATTTCAATGCCATCTTTTGTTTGATTCATGTTTTTAGAAATAGAGAAATTTTGGAAATCATTAAATTATTTTATTTTGTTTTATTCTGTCCACTCATGCTAAATTTTACAAATATTCTTTCCAGGGTCTTTCTGTTTTACTTTCCCCAGTCTGCAGATTAGTTGAGATCGGATGTACCAAAAGTTCGAGGCATAGTGTTCACTACTCCAAAGTTTGTCAGTAGGTTACTTGTTATTCCGGCTTGTCTATTTCAGTTACTTGTCTAGAATGCTTTGATTACCATTTGGTCATTTCTGTAGGATATTTGTTACCTCTTAATTTTGGGAGACTGAGATTCTGTTGTACTATTTGATGTGGGAATTGTTATTCTGTGAAAACTCTTGATGTTGTATTTCAGTATTTTGGAAATGTTGGCACTTTTTACTTTTATAGGTTTTATGTAGTCTGCCTTATTTTGTTAAATTTTTGGTAGCATTTCTCCTAACGGTGAGCGGCCCGTAAGATCACCTCCGATTTCTAGGTGAATATCGGGATGGGTCCTTTCAGTTACCTAGAAAAGAAAGGGAAAAATGATAACTCAATTGTTAGGGCAAAAAATTAACCTATTCAAACCACCCCAAATTTTGTTTTCATGATTTTCCCTAAAAATTGATAATAAAAAAATTGTAAGGAAAAAAAAAACACAAAAAATAAACTACACATACATCCATCAAATTACTCCGAATAAATAATTACAAGATTTTTGTGAGGAGAAATTTTTATTGACACATATACCAAATTACTTTATGCACACACCCATTTAAAAAAAAAATTAATACATTTTTACCCCTTTTGATAAAGATGAACAAAACAAAAACTATAAAAAACCAAAAACAAAATGAAGAAAAATGAAAACTTTGACTTAGAACTGGAGATGATTAGGACAACCAAGATCCTTCATTCAATAAGAAGACAACTAATTTATCCATACACTCAACAAACTTCTCATACTCTATTCAAGTTTTTTTCATGGATTTGATTGGTTGAACCGTTGCAGTAACAAATTCAAATATGAATATTGTTTATACCTACACTAGCAAGCTAGTTCTCTACATCACCAAGCATAAGTAACACCCACTTTGGGACATCCACGAGACATGCCCAACCGCGACATCCATCGTGTAGCCCTATGTTCAAGCTACGCCACGGTATCCGGAAGAGGCAAATCCGTCGCCGGGAAGCCACGTTCCCGCCCTTGCCAAGATGCCTCCACAACATGGCTTTCTACATGCTTCTTGGACTAGCTAGAATTGTGTGGTTGCTTGTCCCACATCGAAAACCATGTAAAGGAAGAGCATTCCTTCACCTATAAAAGGAACTCTCCTCCCACTTAAACACGATTCATTCCATCTCAATCTCATTACATCTCTTGCAATCTTGTTAGGCCGCAAGGCTTGACACACTAGTACACATTCAAGTGGACGTAGTTTCCCGCTAAGGCGGGAGACGAACCACTATACATCTCGTGTCACTCTCTCTCTCTCTCTTTACTTATCGTTAATTAGATCCCCACGGATCCAAGCATTAACATTGGCGCCGTCTGTGGGAAGCCAACACAAAGGCTTCGTCACCTACCACGAACTTTGACCCGAAAATGTCGAGTCGACGCTCATTCAACATCAAATTGGGGCCGGTCAACGCCCAACATGGCTGGTCAACGCTCGTAGGCAAAGTCAACGCCCATCAAGGCTTGATCAACTTTTGGTCAACGCCCAACTCAAAAAAGGTCAACGCTGAACTATTCACTTGATCAACGCCAACTGCAAAAAAAAAATATAAAAAAATAAAATAAATTGGTGCAAATCTTCTCTGGACACCCAGAGGTCCACTTTGGACACTAGCATTCTTCAGTCACCATCAGCACCTCCGTTGGACTGTACACTGCCAGGAACTGCATCACGTAGCCTTACCCACCAAGTCTCCGCTGAGAACCATCTTCTCTGCTGAGAGTTATTTGACAGAACCAAGTCCTCAAGCCGACACCGCCAGGCAGCAACTCCCGCTACGTTGCACCACCAGCAGCCAAGAATCCGCTCAGTACCACAAGCGGCAAAGCTCCGCGGGCTCCGCTCAACTGCTCCGCCAGAGCACCATCAGCTGCTAGCGTCGAGTCACCGTCAACCTCCAAGTGAGCACAGTACTCCGCTCCGCCGGTCACCAGCGGCCTCTATTTCGGCCATGCTCCGTTAACCAATCATCAACGGCAAAATTCCTCCTCAAAGCTCCGGCATCGCAAGAGCACCGCTGACCAGGACTGCATGGACGAGCACCGCTGACCGAGCAGCTCCACCGCCGGACTGTACACCGCTGACCCCCAAGCACCTAGGTGATGGCGGCATCGTTGCCATTCGATGATTATCATCGAACAAATTCCAGTCCAGTCACGTCTCCACCATCCTCCGCTCCGCCGAGCTCCAGGTCCGCTGCACCCCAGCTCCGCCGAACTCATGCCTCCGCCAAGCTTCTCTTCCGCTGACAAGCTCCACATCAGCTGACAAGCTCTTCCGCTGACAAGCTTCTCTTCCGCCTGCGAGCAAAGCCCAGTGCTCCGTCAGCGACAACCCAGTCCACCAACGGGCCTTCCGCTAGCTATCCTCAGCGGCGGCGCACCGCTGCACCCCAGTTCAGCCGGCCAACCTCCGCCAAGCCTCCTCCGCCGGCCAAAGCTCCGCTGAGCTTCACCGCTGGGCAGCCTCCACTTGATCTGGACACCCATGGAGAGGATCTGGACACCAAACGATCTTCACATCCGGCCACTGACACAGCTTCTATCAAGCAATCTCCAAATCCAGATAAGTGTCTTCAATTGACATTTGGCTCCAGTTAATAAAAACTCAACGCTTTGAATGTCTCTGTGGTTACTGCTCTTCGAACATATCTGCAGTATGAGATAGCATAATTGTTCATACGGATATAAATATCCTGCTATTCTTAATTACTGCTTTACATTGAGTCGTTGACTGCGCGACTACTTGTTCGAAGTCTGGGGTGTACTGGCATGTGCACGCTGTCGGCTACGCTTTTGTTAAAAGACCCACAACCACACACCTATTATGCTTGCCTTTATACACGTGATCTACTATGCTCTAATTCATGACACAAAACCATGTACTTGTGCAAGAGCTATACCACACGTGTAATTGATTTGAATTGCTATGCCACTTGCATGGTCTCTCTGCCATGTTACTTAATTAGGCATATTCATCAGTCAACTCACACATGCATAAGGCTACTTCACACTTCACTTATTTGCTTATGCCAACTACACATGCTTGTCTTGATTAATGATTATCTCAAAAGCCCAAAATATCGCATTTAATGCTTGCACTACATTGTCTCATACATAGGTTCCAGGGCTTATCGAAAATATTGATTTCACATTTCACTGCCATATTGGATTTCACATTCGCGGCACACAGACATATATGCATGATATTTGTCATCAAGCACTACATTTGCTTGTACACTTTGCTTATAATTCTATCGAAGTACATATGCAAAATGTACATATACAAAATACTAGTGTTAATTTTACATACCCATGTACTAATCACCTATTTTGTTTCAAGGAGATATAATCACCAATTACCTCCGCAAGTAGTGAAATCATCATCTCTCTACAAAGAAACTCCGCCGGAGCAATGGAGCGTCATGCTTGGCCAACTCCGCTAGCCTGCAAACCGGCCCAAGATAAGTGCCTTCCTCTTATCTTTACACTCTTGCAACTTGAGCTACCGCCGATGCCATGACTATACATGTCTCTATAACCCTTAAGCATGCCCACAACATGTTATTAGCAACTTTCCTACAAGTACACGCTACACACATACATGCTTAAATTCACTTTCATGTGACATTCATCTAGAACCTTGTGACACTTATAGCTCAATTAAACATGCTCGGAAAAACGCTTGCGAAACGGTTACGACTCGCTTGGGTATCAAAGCATGGCCGCGACTCGCTTGGGCTACGCCCTGCACGCTCATACAGCGCCTACACCCAACTTGCTCGAACACCTAACTCGCTCCACTTATCCAACATGCTTTGGTTACGCTCTCGGTTCACAATGCTTCATACATATGGTTTAGCCTCCGGGCACCACACTTTTTCACGTTTTCTTACATATGGTCTAGCCTCCGGGCTCCACAAGTCTATGGTCTACGACCTACCGCCATGCGGCAGGGCGACACCCCATTATCTCATGCACTTCATACATTAGTGCACCTTCGATGTAACTACATATACGAATTTTTGTCTTTTGTGATACAGGATAGCGAGTCCCTTCTTGCTTGCGGAGCTCGGGGACTTGTAGGGGCCGTGCGCCTCTCGGATATTACTTATGCTTGATGAATTCATGATTTGAACTCCCCAACCAAGAAGCTACTCTTACTCGGGGACTTCGGGGACTTGTTTATACCTACACTAGCAAGCTAGTTCTCTACATCACCAAGCATAAGTAACACCCACTTTGGGACATCCACGAGACATGGCAAGGCCCAACCGCGACATCCATCGTGTAGCCCTATGTTCAAGCTACGCCACGGTATCCGGAAGAGGCAAATCCGTCGCCGGGAAGCCACGTTCCTGCCCTTGCCAAGATGCCTCCACAACATGGCTTTCTACATGCTTCTTGGACTAGCTAGAATTGTGTGGTTGCTTGTCCCACATCGAAAACCATGTAAAGGAAGAGCATTCCTTCACCTATAAAAGGAACTCTCCTCCCACTTAAACACGATTCATTCCATCTCAATCTCATTACATCTCTTGCAATCTTGTTAAGCCGCAAGGCTCGACACACTAGTACACATTCAAGTGGACGTAGTTTCCCGCTAAGGCAGGAGACGAACCACTATACATCTCGTGTCACTCTCTCTCTCTCTCTTTACTTATCGTTAATTAGATCCCCACGGATCCGAGCATTAACAAATATTAAGCTTTTGATTTTCTCTAAATATTTAGGACTCCAAGTGGTCTACGGTCTGCAAGCTTTCTGGTGATTTCAACTTTCTATGGTACGATTGAAAATCTTGGAGGTTAATTGAATGGGAAAATAATATTAAAAAAAAAATCTTCTCTCACTTTGTCTCCATTGATTGTTTGCTAAGTTTCGTTTGCTTGCCAATTTCCTTCGATTTGATTTCATTTGGAGGATGGTGTATGGGTCATAGAGGTGAGACCGTGAGAAATAGGGTGCAAGATTAAGGAGCAGCTTGCTTGGGTTCGATTTGGCAGAAGGAAGAAGATGATGGATTTAAGGAGTGTGTATTAAGTAAAATAAAGAGGGCATAAGAGGAAGTTTGGGGAAAAAATTTGAACAAAAAATTTAAGAGGTGTGTATTAAGTATATAGGGGTGTATGTATAAAATTTCTCTTTTGTGAACTCTTGGCATATGCTCCAATAATAATGTTGCAATACAATCGGATGGAAGAAAAAATGCATCATCGCTCGATGATAGAATGATTAATTTTAATAAAACAAGAAACATAAATAATCGATCAATACCGAATAGTTAGAAGTTGTTTTTTTTTTATTTTTTTCTTTTTTTGTATTAGTATACCAAAGTGAGTAAGTGGAAGATAGAAACCGCTAATTTTTATGGGCCAATATTCCCACTAGAAACAAGGGGTATTAAACGTCGAAAGTAGTTTTTGCATCAATGTTCCTCTGTATCAAACTAGTATATCTCTATTTGGATTTGTCCACAGTACATTAATATATCGATACATCAAATATAATTATTTGATTCACAGGTAGACATGTTCCATGTATTGGAGCTTAAGATTTAATGTTTGACTGTTTTACTGATTTCTATTAATAAGTCCTAGTCTTTAGGGACTAGGTGTTTTAGTTTGATTTAGTCTTTCCAAGTAACCACGTTCTTAGGAGTGTATAACGTGGGTTGTTTCTTCCTTGATTCAAGTTGTAATTGGCGTATTTATAAGCCAAAGTCTCAATTCAATAAGGTGTGCTTTTATCTCCCAGTCTGTGTATGTTTCTGGTGCTATAATCAACTAGGTTTCAACAGTGGTATCAGAGCCCCATCTCAGGGGCCTGATCGTGAGAGTTAGAGTGAGGGAGAAACAGTGTGAGAAGAGAAAGAAGTAGAGAGATGGCAGAGAGCAGTAATGGAAGGTTTGTAACCCCTTCCATTCCAAAGTTTGATGGTCACTATGACCATTGGGCAAAGCTGATGAAGAATTTCCTTCGTTCAAAGGAATATTGGGATCTCATTGAGAATGGGATTTTGATGGTGGCAGCTGGAGCAGTACCAACAGCAGAACAGCGCAAAACGATCGAAGAGCAAACCTTGAAGGATCTGAAAATCAAAAACTTCTTATATCAAGCAATTGATCGAGAAGTCCTTGACACCATTCTGAATACGGATACAGGGAAACAAATTTGGGACTCAATGAGACAGAAGTTCCAAGGTTCAACAAGAGTGAAGAGAGCGCAACTGCAAGCGTTATGCAGAGATTTTGAGGTCCTTCACATGAAGGAAGGAGAGACAGTCAATGCCTACTTTGCACGCACACTAGCCATAGCAAACAAGATGAAGGCCTGCGGTGAGACGATGCAAGAGAACACTATCACTGAGAAGATTTTGAGATCAATGGTCTCAAAATTCGATTACGTGGTATGTTCCATCGAGGAGTCTAATAATCTTGAAACACTGACTCTTGATGAATTACAAAGCAGCCTCCTAGTCCATGAGCAAAGGATGAGAGGTCACAACGAAGAAGAACACGCTCTGAAAGTCACCAGTAGACGAAGATTTGGAGCAAGGGAGGATGATAGACTCGGAGGCAGAGGTAGAACAAGTGGAGGCTTTCGAGGTAGAGGAAGAGGTCGAGGGAGACTCAACAAAGCTATTGTCGAATGTTATAAATGCCATAAGTTGGGACATTTTCAGTATGAATGTCCGGAATGGGAGAAAGCTGCTAACTATGCTGAATTGGATGAGAGCGAGGAGATGCTTCTCATGGCCTATGTTGAGATGCAAGACGCAAGAAGAGAGGAGGTATGGTTTTTAGATTCTGGTTGTAGTAATCATATGACTGGAGATAGGGTTTGGTTTTCTGATTTGGATGAAGGTTTTAGGCAAACTGTGAAACTAGGAAACAATACTAGAATGAATGTGATGGAGAAGGGTACTGTCAGATTGAGTGTTGAAGGCATTGTTCAAGTAGTCAGTGGGGTGTTCTATATTCCGGAATTAAAGAATAATTTGTTGAGTGTGGGGCAGCTACAAGAAAAGGGTCTTGCAATTCTCATCCAAAACAACATGTGTAAGATATTTCATCCTTCAAGAGGGCTGATTGTGGAGTCTTCAATGACTGCAAACCGCATGTTTGTAATGCTAGCAGCTGTGTCACCGAAAGAGTCAACCTGTTTCCAGGCAACCTGTGAGAATGAGACTCAGTTGTGGCATCACAGATTTGGTCACCTCAACTACAAAGGTCTGAGAACTTTGCACTACAAAAAGATGGTGAAAGGGTTACCATTCCTCAAAGCTCCTACAAAAGTGTGCTCCGATTGCTTAATAGGGAAGCAACACAGGGATACCATTCCTAAGAAGAGTCATTGGAGAGCAACTAAGCAGCTACAGCTAGTTCACGCAGACTTATGTGGCCCTGTGAATCCGGAATCAAACAGTGGAAAGAGGTACTTGATTACTTTTATTGATGACCTCAGTAGGAAGTGTTGGGTTTATTTCTTGTCCAAGAAATCAGAGGCTTTTAGCATGTTTAAAAGATTTAAGAGTATTGTGGAAAGGGAGTCCGGTGCTTTGATATGTTGTTTAAGAACAGATAGAGGGGGAGAGTTTACTTCCAAAGAATTCAATGATTTTTGCATTGCAAATGGTATCAAGAGGCAACTTACTGCTGCCTACACTCCTCAGCAAAACGGAGTTGCTGAAAGGAAAAACAGGAGCATCATGAATTTAGTAAGAAGCATGTTATCGGAGAAGAAAGTTCCTAATGAGTTTTGGCCAGAAGCTATTAATTGGTGTGTACATATTCTCAACAGAAGCCCAGCTGCAGCAGTAAAAGATTGCACACCTCAAGAGGCTTGGTGCGGTGTTAAACCATCTGTGGAGTACTTTCGAGTGTTTGGATGCATTGCAAATGTGCATATCTCGGATGAGAAGAGAACGAAGCTGGATCCGAAGAGTTTCAAGTGTGTTTTGCTTGGTGTGAGTGAAGAGACCAAGGGCTACAGATTGTACAATCCAGTTACAAAGAAGATAGTGGTGAGCCGTGATGTAGTCTTTGAAGAAACTGAGGGATGGAATTGGAGTGAAAGTGCAGAAGAGACAAAATGTGTGCCATTAGAGTGGGGTGACGAAGATATAGTAATTGACAATGAGGAAGAGGAGCTGGATGAAGAACAAAATGAACAAGAAGAAGAAGCTATGGTGCCGACACATGAAGGGAATGCATATGAGGTACCAAGTACGAGTTCAAGCAGTGCAGCAACTCCGGCAAGCTCACCTCCTCAAGCGGCCTCACTTGAGTTAACTCAAGCTAGAAACAGAAGATTCCCTGTTTGGATGGAGGACTATGTCACAGGTGAGGGATTGTCTGAGAATGAGGAAGCTCTCAACATGGTTCTCTATGCATCAGGTGAAGATCCAACCACATTTGAAGAGGCAAGCAAGAGCTTGAAGTGGAGATAGGCCATGGATAATGAGATTAGAGCTATCGAAAAGAATGGCACTTGGGAGCTTGCAGACCTACCTCAGGGAGCAAGAAAGATAGGGGTGAAATGGATTTTCAAAACGAAGCTGAATGAACGAGGAGAAGTGGACAAATTCAAAGCTCGCTTAGTAGCAAAAGGCTACGCGCAGCAGCATGGTGTGGATTATGGTGAAGTTTTTGCTCCTGTGGCGAGATGGGACACAATAAGGATGATCTTGGCCTTGGCAGCTCAAAGAAAGTGGTGTGTGTATCAGCTTGACGTGAAGAGTGCATTCTTGCACGGTGAGTTAGAAGAAGACATATTTGTTGAGCAGCCTCAAGGGTACGAGAAGAAAGGGAAGGAGCATAGAGTCTATAAACTGAAGAAAGCACTCTACGGGCTAAAACAAGCCCCTAGAGCTTAGTTTAGCAGGATCGAGGCATATTTTATCAGGGAAGGTTTTGAACGGTGCCCAAATGAGCATACACTGTTCGTGAAGTCACAAGGAGAGGGTAAGATGTTGATAGTAAGCGTATATGTCGATGACTTGATATTTACAGGAAGTGATACTAAGATGTTTGAAGAATTTAAAGCATCGATGATGTCGAAGTTCGAGATGACAGATTTAGGGAAGATGAAGTACTTCCTAGGTGTGGAGGTCGTGCAAAACAGCAAGGGAATCTATTTGAGTCAAAGAAAGTATGCGCAGGAAGTCATAGAAAAGTTTGGTATGAGCAACTCTAACTCTGTGCTAAATCCTATTGTTCCAGGCTCTAAACTTTCGAAGGATGAAGGAGGGGTGCGTGCGGATGCTACACGATACAAACAGATGGTTGGTAGTTTGTTGTACTTGACTGTGACGAGACCAGATCTCATGTTTGTTGTGAGCCTAGTAAGCAGATTTATGGAGAATCCAAAGGAGTCGCATATGCAAGCCATTAAAAGGGTTCTGAGGTACATAAAAGGCACTGTGGAATTAGGCATTTGCTATAGTTGTGATGCTGTTAATGGTGAAGAGTTGGTAGCTTTTTCGGATAGCGATTATGCCGGTGACTTTTATGATTGCAAGAGTACATCTGGTTATGTTTTCATGATGAGCAATGGTGCAGTGGCGTGGTCATCTAAGAAGCAACTAGTGGTCACATTATCCACTATGGAAGCTGAATTCATTTCGGCAGCTTACTGTGCATGTCAATGTATATGGATGAGACGAGTTCTTGAAAGACTTGACTGCAATCAGAGTAAGTCCACAATGATTTTTTGCGACAACAGTTCTTCCATAAAGTTGTCAAAAAATCCGGTCATGCATCGAAGGTGCAAACACATAGATGTCAGATATCACTTCCTTCGTGACCTTTGCAAAGATGGTGTGGTGAAGTTAGTTTATTGCAGCTCGAAGAATCAAGTAGCTGATGTCATGACGAAGCCGTTGAAGTTCGATGACTTTGGAAAATTCAGAAGCTTGCTTGGACTGTGCAGAATGCCTGGAGAGTAAACTGATTGCTTGACGCAATGCAGTTTAAGGGAGGAAATATTGGAGCTTAAGATTTAATGTTTGACTGTTTTACTGATTTCTGTTAATAAGTCCTAGTCTTTAGGGACTAGGTGTTTTAGTTTGATTTAGTCTTTCCAAGTAACCACGTTCTTAGGAGTGTATAACGTGGGTTGTTTCTTCCTTGATTCAAGTTGTAATTGGCGTATTTATAAGCCAAAGTCTCAATTCAATAAGGTGTGCTTTTATCTCCCAGTCTGTGTATGTTTCTGGTGCTATAATCAACTAGGTTTCAACACCATGCACTCGTAGGGTTATTTGAGATTGTACTTTACCTCTGTAACGAATTAGTCTACCTCTGTATCGAAGTACGTTTACTTGATCTATCAATTCTCTAATCCACTATTTTTTTTGTTTGCATGTTATTTCAAGCATTCCATTAGTTGGTAAACCATTTTTTTTTTTTTTTTTTAACAAAAGAGGGTCAATGGCCCAAGGCTTTCAAATCCTCTGTCCTCAATATCTTGTCTCCTTCCCTATCCCTCCATTACTATGCTTACATCTATCATTCTGCTCCAACTAAGCTAACAGCCCTTTAACTTTGTTAATTCTACATAAATCTATAATTTCTAAAAATAGGCTCAATGACCAAATCCTCTGTCCTCAATATCCTATCTTCTTCCCTATCCCTCCATTAGTATGCTGACATCTGTCATTCCGTTCCCACTAAGCTAACAACCCTCTAACTTTGTTAACTCTACATAAATCTATAATTTCTACAATAAAAATCTAATAAAAAAAAGAAAAAGAAAAAGAAGAAGTAGGATGAAAGACTTCTTCCCAGCTCAAAAACACAGAGCCATACTCGTTGAGAAAACAAAATTAGGACGATTTTGGCTTTGGATTCGATTCAATCTGCTCACCGTTATAGTTTTGTCCAAAAGAGTTTTGACCTTCTTTTCGATTCAACTATTTATGAGGTGAGTCGATTTTCTATTTTGTTCTATATTGGTGATTTTGGTTGTGTTCGGATTCAGTTATATGAGAGACATAAAAGAAGATAGAATATCGGAGACAGGAGATTTCCTCCCATGACCTAAAAATGTTGGAAAGAAAAGATCCCACATTAAAAAAGTTATAAAAGATAATATAATTTATAAGTGGGTGGCTCACACCCAGTTGTACAAAGGCATTTTGTGTTAAAACCAAACATCTATTGCTTATTGGGTGGTTAAATTGGGTCAATATTAGTACAATGGTGGATCACGGGCCACGCTTGTCACTGTTTAACATGGTATCAGAGCGGGTCTCTCTTCAATCACGTCTCCAATTATCATGGGCCCGATTTGTTTTCCTTAAATTGATCATCGGAAAGATTCTGATTGATCATCGTAAAAACAGATAATATGACTTATAAGTGGGTGACTTACACTCAATTATACTGAAGTATTTTGTGTTAAAATCTAACACCTACGAGTGAATAAGTTAGGACAATATCGATACAATAATGCGCTATGCGCCACGAGCCACGCTAATTGTTGTTTAACAAAAACAAAATGTCAAAAACTACACTAAAAAATCGTAATAATTTCATATTAGCCAAGTCACTTGTAAGAAATTCTGATACCTTATTATTAATCGGTGATTATCTTTAATGATCTCCCTTGTCTCTTTCCTCCATTTTCAGAAGATAATGAAATCCAGTATAAGTGCTCCATAAATTCCATTATCATAACTTGTCCTAACTTAAATACCAAAGTCCTCCACCTAACTCGTCGTCCATGATCTATAACTAAACAAAGCGGTACCAAAGTCCTCCACGTAACTTGTCCTACCTGATCTATAACTAAACAATCCTCGAACCTTCAGAGTTGAGACACAGTAAAATGGCAGACACCATAGTCTTCTATGCTGCTCCAGGAATGGGGCACCTCATCTCCATGGTGGAGCTAGGCAAGCTGATCCTCAAGCACTACTCCCACAAATTCTCGGTCACCGTGCTCTACGCCACCGGAAGCATTATCGACACACCGAGCATCCCCGCCTACATCGACCGCATCACCCAGTCCCATCCATCCATTTCCTTCCTCCGCTTCCCACGCGCCGCCCCAACTAACCACCATGGCCAAACTCGTAGCCTGCCCGCCGTGTTGTTCGATTTCGTTCGTCAGAACGACCCCAACGTCCGCCGTGCGCTACAAGAACTCTCCAAAACGTTTCGAGTTCGGGCGTTTATCATCGACCTGTTCTGCGCCTCCGCGATGGCCATAGCCAAGGAGCTCAACATCCCAACTTTCTATTTTTTCACTTCGGGCGCGGCGGCTCTCGGGGCTTTCTTATATTTACCGACGATCCATGCACGAGTGAACGAAAGTTTCAAGGATATGACCGACACTGTGTTTGAGTTTCCGGGATTGGGGGCTCCGTTGCGTGCTGTCCACATGCCTGAGCCGATGCTCGATCGGAATGATCCGGCTTATTTGGACATGGTCTACTTCTGCTCTCATCTTGCTCTATCAGATGGAATCATAGCCAACACTTTTGAAGAGCTCGAGACTCCAGCGGCGATTAAGGCCATTTCTGAAGGTCGATGTGTTCCTGATGCGCCCACTCCTCCTGTCTATTATATCGGACCTTTGATCGATGAAGAAAAGGCATCCGGCTCTGCACATTCGGAGGAGGAATGTCTGTTATGGCTCGATAAGCAGCCGAGTAGGAGCGTGGTGTATCTCTGTTTCGGAAGCATGGGGTCATTCTCGGAAGCCCAAGTGAGAGAAATTGCCAGTGGGTTGGAGAGGAGCGGTCAGAGGTTCTTATGGGTGGTGAAAAAGCCACCTGTTGACAACACCAAACAGAGTCATGGCGTGGATGATTTCAGTTTGGAAGCTCTTTTGCCGGAAGGCTTCGTGGAGAGGACTAAAGACAGGGGCCTGGTGGTGAAGTCGTGGGCGCCGCAGGTGCTGGTACTGAAGAAGGTAGCCGTGGGCGGGTTCGTGACTCACTGTGGGTGGAACTCGGTGCTAGAATCGGTGATAGCCGGGGTGCCAATGGTGGCGTGGCCGCTCTATGCAGAGCAGCATCTGAACAGGAGTGTTCTGGTGAATGACATGAAAATGGCTATTGATGTGGAGCAGAGAAAGGAAGATGGGTTCGTGACTGGGGATGAAGTGGAGAGAAGAGTTAGAGAGTTGATGGAGTCGGAAAAGGGAAGAGAGCTCAGAGAGAGGAGTTTGAAAATTGGGGAGATGGCTTTGGGTGCTGTGGGAGAGCTTGGTTCCTCCAGAAGAGCTCTGGCCAACTTTGTTAACGCCATTGAATGATTTGTCTCTCTTTCTCTAATTGTGTGTATGAATAGGAATGTCAATGTGATTTTAGATTTTCTGTTTTTGAACGTAATGTATATGTAATTCTAGATGATGAGCATGAATAGAAAGAATATGAATTGGTTGTGCAATACATAACATTTTAGGTTGCAAGTTCCGTTGCAAATGGAATTTAGGATTAGTCATTGTGCCAAAACTGGCTGTTACTGAATAAAGGTGGTAATAGTGATTGGATACATGGTGACTTTGTGAACCTCAGAGTTGGTTTACATATTGGTTGGAGCAATCTGGAGTCTGGTTCCAATTTTAAATGAAAAAAAGACATTGAAACCAAATAGATTGCTGGGAAAATTAAGTTTAGTTGGAACAGGGCGACGCCATCGGATGAGAATTTCAGTGGCAGTGATGATTCTGGTGATGGGTATAAGCTTCCATCAGCAGTGAAAGGGATGCATCAAGCAGAGCCATCATGTAAGGCACAAACACAACTAGTTTCAATTCAAGAGCAAAACAGAGCCTTCACAGTTTGCCACTATTTTCCATCAACAACTTTCCAACACTAGAGGAGGTTCCTCACCAACAATTCAAACTCTCAAAAGAAGTTGGACTTGGCATTACTCAACAAAAATAAGCCCTCTAATTTCTTTAAGCCCTCTAATTTCTTTATATGTCGTGTTTTCAACCACAACCACATGTCCACATAGTAAATTGTAATTATGTCGTGTTTTCAACCATAATTACAACTTACTATATGTTAATATTTAATGATAGAGCGACCATTTAATTTTGATGATTAATGAACCGATCAAAGACTAATTGAAATTTTAAGTTTGATAAACTGACACCCTGATGACTGAAACCAACATAATCAAAATAAAAAATTCTAAGAAAAGTTAGTTTTGTTCCGCCAAATCCTGATCTAAGATTTTAGAACTCGATCAAGAGAGTAGCCTAAACAAGGGAAACAAGCCCCAATATAATCTAGCTAAGGTGAGGGCCAGGTCTGGAGAGTGATAGGGATTGATTTACTTTCAGATAAACAAAGTAGAATCAAACACTGAAGATTTCTCGGGAAAGTTTATAGTTAAGAGCAAGGATACAAGAACTGAACAAATGCTCACAAAATTTACTCCTTGGGCTCAGACCACAGTGCTGCAAATGTTATCCCGGATTCCCGGCCACTATTTTCTTCTCCCTTTTCTCTTAGGAACAGTGTCGGCTTTCACAAAGTAAAAGGTTAATTTTAAAAAAAAAAAAAACATGAACTCATTCAGTCGATCAATGAAAAACTGAAGCATCAATTTTGCGTGGAAGAGTGTTTGACTGTCACCATTCTGGGCCAACTTTTAGGTCCCCGTTTTTCATTTGCTTCCATAAATTTTCAACCACAAACAATGCTGATCTACCATTTTTATTTAATGTTTCAGTACCTAATACATGCCATGGTTTAGTGGTATATATGTTTGCCAACAATGCCCAAACCATGTTTAAGGCTCACCCCAGAAGCCTAAACAAGTGAAAGCCAACATAATTCAGCTTTGCTGAGACCGAATCCCAAAAACAATCCGTCCATCCTATCTTATAGTTTTAGGATCCTCGTTAAGCTACTCTATTCTACAGGAATTTTCGAGGAATTCAAGCTATTACCAAAGAACAAAAAAACACTGTTGAGTAACCCGGCCATGCAACCATAGGCACCCTAGGGACCACAGATTCTAGCACCAAGTTCCACGTACAATCCCACCCATGGCTTCTTTCCACATATTAAATAAACACCAATATCATTTTTACACCATGTCTAGGGCTAAAAGCAGCCCCTAACTAAAAGAAAATTAGCTACTCATCATCTTAGAAAACACACGAAAGAAATACATGAGTTTTGGAAAGAAGAAAGAATCAAAAAGATGGAAAACAAGCAAACGATTGATCTCCAGATTCCAGCGATCGATCGTTTCTAGGCTCCAAACTTTACTTCTTCTCCTCGAGTTGCTTGAATGGTTTCTTCCTTCTCTTGTGCGTTGTAGACCCTGATTGTGACTTCTAAAACCTTTTATTTTGTCTTAAAACTCTTCTACTTTGTTCCCTTGTAGACCTCTAACTCTTTTCTTCAAAGAAAAGTCATAATCTATTGAAAATCCTGCCACGCACTTTCCTTCTTTAAGCCTTCTTTCCCTAATTTGCTTCGAAAACCCAATAAACACAAAAACAAATAAATTATCTAAAAATAATATAAACTAACAAAGAAAAGCATAGGGTTAAATAATAATAATGTCACATAAATATGCTCCTATCAAATAGGTGAAGAGATTTGCTTGGATTATTGATGGCTTAGGGCTGAAGCAAACCTCCTCTTTATTCTTCAAACTTAGCTACCTAAACTTATTAATGCTTCTTATGGTGGCGGAGCTGCCAATGGTGACGAGCATGAGACATACCCTTCCAGTCTCAATCTTTACCCTAGGATTTGGCAACGGGGCTCTACCCTCAATATCATAACCTAGTTCGAATCTACTATGTATTCCCTAGAGATTTTAGACTCCTAGGATAATAAGGTTGCCTCTGATTCTATGACTCACTGTTGTTAGTCAAATAGCCACCTTCAAGTATAAGGGGTACAATTAATGGTATAGGGATTTAAGAAATGTTGTCGACACGAGGATTGGATTCCTTTCACTAACTAGGGTGTGAACCTAAGGAGAGCTAGAATATGCAAATGTTCAATCACGAACCTAGAATCACAAGAAAATCTAAGCTCATGGTGAGTATGTGCAAGATGGAGTAGTAATTTGATTTCGATTTTTTGAATATAGTTTTGAATTGAAAACAACTAGATACTCAAATGTAAACTAAATTACTCTAAACTAAACTAGTGATCAAATGGATGAAAGATAGGATTGAGATTGTCTACCACTAACCTCCCTTGCAAGTATTGATGCATTTAAATATGAATGATGCTAAATTAATTAACCAATTTCTCTCCTTACATCCCTCTCGGGTATGACAAGGGACATGCTCCTTTTGTGATATCAAGCAACCCCTCTCGAGTGTAGTACTTAACTACTTAAGTCTTGCATTTCAATCCGGTTAGGTATCTAGTGCATTACCCTAAGTGCATAAAGTTTGGAAATGAAGAAATTATGCAAACTAACCAAGCTTATCTCTAAGTTATTGTAATTCACAACTGATACGCTAAGAGCAAGTCCACCGGTGTGAACTTGACTGGTCATAGTCAAGACAAAGCTGATGTGGTGACCGACTGTGGGATTTATGCAGCTCCAGTGGTGGAAGCTTGACCGGGAAACTCCTTCCCCTTCTTGACTATAGCCAAGAAAATAGTCAAGTCCATGACTATTTCCATGACCGACCAAGCCCACATGCCAGCTCGGCCCAGGCCTGATCGTGGCTGACGTGATCACTATCTCAGCAAACGATGACGCGCCGAGGAAGGAAAGTGAACAACAGCTTGACGACGCGTGGCGCCGCAAAGTCTCTAGGCGTGAAGCCAGTCGCTTGTCGCGTAGTGACAGAGAGAGTGGGCAGGCCTGCCACGTGGAAGATAGCCGTTGGTCCTATTTGAAATCTGGGCCTAACGGTCAATTAATCCCACCCCTTCATTTCAATTAAATGGCCAATCCTACGGCTTACAATTAACATGTATATATATGTTTGTAACGTTAATAAACAGTAACAAAAAAAATTTAAAAATATTCTAAACATTTCTCTATAAATACCTACCATTTATTTTACATCTCACACCAAAAAAATTATCTTTCATAGTAACCCAATTTTGTGCTTCCTCCTCTTCATATAGCTCTCATATTCCAAATTTATTTATATCCAATATGGCTGAACAAAGGGGAAACACACGTCCAGTGGCCATATGCGTGGGAGATCAAAGTGAAGATGATAATATCCAAGACAAAAGGAGATGGACGGATGAGGAAGATGTTCAATTGTGCAAGTCTTGGAAAATTGTAAGCCAAGATCCGGCTGTGGGCACAAATCAGAAAAAAAAAAAAAAAAAAAACGACCTATGGATGCGCGTGAAGTGACACTTTGACGCAAATTGGCCCCAGAGCCGAACAGCTTCTTCTTTGCAGGGAAGGTGGAAAATTTTGAAGGTTGAATTCTTTGAGTGGCATTGTGCATTAAGGCAAGCGAAAAATTGGTACAAGAGCGGTTCGAATGTGGTTGATGAGGTATGTATTTGTTGATAAATCATTTAATTTGTTGATACATTATAGTAAAATATGTCTTGATAAATAATGTAGTAATTATAATATCGTTTTAATTGTAGTAATTGTTTTTCGTTATAATTAAAATAATTAGTTGATAAATAATGATGTAATTACAACAATGTTTATATTTGTACTTATTGATTTTTATTGTAAAACGGTGAGATACTTTCTTATTAAAATTATGACCTTTATATTTGTTGAGAAATCATTTAATGTTAATACATTATAGTAAAATATGTCTTGATAAATAATGTAATTATAATATCATTTTAATTGTCGTAATTTTTTTTCGTTATAATTAAAATAATTAGTTGATAAATAATGATGTAATTACAACAATGTTTATATTTGTACTTATTGATTTGGGGAAATTACTATTCACACCCTATACTCTGGGTGTGTCGACAGTTTAGTCCCTAACATTTTAATTTTAACAGATAACTCCCCAAACATTCAAATTTCACACAATTTGGTCCAAAATGACCATTTTATCCCTCACTTTTTTTTTTTTTATATATATATATTTCTTCTCTCTCTCTTTTTGTTATTTTTTTTGCTTTTCTCTCGGCTCAAAACGAGAGCTCTGCTCTCCCCTCTCTCTCTCTCTCTCTCTCTCTCTTCTCGCCAACTCACCTGAGCCTCCCTCGTCGTCTCGCCGCCAATCCGACCATTCCACCCTCCATTTCCATCGAATTTCATCAAATTAAGAGCCTTTAACGAAAACCCACCTCCAAACTCACCACCATTATATATCTAATCCCCGATCCGGGTCGGACTCCATGTCATCCATGAGATGAAACAAAGCCCACGACGAGGAGGAAGACCGACCCGGGTACCTAGAAGCCCGCTGCTTCTCAGCACGGTACCGCTTGCGGAGCTTCTTCATCTTATGACGGCACTGCAACGCGGTCTTGGGCGGCAAGGATGGAGCCGCGGAAGCCTTGGCGGCGGCGACGTGGTCCTTGAAGATAAAGGAGAGCATGCAGAGAGAGAGATGAGAGACAGACATCTGGCTTCTGCAAACAGAGAGAAAAGAGGATTCAGTTTGATCTGTTTGGTTTTGCAGGTAAGACTTGATTTCGATTTCGATTTTGATTTATGAATTCATGGATGAATTATCAACTGAATTAGATTTGGAGCGAGAAGGGAAGTTGATTATGTGGAATTGGGGATTTGAGGGTTGGCCCGATGAATCCGGGTCAGGAAGAACAAGCGCGAAGTTCAACAAGCGAAGAGGTCTTGGCTCAGTCCTAGCAGAAATTTCTTGATGGGTCGCCCAATCCTGTGGTTATGGAGAAAATGGTATATGCTGTTTTTGATTTCTTGCTCTATCTGTCTTAATTTGTGATTTTTTTTCCCTCTGGGTTTAGTAATTTAGGGATTTTGGGATTGTTTGATCGTGGGTTGTTGTTTTTGCATTTGATTTTGGTTGTGGGATTTAATTTTTGTGACTGGCTTTCAGTTGCTGAAGGAATGGGGGAAGTGAAAGGGGTGACATGTAGTGCGAGTTGGTGGTGTTGAAATTGTTGCAATATTATCTTATTTGGCTAGTGCTGAATGATGCATGCTATGTTAGCTTGAAGGTGAACCTGTGATTTTGATCTCAATGAATGTAGTTGAAACTGGAAGTACAGGGGAGTGCAGCAGAGACCAGGGAGAAAATGGGCGGCGGAGATTTGTGACCAGCGTCGCGTGGTTCGGGTTTGGCTCGGGACGTTCTAGACGGAGGAGGAGGCAGCCAGGGCTTATGACATAGAGGCGATCAAGTTCCGAGGAGAGAGAGCAGAGCCGTCTTTCTGAGCCGAGAGAGAGAGTGAGAGAGAAGCAGAAAAATAAAAAAGAGAGAGAAGAATTATATAAAAAAAAAAAGGAACTGAGGGGTAAAATGGTCATTTGGATCAAATTGTGTGAAATTTGAATGTTTGGGGAGTTATCTGTTAAAATTAAAATGTTAGGGACTAAACTATCGACGCACCCAAAGTACATGGGGGGCCTAGTAATTTCCCCTATTGATTTTTATTGTAAAACGGCTAGATACTTTTTTACTAAAATTATGACCTTTATAATAGATGACCCTTCATAATAGCGTTTATATTTGTACTAATTGCATTTTTTATTTTATTTTTTAATTACGTAGCAAGATGAAGCACATAAATTGTGGCATGCCGGGATGAAGAGAAAAGGGAAGAAAAGAAGACACAATTTTCAGAGTTTTGATAGTTACGTTGTTGTGGAGGGCTTTGAACAATTTAAAGAAATCCCTAGCCATACATCCGGAGGAACATCAAATGTAGGAAGTCAACATATGCACACACAACCAATTGCTGAAAATTCCCCCATCAACTTGGACATGGATGTAGATGAGGTAATTGCAGGTGAAACTGCAAATCCTAATGTGAGGCCTCAAGGAAGGAAGGCTGCGAAAGAAGCAATTCGAAAAGGAAAGAAGGCAACGAAAGATCAAAGTCCTTTGTCAACCACACTCGAGAGTATAGCGAACAACCAAATAGAGGCAACCGTGGGCAAGAAAAAACTCGATGAGGAATTCGCTCGAAGTCTCCAAGAGGAAAATCAACGAGCATGTATCCTCTTGCAAATCGAAATTCAAAAAGAGCAACTCCTATTACAAGAGAGGGAAGAGCGAATTAAAGAGAGGGAAGAGCGAAATAAAAAGAGGGAAAAGCGTATTATGGAGATTGATACAAGTCAAATGACACCAAATAAAAAGCGTTATTGGTCAAGAAAGCAAAAGAAGATAGCAGAGAAAGAAGATCTTGGCGAGCAGACGTCACCTTCTATGGGTGGCTTCTATGGGTGGATACTATCCGCAACCCAATTTTGGTGGTGCATTCCCACAACCAAATTTTGGTGGTGCATACCCACAACCTCCTTACCCCGGTGCATACCCACAACCACCTTAACCCGGTGCATACCCACAACCACCTTGCCCCGATGGATTTCCACAACCTCCCTTCACCTGTGGATTCCCACCACCTCCCTTCACCGGTGGATTCCCACAACCCCTTACCCCGGTGGATATTATCCGCAACCACCTTACCCCGGGGGATATCCTACACAACTACAATTTTCACCTTTCTCTACGGGTGATTCCACCAACCCTAACCCTAATGATGCTTCAAACACAAATTGGATTCCTAGAGAGGATGAGGATCATGATTTTAATAATTAGGTGATTATGCAATTTGTGTAATTGTATTGTTTTTATTCCTAGTTTTTCATTTATGTAAGCATAAATTTTATGAAATAAAAGTTGTATTTGAAAATTCCCCTTATTAAAGCACACACCTTATATTCAAAATCATAGCACATAATAAACATAATACAAGCCAAATTCACCTTTCACATTGACATAAAAAACATAGACATTAGCCAAATTAAAAGCACACCAACTCTCCAAAACATAATACAAGCCAAATTCAAAGCACACAAACATAACAAAACATAGATATTAGCCAATTATTCCAAAAAACCTATATTATGATCTAGATCTCCATGTTGCCTTGAAAGTTCCAGAAATGCTCTATCAGATCTTCTTGAAGGTTTGAGTGACTGTTTGTACTTCTAATGGCATAATATCAATCCATGAATCCATTGAAGTAATAACCATCTCTACCAACAGGATCAAAGTCATCACCGGTCGGTCCTTCCCAAACTTGGGCCAACCTGGGCCTCATATTGTTATCCTCTTCTTCATCGGACTCTAAATCGTCATCGCTGTCATCTGGTCTTTCATCCTCGATTATCATGTTGTGTAATATAATACAAGTCAGCATGATGTATCGAAGGTCTTCTTTATCCCAGCCACGATCCACTCCTCGAACAATACTAAAGCGCGACTGTAAAATGCCGAAACATCTTTCCACATCCTTCCTGTACCCCTCTTGAGCCTCAGAAAACTTCAGATCCTTGGGTCGTGTAGGCCTTGGAATTGATTTCACGAAAGTCGCCCATTGCGGATAGATACCATCAGCGAGATAGTAGCCTAAATTGTGAATCCTGTTATTCACTTGAATTTGGATTTGAGGGGCTCGACCAGCAGTCAGCTCTTCAAACAACGGGGACTTAGCAAGCACGTTGAGGTCGTTGCATGATCTAGGCATTCCAAAAAAGGCATGCCATATCCATGTGTCATAAGAAGCGACTGCTTCGAGGATGATAGTGGGCACACGTTTTCGACCAATGTATTCTCCAGCCCAACCTGTTGGGCAATTCTTCCATTGCCAGTGCATGCAGTCGATGCTTCCAATCATCCCAAGAAAGCCTTTTCTCTCAGCTTTGGCGAGAAGTCTTCTGAGGTCTGCCGGCATAGGAGCCTGGAGGTATTCTGCCGAGTACAGATTAACGATTCCTCTTGTAAATCGTTTCAGAGCCTCAATGGAGGTAGATTTCGCCAACCGACAATACTCAGCGCATTGATCTGCCCCGGCACCATAAGCAAGCATTCTTAAGGAACATGTCAACTTCTGCTGGGGAAGCAGTCCGACTTTCTTAGTAGCATCTGATTTCTGGACAAAGTACTGGTTATAGCAACAAAGGTCACTAGAGATGCGGTTGAAAACATTGTGACTCATCCTGTACCGTGTCCGGAATACCTCTTCACTGAAAACTGGACGCTCCACAAAGTAATCTTCCATCATGTTTTTCCCTCTTGATTCTCTAAATCGCTCCTTATTCGGTGCACGTCCCGGTTGAGAACCCCGTCGTCGTGATCCGGAGGAAGCTTCAGCTTCAGCGACTGCTGCTACCACAATAGCATTAGTTGTACACATCTCTTCATGATCTTCATCTAAAGATTGTCGATACTTAGCGAACAATCTCTTCATTGAAATGAGGGAAGGAGAGGAAATGTGTTGGATCTGGAGATATGAAAAAGGAGATTTGTGAATATCAGCTTGTGTGTGAATGGTGTGCTACCTCTTGCTCTATTTATTTACAATTATCACATAAAACGTTATCAGACTTTGAGGACACGTGTCCACTCTTGGTTCGACGTAATCTGATCTGAAATCTTAGATAAGATTACATCAACAATAACCGTTAGATTGAATAGTATACAAATGATCTGGTCCGTTCAAAGATGTCGGTGGTTATTTCAAGCGTTTCAAAAAAATTGTCGGTGGTGCTTTCACTCATATTTATGAAAATTGTCGGTGGTGCCTTCACTCATTTCATGAAAAATTGTCAGTGATGCCTTCACTCATTTTAAGGAAAATTGTCGGTGGTGCCTTAACTCATTTCATGAAAAATTGTCAGTGGTGCTTTCACTCATTTCAAGGAAAATTGTCGGTGGTGCCTTAACTCATTTCATGAAAAATTGTCGGTGGTGCCTTCACTCATTTCAAGATAAATTGTTAGTGGCTCATAATTTGTCCACCAAAAATATTAGAGAAAAAAGAAAATTACATAATTATGACATTAATTATTCATAAATCTCCATTATTAGCATCAAATATATTTTAATTTTAAAAAGGAGAAAGAAAGAAAGAAAGAAAAAAAAAGTGAACAGTAAAAATCAATGAACAGTCATGGCTGGTCAAGAAAAAAATCGGGTGCAAACCCATGTCCAGTGGCAGTGAACAGTAACTTGACTGGTCGAATTCTCGACATTTCTTGACTACGGGTGAACTTACTCTATAAGCAAGCGCGTAATTTAACCTTGTAAAATGTAGTCGTCAGTATAGAATAAGTAGGGATCGTTCTAGTCGGAGATTAAGGGTACACCTATAATTGCATAAACAAATAAAGAATTAATATAAGTATAAAATATTATTTACAAAAATAAAACAAAGAATGAAGATATATACAAGTTAACGTAAAGAGAGGGGATTTTAGGATTTTGTAATAAAAAAAATAAATGAAACAAAAATAAAAATATAAAATACATATACAAGGGGTGGAACGCAAGGAACAAAGATCAAAACCACAATCATATGAATGAAATCCAATCACAAATCCTATAGTTGATCTTCTATGTCATGAGAAAGAAGTTGACCATGTGAAACGTTAATAAGCAAACGATTTCCCATATTTTACTTTCTTTGAATATTTAATCTAAGTGAAAGTACCTAAATTAATCCTATTGAACATGCAATCATAGTCTAAAAAGCTAGCTAATCAAGAACACATTCAACGCATGAAGAATAAAGAAATGATGTCAACCAAAGTGCACAACCTGGTATGAAAAAGTTCATCTATTTGCAATCCTCCTTAATTGATTTCGACTTTTGTCCAAAGCCTTTACTACTTATGAAATAGGTTTACAAAACTATTAGGTGAATTCTTTACCTAAATCTAGCTCTAATTACATGCATATATCCTAAGCTGGCCACCAAAGAACATAAACATGCAAAAGTTTTCTGTAATCCAAAATCAATCAAGCAATCTCACATAAGCAACATAGAAATTAGCACAAACAAATTGCAACTTTATTTCAAAGCATAGAGACGGGCTTTAAATTTTGCCCTTAACGTCATGTTAACTAGAATTCATAGTTTACGAAATCAAACAATGAAAACAAAAGAAAAAGATGAAATACACCATGAAAGATGAATGACAAAGCCTTTAGACGAAGAACTTGAAGATCTTTGAAAGCAAGCAATCTTCTAGGGATGACACAAGGGTGGATGGTTTGATGTATTGCATGGCTTCTCCTCCTCCTTGGTTGATAACGCAGACTATGAAGACTAGATAATGGAATTGATTTTTGGTGTGTGAAAAGAATGAAAGAATTGGTGAATGAAAACATCCCAATGATGCATCTATATATATATGGGATGTTCAAGCCTTCTGGATCCTTCTTTTAATTTCTAGGAATTATCTGATTGATCCACACAGCTCCAACCAATCAGATAAATCCACGTCAGCGTTCTTGTGTCATCCAACCAATAAGAAGCCTTCAAAATTGCACCTTGATTCTAGGAAGATAATCTTTACCGAATTGAAATGAATATTTTCTGATTTTATCTCCTAAAATTTGTCCAAATAGAGGTGTGAGCAACAAGCAACGTATCTGAACTTGTTTCCATCTTTTCTGCATGTTGTAATCCCTTAAAACTCTCCAAGGATGATGCCAAACCCTTCTGGAAGCCTCTAGGACGTCACATATGCAATATTATCTGAAATATGAAGCATAATTTGGCCAGGGATTCCCGATGTGATTTGGACCTCAAAACAGAAATTCCCATCAAAAGTCCGATTCACGCCCAGCTTGACCTTCCTGTACTAAATCGGCCATAACTTCTTCTAGAAAAATGATATTGATAAGCCGTAAAAATATCTGGAAACCAGACATTTGAGGCTTTCCATCAATATAAAGATCATCATCTAGTTCTTTCTGAGCTTCTCTCAATGCTCTGTCGAAGTTGACTGTGTTGCACATGCAAATCAAATCAGAAATCTTTCATGCGTCTTTTCAGGTTTCCTAGCCCCATCAGGATTCCTTATGTCTTCAGGACTCCCAGTCAAACAAGGACTCTTCACATGAAATGTTCTTGAACCTTCCGGAATCTTCTTTTACTTTTCTAGTTCAACTAGGACTGCTTGTGTCATTAGGATTCATTTTCTTGGCAGGAATAGGTTTCCTAGTCCAACTAGGACTCTGTATTTTTCGGCATTTTTCTTCATTTCTCCGAACATGTTTCCTAGTTGATCCAGGATTCCTGGTTTACCTGGGATTCCTAGTTGGACCAAGAATTCCTGGTTGGACCAGGAATACTCCATTTCTTCATTTCAGCTCATTTCTGCATCTCTTATGCCTTACCTTTGTCATTCTCAACGTTCCCTTGCTTCTCATTTGCCTTTAAACTCATTTCTTCTCCATTTGCTCATTGGTACCTAAA
The DNA here is from genome assembly GCF_002994745.2 of Rosa chinensis. Lineage (NCBI taxonomy): Eukaryota > Viridiplantae > Streptophyta > Magnoliopsida > Rosales > Rosaceae > Rosa > Rosa chinensis. The sequence continues at coordinate 51,194,622 of NC_037094.1, read as the reverse complement.
AATAGAAACTTTAGTAAAATTGATTTATTTAAGGAAATAACTAAGTAAAATATGAGGAAATAACCATTAAAACATCGCATTAAAATGCTCCTATCAACAACCCCCACATGCACACTTAGTGTGCTTTCATGCGTTAACATTCAAAGGTTACTAATTTCTAAACATTATATCATGGCAAACACACATACTCAAAGTGGTAAAGTCTAAGCATATGCATTCAACTCTTGAGCTAGCATGAAGACATGTTAAAGAAAATTGCATCACATCATATTATAACACCAATCCATACAAGATTGGCTAGGGCTTTCAACCCTAGCCCCAAAAAAGTACTACTCACTCATAACTACATATACTAACTTCATAATCAAATTAAACACCAAAATATAATCTAGAGTAAAAGGGACAAAGTTGGCTTAGTGCTATGTCAGATGGTCCCCAAGCTCACGTCTTGGTGGTGGTGGTGGTGGTGGTGATTCCCTCTTCTTCTTACTCTTGAAGATTTGATGATAAAATATAGTGAATCTTGTATTATGTATTGTGTGCATCGGTGGAGTAGATGGTGATAGAAAAGAGAATGAAGAAATGATGTAGTAGTGGTGGTGGTGATGGAGGAGATAGAATAGTATGGATAGTATGAGTTTGGATTTTGGGAGGTGGACATGGAGATTTTGTGGTGAAGATGGTGAAGAAAAGAGATGTAATGGGTGGTATGGGTGATTTTTTTCTTCCTTGTGAGAAGATATACTTAAATAAATGGAGGTAGAGGTGTGAAAATGGTGAATGGAAGCAAAATGGAGAAGCACAAGCATTATAAGAAGCATGGAGGTGGAGTATGAGAGTGGTAATAGATCCCAAAAACAAGGAAAAAGGGTGTGGAAGAGATGGAGTAAAAAGAGGAAAGTAATAATGAGCTATTAAAGATAGTAGAGTAGAAAATTATGGCTAAGGGAGAAGAGAGAAGCAGCTAGCTCTCTTTATTGTGCATGAGAAGCATAAAATGAAGAGTGTTGGAGTAGTTTTGGGTCACCAAAGTCAAGGTGACAAGCATGGGAGAGAAAGTATGCATAGGGGTGCCTATTATCCAAAAGATAATATGATGGATTAATCTTGTCATAATCTTGTAGGATTCTTCTAGGACTCTCCTTGATAATTTCAGCATCATAAACCTTCCAAAAAGGCACAGCCAAGCCATCCAAAAAGGATTTTCGCCCAAGTTACCCTTATTTGACTATGATTCATTCTCTGCTCCTGACGTTTCCTTCTTGGACTAGGTTTGACTTGCTATTGCCATGCTTCTGGATGGTTCTCGACTCCTACATTACTCTACAAAATAATGTCTTCTAGAATGATCAACACCCTTTGAGAAAAACTCCAAGTAAGTCACCAAAAAGCTTAATGAAAAGTTGATAGTTTCTGCCTTCTCGTGAAACCTAATTTGAGCATCAATTCCCCCTGCCTTGATGACGTTTCTGACCAGCTCTTGGGCTCATGTTGTACTAAAACATCATGTCTCTAAGGAATGCTAGACCTTTCTACAAGAGTTTACTTGGAAGGTTGCAAGAAAAGCTCTCCAAAACTGTTCTCGAAAAGCTGATTCTAAACTACAGTTTTCTGCTTTGCAGCAACTGTTTTGCACAACGATTTTTGTGGACTTCCCTTGTAATTTCTGGCTAAAGGAATGATCACACTGCATCCTTAGCATATGTACTTTATGGTTAATGCCTTCGTTGCTCCATTTAAACTCCTATTTTTCTGAGAATGCTTCACGAAGTACTTATGCCGCCAAAAGTGGTGGTGCATGAAAAATTCGCCTGGATTTCACGTTTTTCTCCTCGTTAAGATTTTCTACAAAACATGGAATTAGATTAGTCAATACTAAATTGGACTTTTAGAACAAGTAATTTATATGTTTTAGGGCATATATATATATATATATATGAATTATGATCCAACAATTGTAGGATTATACAACTTATGGATCCTCCAACTCTACTTACTAAAGGCAAATGTAGTGATCATCATCCAGCCAGGTGTGAAAATTAAACCAAAATGACCCTTCCTTCTGAAACGTAAGGAATAAATACTTGAGGACCTAAGGCAATGTGATACCTAAGTTCAAACATTTTTTTTTCTTAACAAGACTAAGAGTTCATATAATGCTTAATCGCCTACATATTGAAATTACTTCAGTAATGTTCTTTTGTTTTACCTTGATGAAATTGAAAGTGTAAGGGCACAAGTGATTTAAGGTGTAAAGATTAGAGAGAAAAAATGAAATTTACCCTTTTTTAGTAGAACCGATAATTTCATTAATAATGTGGTAGCATTATAAAGAAACCTGCCTTATAATGGCTCATAAAAAGAATAGAAAATTACACAGTAGCACCAGACCAAAGATATAAACACAGAAAACCCACCTTCAAATAGTTTTATACAAATAAGGACACAAGCCCAGGCCCAAAACCTAATAAAACAGGCCTGGCTCCAAATGTTAATGGAAAATGACCAAATTGCTCAGTTTTCATCACAATTTACGCGCATGCCATTGACATAATACACAACAACCAAAAAATCCCAAAATGCAAAACGCAATCAGAAACCCTAAAATCTCCACCGACAGATCCAACGCAGTAGCAACGTAAGGTTTTCTTCAATTTTGACGGATCCCTCTCTCCCTCGATCCCTCACAGGCACAATTCGATTCACCATTGTCGCTTGAGATTCAAACCATATTTGATTCGGTTTGGGGTTTTGGATGTGATCCGTGTGAAATCGGAGACAAATGGCTTACCTTAGGAGAGCGGATTTGGACGGAGATGGCAGGATCAGCGGAGCTGAGGCCGTCGCTTCCTTTCAGGGCACCAATTTGCCCAAACTAGATCTTGCTCAGGTTCGTCATCCTTTGGCTTTAATCTTCAAATTTGATTTGTTTCTCAACATCTGGTATTGTGGATTATTGAGCTTGAATATCGGAATATCATAGTTGATAGTGAGTAGGGAGATTTAGAATTCTGTCTGTCATTTTCGAAGCAACTTCACAGTCACTAGCTTGGAAAAATTGGAGTAAATGCTTGGTTTGGATTAGTTTGTTATATACATTACCGCATTAACGACGTGAAAGAGTTGGAGGAATTTTGATGATGCTGTGTGTTTGTGCTTATTTGGAGCTGTTACCACTGAGTCTATTGTTTCCTTTGCAATTCAAAACTTTGTCTGGTACTGAGAGTTTGAGTAGCACATGATTTTACATGGCTTGGGTTAGTACATTGTATGAGACAGATTGGAAAAATATATTTTATAGTAACAGAGATAATTTTTTATATGAGCTAGTCTCAGTTCGACTCTGTTTTGGTGCTTATTTCTGCATTACATCTAGAACATCATGATCTTGTGCTTTCAATATTTGAATGACCGATTGACATTAATGTTGTTATGGGAAGATTGTTACAAACGCAATATAGTTCTTACATGGCTCCAAGTATACCACGTAAGCTATGTGAGCTTCTATCTCAGTTTCTATAAAATTTCATTACTTTCTGTACGTCTTTGGTTATCAATTGATGCGGTGATTTTTCCAGAGAAGCTAGGATATGGTATATATAGAAGGTGAAACCATGTGAATGTGATCAAGGTAGGTAAATAAAGTTCAAACAAGCAGATGTGTTTAAATAAGAACCATAGGTACTATATATCTAAGGTGCATTGCATACATAATATGATTTGATCTGCTACTGTTCAAATTGAAATGATCTGCAACTTTATAGTTTATTGTTTATGTTAATGATTTTATCTGCTACTATGTATAGGTGTAAAAGGGAGATGGCACAACAAAATCGGTGAGAAGAAAAGCTTCGGCACGTAGGAAAAAGTTTCCAAGCACAACAGTAAAGAGACAAAAGCAGAAAAAAGTGGAACAAGAAAGGGAAGAAGAGGAGGATGAAGAAGAGGAGGAAGAAGATGAGAAGGAACAAGACAAGGGAGAAGAGGACAATAAAGTAGAGGAGGAGGAAGAAGAAGAGAACAATGGAGCAAGAAACAAAGGCAAAGACCAGAAACAATCATATTGCCAATACAAGTGCAATATGATTATGAGTGCAGCGAATGCAGTAGCAGGATTGGACGAGTGCAGTAGCAGTAGCTAGATTGGACGACTGCAGTAGCAGGATTAGGCGATGATGAGTGCAGTAGCAGAACACGAGTAGAAGTGCACTAGCATAATTGGACGAGTATGAGTGCAGCAAGAACTTGATGAGTATGAGTACAACGAGTGCAGTATCAGGATTAGGCGATGACGAGTGCAGTAGCAGAACTGGACAAGTATGAGTGCAGTAGCAGGGTTAGGCGATGATGAGTGCAGTAGCAGAACTGGACAAGTATGAGTGCAGTAGCAGGATTAGGCGATCACGAGTGCAGTAGCACAACACGAGTACAAGTGCAGGAGCAGAACTGGACGAGTATGAGTGCAGCGACTGCAGTTGCACGATTGGACGAGTGCAGTAGCAGAATTAGGCAATGAGATGAGAGTAGTAGGAGAATGAGGTTTTTTGAAGTAACATAAAGGGATTATTCTAAAAAAAAAAAAACATAAACGGATTGTTCTAAAAGAAAAAAATAATAATAATAATATAAACAGATTATTCCAAAAAAAAAAAGTAACATAAACGGATTGTTCTAAAAAAAAAAAAAGTAACGTAAAAGGATTATTCTCAAGAAAAAAAAAAGTAGGATAAAAGGATTATTCTAAAAAAAATGGGGTAAAGGAATTAGAAGTCAAAAGAAGTAGTTAAGGGTAAAAAAGTAAATTAACCCATGACATGTGGCAAGTGGAGAGCAGATTGTCTTTATTTGTAAGATTTAATCCTTGTAAAGGAATTAGAAGTCAAAAGATGTAGTTAAGGGTAAAAAAGTAAATTAAATCATGACATGTGGCAAGTGGAGAGCACATTGTCCTTATTTGTAAGATTTAGTTCTTATATATTTAATTCAATCTTTAATGGATCTATTTGTTAAGTCATTTTTTGTCAATAACTTATATGTAATTTATTATAAAAAGAAATTCCCCACATTACTACACTTACATATGCCTAACCGCTTATAAACATAGAAAAAATTAACATAGTAGCAAAATAAAAATAACCAACCCTATACCATAACTACATCAAAACTTCTGATGAGTTTCCTCATCCAGGCTATCCAATAAAGCACTCCGTAGGGTAGCACTGAACATCCGAATTGTTGATTCAATAAGGGATTAGTGTTATCCTGCATGGGATGCGGTATTTAAATAGAAGAAAAAAATTGTAGGCTCAGCATCGAAAGCACTATACCAAAAACCAGTCCACAACCCAAACCTGACCTAGGCCCAAAAAGAAACCCTAACAATCGCTACCATTCAGAACCTGTAGCCACTTTCAAAGAGTCGCTGCCAACAATCTACCTCTTGCGGCCCAAGAGGACGTGCACTGCCTCCCTTAACCAACTCACCCCAAAAAGTGTGTGCCAAGCGTTGAAAGGAATGAAAGCTAACAACATCAACCCACAACATCACAACAGAAGAGCATCAATGTCAGCAACGCAACCAATAAAACCATCAGATTCATCCTTGGTGCAAGAAGTAAGACTTTGGAGGAGAGTGAGGCCAAAAACATCGATGAAGATGATCATGTTAGCGTGAGTCATAGCTTAACATTAGGAATAGAGTATATTGTAATTATATCATAGTTAGTACTTACCTTTTCTGTGTGTGGTAGATAATAGAGACGTAAGTCAATTGTATTCCTGTAAACCTTTTTATATACCTCCACTATGAGATGAATAGATTATCAGAAAATTCATTCTCTCAACCTTGTTCTATTTGACTTGGTATCAGAGCAAAGATCCGCAAAGGACTTTGTCTTTTTCTTCAGTCTTCTCTCAATACAAGGAAGACAGTTGACTTGGAACCTTCTGTGGGTTAGACGACGTTGTTCTCCAACTGTTGGAAGACGTCATCCTTCTTCTCCGTCAACTGCATCATCTCACAGTGACGATTGGCTTCGCCTTCAGCCCAAGGCCGCCGTTCCTCCTCTAATCCAGTCGGCCTCGTCTTCAAGACCGCCGTCGCTCCTCTTACTGAGTCGGCTTCGTCTTCTGCTCGAGACCGCTGCCGCTCCGCTCATCAATCCAGATCGGCCCCATCCTCTCTGGATCACCGGCCCGGCGTCGTTCTTGGTTACCAGCCCAGAATCGTCCCTCTCTTGGTCCAGATCGGCGTCGACATCTTCTGCAGTCAAGGCGACCCGACCCGTGCTACAAGGCGAGGCATACACAAGGTGCGCCGCACCAGTTCGAGGTCCCGTCCGATCGCCGTCATCTTTTCAGAACAAGGTTCGTCAGTTCCCGGCGACACCGCAAAGCACCCAGATCGTCGGCTTCATCTGTGAAGATCGCCGTCCTCATCCTTCGGATCGCGTCGCTCCATCTCGTGTTGCTTCGCCGTCCCTTCAGTTCGCCGTCCACAGTCAATTTGGTCAACTGAGTCAGCCTAACTCGGTCAACCCATCAGCCCAGTCAACTCCCATAGGTCTCCAAAAAAAAAAACCAAAAAAAAAAAAATATATGTTATTATTTTTGGAGCCTTCTGTTCTTTTTATTTCCGCTGCATACTTTGGGATTTGTGTGTTTTTTGCAATTGTATTATTGCAATGGGTGGTGGTGACAATGACGGTCAGAGTTCCAAGATCCATGAGGTCCAGAAGGTTGAGGTTTCTGTCCCACAAGGCTGGAAACTGAACGGATACCCTAAAACGAAAGGTTATCATCCTACAGCCTCTATAGCTGGTCGTGGTAAGATTGGTATGGTTTTAAAGGTTTCTCACTTTGTTGGTTCTGATACATGGATTATTGATTCTGGTGCCTCCGATCATATGACTTATGATAAATCATATTTTACTGAATTGTCTTCCCCACCAATGTCCTATGTAACCAATGCCAATGGTGAGGCTTTTCCTGTGTTAGGGTCTGGGTCAGTTCGTATTACTCCTACTTTAGAACTTCATAATGTCTTATATGTGCCTGACTTGTCTCATCATCTGATATCAGTTCCTCAGTTGAATACTGAGTCTTAGTGCTCCGTAACTTTTTATCCTATGTATGTGATTTTTCAGGATCTTCTCACCAGGGAGGTAATTGGTCGGGGGTATCTGAGGGGCAGGTTGTTCCATCTGGATCAGACATACGCAGGGGAGAAACCAGGTGCACAGTCCCGCGCTGCTTTGACTTCGAGTTCTAATAAGCTAAGTGAAATTTGGTTATGGCATCGCCGTTTAGGGCATCCCTCTTTTAGTCTCATGCGAAAAACCATGCCTACTTTGTTTATTGGTGTGGATGAGTCTGTCTTACATTGTGAAACATGTGTTTTGGCCAAAAGTCATCGTGCTACTTATTCTCCTAGTATTTCTACTAAGAGTGTTATTCCTTTTGAATTGATTCATTCTGATGTTTGGGGACCTTCTAGAGAGCCTACTGTATCGGGTATGAGATATTTTGTGTTGTTTATTGATGATTGTACGAGATTGTCATGGGTTGCTCTTCTTAAAACCAAAGATAAAGTATTTCCAGCTTTTCAAACATTTCGCACCCTTGTTCAAACCCAATATCATAGCACCATTAAAGTTCTTCGTTCGGACAATGGGGGAGAATATGTTAATCATGTTTTCCAAGAGTTTTTTAAAACCCATGGGATTGTTCACCAAACTACATGTCCACAAACACCAGAACAAAATGGAGTGTCCGAACGGAAAAACCGTCATTTACTTAATATGGCTCGTGCCCTTCTTTTCAGTGCTCATATGCCTAAGTATCTTTGGGGTGATGCTGTATATGCTTCCTCCCATCTTATCAATCGTCTTCCATCTAGTGTCCTTCAGGGAAAAATTCCCTTTGAGGTTCTTGCATCTCATGTCTCCTTACCTTCATTTCATAATCTTCCAGCTCGTGTCTTTGGTTGTGTTGCTTTTGTCCATGTTCCTAAAAACCAGAGGTCTAAGTTGGATGCTCGGGCACTAAAGTGTGTGTTTGTTGGCTACGGAGGTTATCAGAAAGGGTACAAGTGCTATCATCCACCTACCAGAAAGTACTATGTCACTATGGATGTTACTTTCTTTGAAGACATGAGTTATTTTTCCTCTTCAGATACAGCTCTTCAGGGGGAGAATTCATTTTTTGAAGAGCTGTATCATGGAGAGGGGGAGGAATCAGAAGAAGGAGAAGAAGTCATACAGGCAGAAGGTATTTTGACGGATCCAGTTGAGACCATCAGCTCGTCACCTCCAGAAGCAGAAGTTGCAGACATCCAAACACCAGTTTCAATCACTGAAACTACTGAAAATGAAGTTGAAGACGCAACTGCCCCTCCTGCCATCACTTCTACCCCTAACCCACAACTTCCTGGTACTGAAGATCACCCATTTGAGGTATGTCCACCCACTGGTACTAGCAGTAGTGAGTCTAATGTTGAGCAATATGTGTTACCAAATAGGACCACTCGAGGTCAATCAGCTAAAACATATGAACCTACTCTTACTGCCAAATCAAAGTACCCAGTAGCCAATTATATGTCCACTAGGAGGTTGTCTAAGTCATATGAATCATTTGTGAATCAAATATCTGCTGTATCAGTACCTAACAGAGTGCAGGATGCATTGGGGGATCCAAAGTGGAGGAAGGCAATGGAGGAAGAGATGGAGGCGTTGCAGAAGAACAATACTTGGCAACTTGTGCCTCCACCACAAGGCAGGAAGGCTGTAGGTTGTCGTTGGGTGTTTACCGTGAAACATAATGCAGATGGATCAGTGAATCGGTACAAAGCACGCCTTGTAGCAAAGGGGTTTACTCAGACGTATGGTATAGACTACGATGAAACGTTTGCTCCTGTTGCCAAGATGAACACTATTCCGGTTCTGCTCTCGTTTGCTGCTAGTTTAAACTGGCCGCTCCGACAGTTTGATGTCAAGAATGCATTTCTTCATGGTGAGTTAACTGAGGAAGTTTACATGAGCCTTCCACCTGGGTATGTAGTTTCTTCTCCTGGTGATTTTGTATGCAAATTGAGAAAGTCTTTGTATGGTCTCAAACAGTCGCCTCGTGCTTGGTTTGGGAGATTTTCACAGTTCATGCGGAAGGTTGGTTACAAACAGAGCAACTCAGATCATACCTTGTTCCTCAAGCATCAACAAGGGAAGGTAACAGCTCTAATTATTTATGTGGATGATATGGTAATCACAGGCAATGATACTGTTGAGATGGATAGACTACAGAGACAGCTAGCCTCTGAATTTGAGATGAAGGACTTGGGTGAACTTAAGTACTTCTTAGGAATTGAGGTAGCCAGGGGGAGAGAAGGGATCTACTTGTGCCAGAGGAAGTATGTTCTTGACTTGCTAACAGAGACAGGTTTGTTGGATTGCAGACCTATTGATACTCCTATTGAGCAGAATCATTGTTTGGCTGAGTATCCAGATCAGGTACCTACTGATCGAGCTCGCTATCAGAGGTTAGTTGGGCGCTTGATTTATTTGGCTCATACTAGACCAGATGTTGCATATGCAGTGAGTGTGGTGAGTCAGTTCATGCATAACCCGAGTGAGAGTCACATGGATGCTGTTATGAGAATTTTAAAGTATCTGAAGTCAGCTCCAGGAAGGGGAGTATTGTTTTCTAAACACAACAACATCCTTGAGATTTGTGGCTTTACAGATGCAGATTGGGCTGGAAATATTACCGACAGAAGGTCGACATCAGGTTACTTTACCTTTGTGGGAGGTAATTTGGTTACATGGAAGAGTAAGAAACAGAAAGTTGTGGCACGATCTAGTGCTGAGGCTAAGTATAGAGGTATGGCTCACGGAGTGTGTGAATTGTTATGGCTGAGGAATCTGTTACGTGATCTGGGTTTCAAACTCAAAAGTACTATGCAGTTGTATTGTGACAACAAGGCAGCCATTGACATATCACAGAATCCAGTACAACATGATCGTACTAAGCATGTGGAGGTTGATCGTCACTTTATAAAGGAGAAGCTAGATGCCAAAATTATTAGCTTTCCTTTTGTTCCAACTGAAGAGCAACTTGCAGATATACTTACTAAAGGAGTTTCCAGGAAAGTGTTTTATGACTCACTAAGCAAGTTGGGCATGGTTGATGTGTATGCGCCAACTTGAGGGGGAGTGTTAGCGTGAGTCATAGCTTAACATTAGGAATAGAGTATATTGTAATTATATCATAGTTAGTACTTACCTTTTCTGTGTGTGGTAGATAATAGAGACGTAAGTCAATTGTATTCCTGTAAACCTTTTTATATACCTCCACTGTGAGATGAATAGATTATCAGAAAATTCATTCTCTCAACCTTGTTCTATTTGACTGATCATATTTGTGAGAATTAGAACACCAAGTAGAAACTATGGCAAAGGCCTAAGAAGCCTATATAGTCATGAAACAAAGAAAAACTCCTCGACCAAAATCAAACAGATGGGGAGAAGGAAATGGGATGAGAGAAAGAAGAGGTAGGTTAAGGGAGAACAAAGGTTTCAACAATATTGTCGACAGAAAGTATCAAAGTTCCTAGAGCCACAGACGGAGACAGCTAGGGTATAAGTACAGAGAAATTTTTCTCTAATATAGATTAACCTTGTTTCTTTCCCACCATCCTTTGTTCTCTTTCTTTTGTCTCTCTTTAGTTATACATATAACATCTTTTACTATTTTTTTTTCCTTCTTCCTTCTAACACCATAGTGATTTCAGAGTTCTATAGTTCCGACCCAATCATTTATTAGAGATATATAATCATATCGAGAACCTTTGTTGTGTTACTATGCACAAACCTTAGGACCATGTTAATTGTGCAACATCCTTTAAGCCAAATCAACGTCGCCTATATATAGTGGATCCAATTTACATATATTTCTATGTGTAATTTTATACAATTTGTCAGCCTCATGTTTAATAATTAATATGCAATTTTAAGAACTGCATGTTCCAATAATCAAGACTCGAGCTTGCAATTTCGAATATGTAAATTTCTTGGAACCTCATATTTTACATATATTACACCGACTAACTATTTTGTGTCTATCTATTAGATTCTTATATTGATCAATTTTGTGAACACTTCAAATCTCATGTTTCGAATGATAATAAATTTTTCAATTATTTTTTCATTTGTTCAGACTCCATAGTTCTAACCTCAATGATTACAATCTAAAGCGATGGAAACCTGGGCCGCGTTTGTTTAACAGGGTATAGGTATTGGATTGTAATATTTATATACTATCTGGTATATTAGTATGTTTGGCGACCCAGATAACATGTAACCTGATTAAATTAATCTTGTCAGGTTGGGATATCCAATCTGGTTAAAATGGTAAGATAAAATATATCTGGTAAGAGCAACAAACCTTCTCTCTTTTTTTTTTCCCTCTCTTTGTCTCTTCTCTTTTTTATTTCCTAAGAACTGCAACCACCGTAGAAGAGCTCGTCATCATCCTCAACCTCAGCCACCATCGTTGTCTTCAACTTCCAAACCTCCATCTTCTACCTCATCGCAGTCATCAATTCCTCATCCTCTATCTTCTTCTATTCTATTCTATTCTTTTTCTGGTATGTTTTCCATAGACTTCTCAATTGCTGAGATTTCCGATCACCGCCACTGCAACTTGCTCCAGTCTCCTGAATCAATCAATCTACCTTGCAACGTAGATTACTCGTTTCACATCCAAATTTGATTTTGACAAAATTTGCATTCAGATGTCAACAAATTTCATCTACAACTGATCTGTCTCTCTCTTCTTCTTCTTTTTCATTTTTTTTGTTTTTTTTTCCCCTGATTTGGGAGTCAGTTCCAGGGTAAGGGAAAGTTTAATATTTAAATTTTGAAATTTTATTTAATTAGATTTTATTGGATATAATATTAGGGCTGGCTTGAAATACCAAACCTGCCGAAACCAGCAGCAAACCAGCCGAACCGTTGCAGTCGGCGCCGAGAGATTTGGTTACCGAAGCTATGGTACGGTACTGCCGTACCGAACATATGTTCACGGCTCGGTAGTGGTACTGCAAATTAGAGAGGTTCGGTATTACCGAACCGACCGAAATAGGTTCTTATAATTTTTTAATAATTGTTATTAATAGGATGATATGAGCCGTTCATCTCTAGCAGCAATTAATCACAATCGTTGGATCTGAGTGGAGAGTGGGAAAACCTAAGGGGTTGAGAGGCTCAGACCTCATTCCCGAAAGAAACAGCCGCGCGCTCTCTCTCTCTCTCTCTCTCCCTCTCTCTCTCTGGACTCCATACTCTTTCGCTCAGAACCCAGCCCCAATTTTTTGATTCTAGCCCCAATTATACAAAGATCTTTGCAAATCCAGTCCCAAAAACACAATCTAAGCAAGATGCGAAGCTCAACAACATAGATTTCAGCCTAGATATCCTTTGATTTTCGAAATCCCCAAATCTTTCGAAAACCTAGGTTAGTTGCTTGGTTGAAGCGGTTGTTCAGAGGCTTATATGGTGTTCAGCTGGTGGTTCAGAGCACAACGAATTAGGTAAAATCTATTATCTATCTACTTTTAGTCTTGTCTAATTTGTATGATAAAAAGGTAATCTACTAAGTGATTTTGTACAGGCCAAGATGGTGGGAAACAAATGGGTCTGAACTTTGATAGAGTGAAGTAAGTAATCTTCTCCGATGTCTCAATTAGTCTGTTTCATTTTTCGTGAATTGTTGTTGTGGAGTACTAGTTCACTTACTAGAATTTTGATGCTTTCTGGGTCGTTCATGTGTCTCATTAGACACTGAGATATAAATCTTCAACATTTACTATGACTTGATTATATGCTTGCTTATTGTTCTGTGTATATAATCAAACAATCACTTCCAGCTTGCTTATTTAGTTCAACTGGGATCTGTATCATTTGTGCTTTTTACCTGAATCTAACTTGTATACCATGTGCTGCCAACACGAATGTAACTTACTGTCAACGATTATCGCTGGTCATTGCAAATCAGTTTGTGTACAAGCATAGAGAAGATCGAGATCTTTGATTAGGTAAGCAAACTTGTATGTGCTTGGTTGTGTTTTGATTATTTGAACTGTGATTATGTGTAAATGACTTGCTTGCAGAAAGTTAATAATTTGAAAATATTAACTTTGCATATTTTTATATTTTCATCAACTTGTTACTATATTGACTTTGCTGTTTTTATTCTTTTTGTGGTTTTTACTTTGAAGGAACTGCTGCACTGAGTTTGGGAGGTGCAAACTCTTCTACAACAACCGCTACTTGAAGATTTGGATGCTGCAGACCTCCAATTCAAAGATATAGCTGCTGTGTTTTTTTTGTTAAGTGATAAGAATCATCAAATCACTAGCAGATTTTTGTTCCTTTGAATATTTATAGTTCCTAACTTCAAATAGGTAAATATTTAAATAGTTTAGACTTAGAAATCAGTGACATATGATTTGTGAACTTGTAAATTGTAATGTAGAACTGGAACATTATTAACTATAGGAGAAAAGCTAAGAGAAAAACATCAAGTCTAGAACTCACATCTTCATAAGAAAGTGAGGAATAGACTTTGATGAAGAGGTATTTATTCAGAAAATTGCAGAGAGTTGAGTATTAAGTATTTGGTAAAAACTGCCCAGAAAAAATGGGCTTAAAACAGGCTAGAATGAATAATTGGGCTGAAAAATATCAATTAGTATTGGGCCCATTCATCTATTTCGGTTGGGCCTGAACCGAAACTAAACCGACCGAAAAGTCGGTAACCGAAAGCTTCGGTACCGACTTGTTTTGGCACGGTAGTGGTATTGAGTTTGAGCATACCGACAGGTTTCGGTCGGTAGACGGCTCAGCCCAAAAAACATGGTAACCGTGCCAAAGCCAGCCCTAGGATATATATCAGATAAATCACGTCTCCTGTCCAATCTTGTGCTGAAGTGCTAAACACAAGATGAGATTTAGCCAATCCATTCCCAATCTAATCTATTCCAGTCATACATCCTCTCCAATCTAATCGTGTGTGCCAAACACGGCCCACTGATGTTTCATAAGGGCGGATTACCAATTACCTTATAAGAGCAAGTTCACCTGTTGGGTCACCAAGTCACCCACTATTCACTGCTTTTTAGTGTTAATTTCACCCTCTGGGTCACGAGCACAGTGTATTTCGTGCCCTGGGTCACGGGCACAGTGTATTTCGTGACCTAGAGAATGAAAATATACACTAAAAAGCAATGAATAGTAGGTGACCCGGTGACCCAACGGGTGAACTTGCTCTAAGAAGACCTAAAATTCATTGAACTCGATCTTTTGGTATTATATTCTCGTAGACTGATCCAATAGGTCCAACGTCAATCTACCGTCCAAAGAGATTGTTAACCTGCTGACATGGAATACATTTTTGATGTGGCGATAACATGTCACCCCAATCAATTTAGGTGTTGACACTTGGTGGACTCATTAAACTCTACTTGGAAAGGTTGGGTTGGGTGAGTCTCACCTCCATTTAAATTTTAATAAGAAAGTTCCTTCTATTAATTGGCTTTGCTGAGGATCGAACCCACATCCACACGCATAAATATAAAATTGGAGGATAGATTACAATCACGACATCGCATTACTCAACAAACAAAGCATCCATTTCCTCTAACGAGTACAGCGTTTTCAACCACAACCTACTACATGCCAAACTTTAATGGTATAAGTTTACCCCCAAACCCCAATTCTAGATTTTGAAGCTTAAAACCCCAATCTAGCTTTAGGTGTGGACTACTAGTGTTCTGACAGGGTAATAGTGACTGGTGGTTTCTTTGTGAGCATTGGATGGAGCAATCTGCGGTTTGATGTACTTTCAGATGCAGAAATATGGAATAGAATCAATAGATGCATAAAAATGCAGGGAAAAGTTTATAGTAACAGCTACGAGATACAAGAACTAAAACAAAGGCTCGAATTTACCATAGGTTATCGGCGTTATCCCAGCATGCCAATCAATGCTATACACCAAAGATTGGTTTGCGTGTATTCGGCAGAACACATTTTGGCATTATGCTGCTATGCACTTCAAACAGTCGTTTCAAAAGGAAATTCAGTGAGGTGATGATGCCATTGATGGTTACCGAGACACTGATCGGGAAACTCAAAAAGTCTTTTCTACAAAGTAGAGCATAATGGATAGGCACCTAATCCTTCATCAATGAAATTTCAGTACCTCCTAGGCCCTAGTTGCAGGAAGACTTCAACTCTAACAATAAACTCCGAAACAATAAACTCGAACAGTCACTGCAAAACAGAAGCATCATTGTTGCGTGTGAAGAGTGTTTGATTGTCACCATTTTGAGCCTTTTAGGTCCGCGTTTTTCATCTGGTTCCTTAAATTTTCAACCATAAGCAATAGAGAACCTCTTACCATTCTATTTAATGTACTTCGTGTTTCAACACCAACAACAAGGTATAGGTTTGCCATCAAACCCCAATCCTATGTTTTGAGGCTCACCCTAGAAGCCTAAACAAAAAGCCAACCTAATTTAGCTTAGGTGAGGCCAAATTTACATCACAAAAACAATTTGTCCAGTCATTCTTCAGTTAATATGTTCTATTTTGTTCTTACAAAACCTCCAACTTGAACCATATAATGTCAAGCAACGGAAGGAAGGCTTTGATTAAGAAACTGACATACTAGGAGCACTGTCATGTTCAAACTTTTCCTCTTTGCCATAAAAGTATGAAGATGCACTGAAAACCGCTCATCTGCCATCAATTCTAGCTTAATGATGCTGCAACAATAGCTACCACCAAGGGAATCTCAACGTCTTCCCCTCAGATATTCTGTCTACAGCTTTTCTCTCATGCCGACAAATTTGGCAAGCAAGGAATGACCTTGTGTTCCGCTACCCAGACAATACCAAAATTCTATGAAAAATACTACCGATGCTCTCTACCCAAGATCTATATATGTATATATAAGGTGTCAGCAACTTCTAGGACTAAATAAAGCAAAATCATCTAAAATCAGCAATGCAACAAATTATGCATCAGAGAACCTTCAAATGGCACAAAAGCTCACCTTTCTGACACCATTGGGTAGCACATATCAGGCATATGTTAAATCAAATTAATAGAGTTACCACAAAAAATCTCCAAATCATATTAATGCACTCCAAATTAACTTTATGTAATTTAATATACCTCAACAAGAGAGAATTATCAAATAACTTACTGCATTCCAAATTAACTTCACATATGATAGGCTTTCATATAGAGTTCCTCTGAAATTATAGAATCAGATACAAAAAAAGGCTTCTCTCACTTCGAATTAATTAAGCTCAAAATCTTTTGAAAAGGAATCTGGATAACCGAACAAAGTTTTCACATTAGATATAGTCAAACTCATATCACCAACAACTTGACAAAACTCATATCACCAACAATTTGACAGAAGATGCTGAAAACCCTCAAACTCCAAACATGAACAAGCAGCATCCATATTTAACTTCCTTTTTCTTCTCGTGTTGCAATGTTATCACTTATGTAGATAATGCCCATTACTAGTATGGTGTAGGATAAGAAACATTGACTTAGATAGACATGTTACTTAAACACTTGCTTATAGAGAACAATACCGCAATCCATTTATACATGTAGTTTTAACTTCCCAGCACAATTGGCTCAAATTATACTGTAGTGGACATGCCACAGCAAAATTGTATAAAAATGATAAAATTATTTAGCTCACCACCTTTCCTGATTATCCAATAGCCTATATTCTACCTCTCCGTCGTGTGGTCGCCATTGCCGACTAGAGCGATCACAATCAACATAAATTAAGACTTTAAGAGGTTGAAAATGCAAGGATTTGAACTTGGGATTTACTGCTATTAATTGCTAGCCTCACACATATCACTGCTACAAGGTGTACCAATAAAAAAAATTTCATTCTAATATTTCTTGCTTATAAAATTTGGTGCATAACAGTGAAACCCAGCAGATTGTCTTTTATTTTTATTCAAAACAATCATCAAGCACATAAAGTTGATTCTCTCACTTGAAATCCTCCTCAATTGCCATGACAACACAGACATCGAAAACAATATCATCATGCTAGACGGTAACTGAAATGTCTGAAAATTTCACAAAATCTTTTATTTAATATGTAGCTTACTATGCGCACTGAAACTTGTCAATCTATATATTCACATATGAGATATCGATGTGGAAATAAGATATTGGGAAAATTGATTGAAGGCATGTTAAAATATGAGAACTGTTGCATAATTTTACAGCTATAACAATACTCCAGTTCCTTTTTGATGGAACAAAATAAATACTAATAGAATTTTTCAAAAGGAAGCGGCTAAGTGCGTAATCATTGATTCTAGGTATGGCATTCTTACATCTATATATTGGAGAAGAATGCAACTTAGAATATAGAGTATCTCAAAAATACAGGGTAATTCTAATCAACATAGCACCATCATGACAAACCTTGGCTGAAATTTTAAAAAAAATCTAATAATTACACTAAACAGTAGGTGGCATTCTGAGGTACCTCTAGTTATTCTTTAGCGATGCATTTGCACCTGCGTTGATGCTCTGAGAGTTCCTGCAACATTATAAATATGTCAGTACGTAGGTGAGGTGAGGTGCATATGAATGAGACAGGTGTTGTACTTTCAAGAAAGCCAACTTCACATAGTTTATGTAGTCTTTACTTTCAATTCCTTCCAGTTTCCTCAAGAAACAGACATATTGGGAGGTTTCTTGAAGAAGGTCAATGTGTATTATACCTGAATCTGCTTCTGAAGAAACTTCACATACTCCACTGCCTCATCTAACATATCTGCGGTATTAGTTTGCTGCAAGGAACAAAAATAAAAGCCCCATACCAAACAATGTAAGCTATCGTCTGCTTAATCAGGCTCATGAAAGTTTACTACAAATTTAGAAAGTTTAATATTATTCCAACAATCCGCTAGTTTCTTCTTTTACAGACTCTCAAGATAGTTTACAAATGCTAGAGTCAAAATATGGCAAGAAATTTCAAGACTGATTAATAAAAAAAAAAAATAGGGAGTTCATGTTCACAATAACAATTTATGTACATGAAGTAGAACCGAATACAAGAACAGTAAAGAAGTGGTCCACCTATCTATTGGGAGATGGATGTAAAAATGAATTAAGATCTTGATAAAGTAGTGTTTTATAAGTAATATTGAAGTCCCAGCATCTTACCATATGGATAAAGATTGATTGTAGAAAGTATAATTACTTGCAGTATTAAACCGCCTATAAAGCTTGAAAGATGTAAATAATCACTACTCCAATTGTTGAAACTAAATAATCACTTACTAGTTCAGTGCATCAAAGCTTTTTGACCTTGCTGATCGAGAGTTTAGAACAAAGGTTTAGATGTGAATTCCCTAAATTTCCTTCTTCCTTTTACATTATGCCTTCCCTAGCTCATTTCTTACAAGTTAAAAAGGTGAAGAAGTTCGACATATGCTGTTAGCTAGATTATATATGAACTGCTCATTATCTCACTCACTACAGATTAATCTAAACTATCCATGAAAATATGATGTTGCCGACTGATATACAGGTGCTGAAGAACTTAAAGTCATCATAGGATTGCCATCATCATTTGTCCAACAGAAAGTAGGATATTCCTATGCATAATATTAGTTTGATCATACAGCAGCTCCACATATATTACTAGCCAAACTTGATTTTTCAAACAATAGTGCTACAGCAAATGGTATTTCAAAATAAATTACCTTACTGGTCCTATTATATGGTATTGATATGTATAGAAATTGCAGTTCAGAAAGTGCACCAGTTGGAAGCTCTAACCTTATCCATGTTGGGTACAAGCTCCTGAAGCTTCCTTATCCGGTCACTAATTCGAGTCCTCCTGACCTATAGTTAACCCATGAAATTAAAGTCTAGAACAGAATAAACCAATATATTAACTCAACTAGGTAGTTGTTTATGACTAAAAACAGAAACATTCCATGTTTTTCTTATTTTCTATAGCAATCAGTACAATGTGTACAAGGAAGACTAGGAATCACACCCTTTCAGCAATACTCCTTGGATGAGTAGCACAACCTCGCTTTGCCCTAACCCTCAGAGTCCCTGACTCCTCGAATCCACCTTCCTCCATTTTCTACACCGAAAAAATTGACCATTAAATATTAAATTAACCCAAAAAAAAAAAAAAAATCATTTCAAAAAATGAAGATTCAAAATTTACTCACCACATCCCTAACCCGCTTATTAGCCGAAGAAGAAGAAACATTACTGAAATTCGGGTTCGCGACATAGTCGAGGCTGGTCGGAATCCCGAACCCGGAGAAATACCCTTCGGACCCATCACTCGAATTCCCGACAAAGTCGGCCGGAGAGCTGTTCTGTCTGAGAAACGCCGCAGCTGGATCCGCCGTCGTATCCGAACCGAACCCCACTGCCGTCGAACTGGGCCCCTCGCAGTTATCGGCAAGAAGGTCGGTGAGGCACTGGGTGGGCTTCAAGGGGTCCTCTTCTTCGTCCTCAAGCAGCGCTTCCAACCATGACGCCGGGGCCGAGCAGAACCGGCCGAGTCCTCCACCTCCGCGAGTCACTTCTCCTCCACTTTCGCCAGGTGCCGGTTGCATCTGCCTCGTCCCCGCCGGCCACCTGCGAGTTTTCCTCGTTGATTTGCACGAAGATTTTCGCTTCAAGTGTAGAAGAGAGAAGGAGCTAGAAGAAAAAAACCAAACCCAAGAAGCAGAGACAGAGAGACTTCAGTAGTAAACAGTGTTGGGTTTGAGGGGCAGACAATAAATTTTTGATGAATCAGATGGTTTATTACTCTGATCTTTTGTTCTCCTGTCTGAGCTATGTTGCGCCAAATCAAGGAAATCCGGGACCTGATTCCCTGCCTCTGCGGCCTCATCTGTACCTTCATTCTCCGCCGTTGATGGTCACGAAAAGCTAAAGTAAAGGCTCTCTACGGTGATTAAGCAACTGTGACGTGCACGATAAGCGAGGGTAACATGTAAGGCCGGGACGGTTCAGGGCTGGAGCGTCACAACGTCATCGTTTACTGGGCTCACGTACGGTGTCTTCAATGCGAAGAAAGGGCAGCCAGCCCGAGACGAGGAGTGGCGCGTGGGGTGGACGCGTGGATTGGAGTGCGGGGTGGCGTGCATTGGCGCGTGGGAAGCGGGTAAAAGAGCGGTAGATTTTCTTTGGTGTGAAAATCTGAGGTGGTTTTTTTGCCTTTTCTGGCAAATTTAAGGAGGGGAGACCGCAATGATGGGTATTCCAAAACTTGCATAATGGAGAAAGGTGATTTAGGCTCTCCGGACGTCGACTTTTTAGTCTTTTACTTTGCTTTCACTGCGGACCCAACTAGGGTTGAGTCGAATCCAAGGGTCACATTGTGTACCATACATTGTAATGTGCTACCACACTCTCCAATCAATGACTCACTACACTACACGTCTAAAATAATTACCGGACTACACGGTAAAGAAAACGAAAAGGGATGAAAATTTATTGGATACTTAAATCATCGTTTGGCATAATTTTTAATATTAATTAATTTTTTAATAATTTTGGTAAACGGTTGTTTTAACCGTCAAAAGTGGTAGTTATATCTACAATTTGTCTACGTGAGGTAGGCTTGGCACTCTTACAGTGGAAAAGTTATGGCAAAATTGCTACTTCATTTATTTATTTTTATTTTGAAATAAGATAGTGAAATAAATTTTACATGGGTCCTTACTTAAAAACTATGGCTTGATATACAAAGTCACTCTGGGGTGAGAAATGGAAACCCGAACTGAACCGAATGGTTCACTTGTGATCTTCTTCAAGTTCTAAAAATGCCCGACTCGAGCTAAACCAAACTTATCAGGTTCGATCTCGGTTCTTACTTTTTTTGGGACCTGCTCGAGGCCTAGGTAACAAAGGAGATGGGGTTTGATTATGAATTTTGCGAGGTCGAGTTTTTAGAGAAAAGATAGAAGGAGAAGATATAATAGAGATGGTGTTAGGAGAGAATGAATGCATTGAATTATGCAATGGGCAAAGAACATGTATTACATCTTTTTTCGAAGACAATGAGGGCAAAATGCTAGGTAGTGGTGGTATGGAATAGGCCAATAGGAAAAAGATGACACATAAGTGCAAAACATTTGAATTTGGTGGAGTCGATGGGGATGATGACTATTATCCATTGGCGAAGCCACTCACAAAACTGGATTTTGAACTTCTTTTATTTTCTTGATATAGCTTTGCCAATTTACTTTGCTCTGTTCGTTTTTCATGTTGTCATAGTCCCTCCTCTATTATTCTCTCTCTTTTTTTGTTCCGTATAATTATGATTTTGGGCTTATTTCAATTTACCTCCATGACTCTTACATCTTAAATCAATTGTAGATTTAGACTTAATTTTATCACATGTGCTTTTGTAATCAATCATGTCCAATCATTAAAGGGAAGCTGAGAATGGTAAGGGATCGATGATCCACATCTTACAAAGTGAGGTCTATAAATACACTTGAAAACTAACTCTAGTTTACAAAAGTAACTCTAATTAACTAACTATGGTTACAAAAAGTATCCTAACTAGGGTTACAATTTATCAGGTCACCAACCATGGTTAGGTTAAAGTGACACATAATACACTCTACAAACTTCTTGATAAATATCTACAAACTCTACCGCCTTCGAAACGACTGTAGATTTTTTATCCATTGTAGTTTCTGCCGGTAGTGCTGTGTGGGCCCACTATGCTTCCATAGCGTTTTCCAGATTGTGATAGCCTACGTCATCTAATCCCAAACTCTGATTTGAGCTGGAATTGGCTTCTTCTGGGCACTGTAAATAAGCTAATTCTTCAATTTCATGTGTCGTCATTATTGGGATGTCTAGTTGAGTAACATCTGTGGCCATGGTAGCCAACAACTCTTTTGCCTCCTTCTGTTGTTCAGGAGTTGGCTGATAACTCCTTGCCATATGTGTGGCAAAGATTCTTCTTCCATCTGTCAGCTTAAGCAAATTACTTTGTCTGACTTCTTCCGAACTTGCTTTAGTTGAACTCCGCACTTGATTGTGTATTGTTCTATATTTAGGGTACTGATTACCCTGCATGTTGACTTCTTCATTTGGGACTATAGCTTGACTAACTTGATGGTCTTCCATTTCTGTTAGCAACCATATCTGGTATGGTTGGAAGAACTTCTCTCTTTCTCTCCAGCCTATTGAGCTTACAATGCTGAATGTTAAGTATTCGGAGAGTCTGTAGCTTTTTGCTACGTGATAAAACCATTGTTTTAATAAACTGAGGAAAAAAATTTATTTCATCATAATTTAAACTTTGGAAAATAATTTGATTAACTATTCCCCATTCAATAGCTATGAGTTCCTAGTCATCATGGTTTATGATGACACTGAGCTTTGGAATGCCAAAATCATTTACATTAAATGATTCGGAATATTCCATAAACAGGTCTTGAATTACCTGCTCATTATCATGGATTTTGCTATAAATATCTGAAAAATAATGTCCAGGAAGGTGACTTTTTGCTTTTTCATAACGACAGATCCTTTTAATTTGTTCAAAAGTTGGGTCAACAATATCATCCAACAGTTCTGACAACTGGAGAAAACTGGTTATTTTCTCTAGTGTAAATTCTTCGCTCCAATTTATTTGTTTTAATACTTGGAGACTGGCATGTTTAAACGTGTAATTTTTAAGTTTCTCAGCATCTAGTTGTGCTACCAGATCTGAGACTTAAGTTGACTGCTGGGTTAGCTGTACTCTGAAATCCTTTTTTATTATGAAAATATGGGCTTTCCATACTCCATTTACTGAATTATAAATTTCTCCAGGAAGGCCTGGTGTAGTGCCCTAGAAATTCGTCATTATTTTCTGGAATCTAAATTGTGGATATTGAACGGTTTCGTAGCTCGTGGATAGAGCGGAAGTGTTTAGGATGAATTTTTATTCGAAGAATATGGTTTTAGGGATTACAAAGATTGACTTTTTATACGTTGGGTTTCTCCAAAAACTTCCTTCACGAAAGTTGTAGAGCGCGTCGATACGAGTCCATGGACATGTGGAACGCAGAAATCAGAGTTTGTATGAAGAAGTTATGGTCATTGGAAAAAGTTTCCATTTTGGTATATATGGGATTTTTCCAGAAAAATATCAGAAAATTGGAAAGTTTCCAAAAAGGGAAATTTTTCTCTCTCTTCGGTTCCGACCTCGGTTTCGCCCTCTCCACTTCGCTGGCGTTGTTCTTCCTCCTCCGGCCACCATAGGACAAGATTCAAAGTGGGTTTTGCTCACCTCAATCCCCTCTAGAGGTCTGTGGAATGATTGAAGAGAGATTCGAGCTGTGGAGGGAGCTACATCGACTGGAAGAGGCTGCGGAAGGACCTGCAAATCGCTTTGATCAGAGTCGGCGATTCCGGCCACCTTGTAGGTGATTCTTGAGGGTTTTTGGAGCCCAGAGGACGTAGATGCTTCTCCCTAAGGTAGTTTGCATCGATTCAAAGCATGGAGGTTGAATTTTGGAGTTTGGGATTCTAGGGTTCATCGGAATTCTAAACTTTTGAGGTAAATTCCGGCCAAATGGCTTTGATTTAGACTTGTGCTAGTTATGAATGTTGTAATTGGAGTTGAGATGAAGAACTTTGGTGTTGGGAGTTTTGCCAAATTCTGACTTTGAGCTAGCGGCGGCGCCGCCACTGTGGTGGTGTTTTCCAGCTGTTTCCGGCCACCTCAGAGATAGTTTCTGTTCCTGATTTCGATCTACTCGTCGATACGAGCATTTCGATATACAACACTTAATTTTTGGAGATTGTATGAGCATGTTAGGGTTTATGTGATTTCGATAGTTTCGGTTATCGATCCGTGAGGATTTGACTTTTCGATCGTAAATGCATTCTAGAGACTTAGGGAGGTCTCGGATGTGGTTCCGCCTCGATTGGTGTTACTTATGGGGATTTTAGTCCAAAACGAGGGTTTCGAACTTTAATCACTTTGTGATTCGTGCACTTAATCTAGACTCTATGTGTTCAGGTGCTTGTTGGACGGATTGAGGCGATTGTGCTTGTTTTGGTTAGCGTGTGAAGATGCAACGGGATTCAAAGGTGAGTAAATCTTATGATATTTGTTATGAGCATGATCGATATTCGTTATGAGCAAGATTACCCTATTGTCTTGGAGTTATTAGGTTAACTATGACTATAGTTGGTACTAGTGGCATTCCTGAGTGAATGATTACGTGTGTATATATATATATATTTATATATATATATACACGTGAAATATATATGTATTGGTGCAATTGTTGAGATACCATGGGTCTAGTACGACCATCTTAATTGGTGATTTAAGATATGGTAGCTTGTGTAGAAATATTTGTGTAATGAATCGTGGAAATCAGTGTGATGAATTTTTGTGATGATTTCCATGTAAAGCTTTTGTAGGAATATTTGTGTAATGAATCGTGGAAATCAGTGTGATGAATCTTTGTGATGATTTCCATGTAAGGCTTGTGTAGGAATATTTGTGTAATGAATCATTGAAATCAGTGTGATGAATCTTTGTGATGATTGCTATCTCTATGATGACCGGCGCAATCTATGTGATGACCTACTGGATAATGGCTATCTGTGTGATGACCAGCAAAATCTATGTAATAATCAGCTGGACAATTACTATCTGTGTGATGACCCTCGGAATCTGTGTGATGATCAGTAGGATGATGGCTATCTGCGTGATGACTGGTAGAATCTGTGCGATGATCAGTGTGATGACTGCTCGGTAGCGAAGCTGAATTGTTATTAAGTTAACAATGATCGAGAAGACTGTTGTGATGGTCGGGGTTGCCTACGGACGTCAAAGTGTGGGGTTACGATGACTACTATGACTTGAATTGCTTGACTCAATGTGACCTCCTGAACTAAACTATATGCAGGGGTTACCATGAATTGTTTTGCTTGTTTTGAAATGTGATTACCTTGTTTCTTCTTGATTGTATTGATTGATGGTTTGATTTATCTTAAGAGCCATAGTGGTGACGAATTGTACTCAGTGGTGAGGATAGGAAGGTGATTCATTGATTTTCACCTTTGATGTCATGTTGATGACAAAGGCTCTTAGTGGGGAGTGAATGAGTGTGATTTGGAATTCACCGTAGTGCGTTAGAATGACGTCAAACATTGCTTGAGGAAGTCTTGTTTGACTGAAATTTGTGTAATTGGATGCTAAGTTAAGAATCTGAGCATGAGGCTTTAGTCACCAGTTGAATTATGTAGGCACGATATGGAAGGATATGGAAATTGATGATTGTAGGTGTGAGATATGTGCAAATCGTGTTTAGCTTGAGCTGACTTAAGAATGTATTTCTGCTTTGTGGTTTTGAGTTTACTCATACGGGCTTTCATAAGCTTACCGGGTTTGTTGTGTGGCAACCCAGTGCACTATTCAATGGTGTAGGGGTTAATCCTGCAGGTCAGGATAATCGTGGCTGAAACTGGAGTTACATGCTGGCAGCATTACGGTAGGAAGCCAATTTTGTGACTTTACCGTTGTTAAGACTTCTGTTGTATAGTAAGCTCTGATGAGCATTTACGTTTTATTTTGTTATTGAGAATTTAATTTGTAAGCATTTGTAATATATGACTCTGTGGAGCGGGTCAATATTGACATATTGACATAATGGGTTCAGGGCATCAATTTGTACTTGGTTTAAAAGGGAAAAAGTTTCAGGTATTTTGTATTGATGGCTGAACGATCACGCATATATAATTATGGGATTGTATATCGATTTTTATTTGTGTTTAAAATCAAGGGCGTGACACCTGGATTATAGAAATCTTTCACCTCTGATTGAGATGATTGAGCTGAAATGTCTTGTGTTTTTTGCACTTGATATCTTACCTTTGCTACAACATACTTTTGGTATTCTAATGCAGCAAGATCAACATTACTAAAACCTTTCCAAAGTGCTCTGTGATATCTGTTTATCGAAGCACAGTATTTTGCCTAAGAGTAAAAGATACATGTTTGGAATCCTTCAAATATAACATAATAGACATAAACTGGTTTAGCTTGAGTCTGAAAATAAGGCTGAAATGGCCTTTGTTGAGGTTGGGTTGGCCTTTGTAAAGAGGAACTGGAAGAAATTTGAGATGATACTTTTTTAGCAATGGTTACCCACCCTTTATTGGATGGATCTACTATCTCCTTGCCTTTATCCATATTTGCTCAAATGATCAGCAAGAAAATTATTAGAACTCTTGAGATATTCTACCTCAAAAGTGTACATTGCAATATAATTATACCATTTTAATCTTCTTCCTTCTAGAATATTTCTTTTATTAATAAGAAAATCACGAACTGCTTGATTATCAGTTCTGATAATGAAATTCTCTTGAGCAAAATAAATATGAAATCTTTTTAAAGCAAGCTTTATTGCTAAAAGCACCTTTTCAGAGATTATGTATTTAATCTCATTCGGTTTGAATTTACCAGAATTATATCCACATATTAATTCTTCTTTTTGTGGTTTCTTTGGAATAGGGCAACCTACACCTATTGAATTTTTGTTCATGGGAGGATTATTTTCTTCCCATTTTTCTACAGTGTTTGCTTTTAATACGCATCCCCAACAGTTATCTGAAGCATCTGTTTCTAAGATTACTTTATCTCCAGATTTTGGGAAATAAACTTCAGGGATTTGGTTTAAATCTTGTTAAATTTGTTGAAAAATTCTTTTGTCTTTTTCTATCCAACAAAATTCCTTATTTTTCTATTAAAGGGATCTCTTTTTGAGATAAACCTCTAATAAAGCTTCTTCCATAATTTAAAATTCCTAATAAACTATGTAACTGTTTTTTATCAGCTAATTCTTCAGGAAAGTCTCTTACTTTAGAGACTATATGCTGTTAGAGCTTTATTCCTAAATGGTTTAGAGTTATTCCAAGAAAATCTATAGATTCTTGCTCTATGTCTATTTTCTTGGGTGATAGTATAATCCCATGTTTTTGAAATTTACTACAGAGAATTTGAAGATGTTTTTTATGATCTTCTCTATTTTTAGAGAAAATTAAGATATCGTCTATATAGACAACACATAAATCTTTAAGGTCTTTAAAGATACGTCCATCCATCTTTAAAATACCTGAGGGGCTATGTTTAACCCAAAAGGCATAACATTCTAGTGGTGTGTCCACATGGAGTACTAAAGCCAGTCAATGGTTTCGACTCCTTTGTTAGTTTTAGTTGCCAAAATCTTAATTTACAATCAAATTTACTAAAGATTTTAGCTCCTTTAGTTTGATTGATTAAGACATCTTTTCGAGGGATAAAGTACGAATCGAACTCCAATTGTTCATTTAAACGCTTATAGTTGATTACCATACACGCTTTTCCTCTTTTTATTTCTGCATGGTTTCTTACCATAAATGCAGGACTAGAATGTGGACTCATAGTTTCTTTTATGAGATGCTTTTCTTTTAACTCTTTTATTTGATTATCAAATTCATTGATATCTTGCCTAGTATAAATCATTTGTTTGACCCTTATGATTTCTTCAGGATTTCTAAGTTTAAAAGCACAGTATCTTAGACTTTTTGACCAAAGTTTTAATGGATCCTCACTAAAATTTTGTTCTAAGATTTTATATACCCAGTGTTTTTCGCTAAGTACTTAAAGATTTGTCTCACCAGATTCTTTCTTGGTAACGTCTATTTGCTCTCTGTGTGTATGTTTGTGTCTATATATATTGTGTGTGTGTGACTGGTATTGAATTCGATTATCAATTTGAGGTTGCAGACTTAATTAAATCATGTTAGTCCACCTCATTAATCTATTTTGATTTTAAATTCAAACGGGTACAGTTATTAAGATAAGTGATCCAGATAACTTTGAAAATACAGTTAGAATGGCATGACAGTTTCTTGATGCATGGCTAAAATTAATAAATAATTAGATTTTGGTCCCTGCTGATACACATTCCTTTTCTCATTCATCGAAATAGTCCCCTCTACTTGCAGGAGAAATTTAAAGGTGTAGTTAGGAGAATATCAAAATGAATAAGTCAAGTTCATCAAGTAAGTTTCCTGTACTTCCAGTTTACTGTTTTCTGATATACCAGGATTGCAAGTCTAGTTTCTATCCTAGTTGATTTTGTTTCCTAGAAGTTCTTCAGGATATTGCAAGTGTCGTATCTATCCTAACTCTATTTTGCACAGAAATATCAATGTTCATGTATTCACCTGTATATAGATTTGTATTTATTTTCATGTACAGTTCTAACATAAGCATCTAAATATGCTTTAAAGAATTTCTCAAAAATTACAAGACTGCCATTGGCTTTAAGCCTTTACAACTCCTTTGTTACAACTCCGATTTTAATGTTCCTCATGTCCACGAACTCGGTTTAACGTGCTCTAGAACTTTCTAGAAAGAAGTTTCCGCAAAAAATGACCCGAACAAAAAGTCAACTCTTGACACCCCTAAAAAGTCCAAATGAAGGTAAAAAATAAATATCACTGTCATTTACCGTCCAAATGACTAGTAAACGGGTAAGTTTGAATACGGGCATAACACTCCGTAACACATGGCTTGTGTGCTATTAGCCAAATAGACACCCTCAAGTATAATGGCTAAGTTATAGTGTAGGGGATTATGAGTAGGGGATATCGTACCCAAGGGATTGGAAAACCCACTCTAGCTAGGGAAAACCTAGAGGTTGCTAGATGAATATGCAAATGTATAAGTCATAAACAAGGGCTCACAAGTGAACCAAAGTTCGCAGTGAATATATGCAAGATGGTGTATTGATTTGATTTGGCTGTAGAGATGGTTTCAACTCAAAATAATACAATAGAAAAACTTGAAATATAAACTAGGCTATGCTAAATTAGATGTGATAAAATGGCTGGAAGTTAGAGTTTTAGGTTGTTTTCCATAGCCTCCCTTGCATGCATTGATGTTTAAACTATAAGTAATGCAATTCCAAGTATTCAATTACCCTCTTAGCATCTGGATAAGACTACTAAGGTCTAAACTCCTTTGATTTTATCAATTTCCACTAGATACATGCGAAACTAACTACCCAAGAACAAGTTATATTACCAGATAAGTATCAATTTTGTTCTCCTAAATGCATAAAGATTTTAGTTTAGATAATCAAGCAAGCAAACCAATCCTAAATTTAGGTGATTTTAAGTCACTACCCTCACATACGCACCTAGTGTGCTATCATGTTTTTAATGTCCAAAGCTAGCTATTATGTAAACGTTGTTCATGTAATGACAAATGCAAAGTATTCAAATTAGCTAGATTCAAATACAAGCACTCACTTCTTGACTTAATATGTGAAGATGATTATGAAAATTGCATCAAATAAGACTCAAACATCAATGCATTACAAGTTTACCTAAAGCTTTCAACCCTAGCCCCAATAATAGACTACTCACATATATCTACATAAACTAGCATCAACATAATGGAAAACATTAAGCTATCTAAGAATAGAGTTTAGAAATGACTAGGGGTGATCACAAGTGAAGGATGAAGTGGTTCATCATGGAAACTTTATCTTGGAGATGATATAGTGGCTCCTCTTATGTTCTAGCTTCTTCCTTGAACTATTTCTTCAAGACTTCAAATGATGATGTATATATATATATATATATATATATATATATATATATATATATATATATATATAAGATGTTATGGGTAGGGTTGTAGTTGGAAAATGGAGTGGTGGAGATGGAGGTTTTATGGAGGAGATGATAGTGGGTTGCGTAAAGAATAAAGAGAGGAAAAGATGTAATGGCTAAGTGTGGGTGATTGCTTCTTCAATGGGAGAATGGATGCTTAAATAGATAAAGATAGAGGTGTGAAAATGGTGATGAGAAGCCAAGATAGCAGCTAAGTTCTTGAATTGAGCAAAGATGTGGAGTATGAGAGTGGTGATAGATGCCAAGACCAAGGGAAAGGAGTATGAGAGTGATGGTGTAGATTAGAGTAGGTAATGATGAGTAAGAGAGAGAGAGAGTTGATTAGTCTTCAAGGGCAAGTGAACTATTATTTTTGGGATAAGGCTCAATTATCAATTTTTTTAATAAGATTTGAGATAGTTATAGATAACAATTAATGTCAATTATTAGGTAATTACCCATACTAATGTGAACTATTTTAAGGGTATCTCCAACAAACTAGTTTTTTTTTTTTTTTTTTTTTTTTTTTTTTTTAGGGAAAGACGACAAGATGCACAAACGTATCTAGAATGAAAGGTAACAAGGATGTGACTTGATGTCGAACGATATTGCTACACTGCATATGTCACGAGAGCAGCCGATGATATGATGACCTAGGAGAGGTGATTTACCCACCAAGAGTTCGAGAGTAACCGAGGGTGTCAAAAACTCAAAAATTAGAAAACGAACTCCTAAGAACCAGAACCAATACCATATCAATATGAGCAGCTGTGTCGGATCCAGGATCCGGATATGAATGAGACCCGGGTCCCAAATACGGATCCAAATCTGGCCCGAGACCAAAGTCAAATATGCCAAAGCAGACTTGACAAAAGCCCAAGCCCATCTGAATCTGATTTGGACATCCAAGTATATGGGCACCCTATCAGACCTTCTCTGGACACCCACACGTCTGCGCTCCCACTACAGCCGTCGAATGTCATCGGTGGAAGGACCCACGGCGCCGCCGCCACCTTCTACACGCAGCCCCAGCACTCCTCTTCTTGTTCCGCCGTGCCACAGATCAGAAACCTCTTTGCTGGGAGGACCTGGCCCCACCAAGCCGCATCGCCTCATCGCTAACAAAGCCAAACCGACACCAGATCTAGAATCCCAACGGCAGATCCGCCAACCACCAACCACCAATCGCCGTCGGAGAGGATTTGAACGCATTGTCACCATCCACCGCCGAAGCCCTACAGCGGCACCTAGAAGCCATATTCCTACAATCCAAAAGGATCCGAACTCACCGGGATCCCAAGTTTGGTTTGGATTCACCAGATCACGGCACCGCCCTTCACTACCATCATTGAAACAGAGTGCAGCACACACAAAGCCCGAAGGGGTTGAATCCCATTGGCAAAACGACAAGACGAGGGTGCAGTAACCTGAAGGTTGGAGAGGAGAGATTCTCGAGTCCAAAAAACTCGTCAGCCAAGGACCACAGACGCCATCGTCGCAATCCAAGGAAATCAGACGGTGGAACGGTAGGGTTAGTCGCCGCAAAGAGGAGAGAGCGAGATCTCTCATATTATATGGGCGATCTTAAGATAATTTAGCTATCCAATGGAATAGCTATATGTAAGTCAAATTTGACTTCTGCTAAAATTAAACACTCCCACGATTATTATTTTTTTAGTTTAGCTAACACTACTAGAGCAAAAGTTAAAATTTTGTGAACTAAATTTAACTTTAATTTAACTGAGAAAATGATTTTTACTGTTGCAGATGCCCCAATAATTAATAGTATTTTTAGTATTACTCAATAATTATGCAATCAAATTATTAAGAGCGTGTGAACTATTTTATTCATTTGTATTTATTATAAAAAAATTAATCAAATTAAAATTTAAAAAATAAAGACCGCCTAGGCCTCTAGGCATTAGGCCCTTGGTTAGCTCTCGACTAGCACATAGAAATTTTTAGAACATTGATTAGGCCTATGTTTTATAATCTGTCCTCCATCAATTGAGCTTAACAACACCCATGAGTTTAATGTACACAAGTTTATTTTATGATTGGTATGATTGGTGCTGATGGAGTTATAAGGGATAATTTTAGATAGGGGTGGACTTTCTAGAACCGAAAACTAACAAACCGCACCGAACCAACAAGAAATAACATAAACCAAACTGAACCGATGCTTGCGGTGCAGTTTTCAGTTAGTGCTTATAATAAACTAAAAAATAAGCGAACTGAACCAATATACAATTATTAGGTAAAATTTATATTTGTATTATTGGAAATTATAATTCAGGAGAAGCAACGAGCCGTATTGTATGTGCCAATTGTCATTTAGCGTTACTCTAATTATACCTTAATTCCTATATGTGATTAATTGTCTATTGCTATTTTTAATTCCTTTGAATTGTAACTTAATTTTAATTGTAGTTAATTTCATTTGCTTATTTGTTGTTATATTTATTATAGCTTTAAATTACAGAATAACCTATAATATATTCATATATATCTTATTAGTCTTTTGATGTATATATTTGGTTTACATTAAATTTGTGGATAATGACGTTGTTTGTATAATTACTATATGTATGATTACAATTGAAAAAATTACAAATTTTCATTAAAAATAAGGATTAAATCAACGATGTTAACGAAGTTAAAATTAACTGAATCCAAAGCGAACTGATATATCGGTTAACTCAATTTGCAGTGCAGTTTCGGGTAGTAACGAAAAACTAACCAATGAAACTGAGTCCACCCCTAGTTCTGGAGAGTGCGTTGGGAGTTTTATGAGATGCATTTGTCATGGTGAAGTGTCGCAGGCAGAAGCTTGGGGTTTTCCTAATGGTCTTCATTTGGCTAGTAATCTTCACATTAAGCATATTATGATTGAATCTGATTCTAAAGTGCTTGTCAAATGTCAACCTTAATAGCAGTGATATTGGTTTACACCCTCTAGATACCTTGTTCTCAAGCTGCAAAACTTTTCTATTTTTATTTGATTCTTACTTATCCATCATGTTCATAGGGAGAGGAATATGGTAGCTGATTGCTTAGCAAAGAGAAGCACATAGATGGATTTTGATTTTCTATATTTACATTATTTACCACGTCCTCCTATATTTGTCAATCAAATAGTTAATGGATGACATTGATGGCCTAGTTAGAACATGTTTAGCAGACTCTCTATTTTGGCTCCTTAGCTATTTTGGAGAGCATGTTTAGCTTTTTATCTATTTTAAAAGCTGCACCAGACTCCTAAGTGGCTCTCTATTATAACTTTTAGCTATCTCGCTCCTGAATATAGAGAGTGGGCTGAGGCTCTTTATAATTTAAAACATTCATTTTAAGTTATTTTATGTAATTTATAAATACATTTAAACTATTTAATCTTCATTTAAAAAATAATATAAATTCAAAACTAGCTAAAATAAAGAGCACTGAAGCAGATGTATTTCTAAAGTGGCTAACTAAAATGACTTTTTAGATATTTTAGCTAAAATTTGACTTAAAAATGGCTAGCATTGCTAAAGATGCTCTTAGGCCTAGATCTTTTGTAACAATTGCGGCTAGTTAGGTTTTTTTTTTCTTTTTTTTTTAGGCCTTGTGCCTCCATTGTAGCTAAAAAAAAAAAGTTTATTTTGTCCTTCCATTAGCTTGTAGCTTTCATTTGGTCTTGGTTTGCAACCATCTACATAAAAAATAATTGATAGAATAAAATAGCTTTTCAGATCAAATCAGAGTGATGAATTGACATTCAAACCCAAAAATGAAAACTAGCCTATATATTTTGCATTTCAACAAAAAAAAGAAGCATGTCTATTTTGGGAGGGGAGGATTCAGTGCACCGACGTGCACTTGCACCGACATAAATGGATGGTTAGATTATATTAAATACTCTTAGGTAATTAATAAAAATATTAATCATAAATATCAAGAGTTGAGATCATCTTATAAGTGTTGAGTCATTTGCACCGTCGGTGCATAGAATAATTTCCACTATTTTAGGCATTAAAAAGAAAGCATCATGCAGCAATACAACCAGAACTAATCACAAAATTAGCTTTAGTTATTCACGTCATCAATACCTTTGATTCCTTCAAAATCAATAACACCATTGAGTTCTGCATTTGATTCCTCTTCATCACTTTCTTCTCTGTCCTCATAAATAAGTGGAATTGTCATGCCAATACATATCATTGATAATTCAATTCATCAACTACCTGTTCCCAAAACTTGCATGAACCGGATACCGAGGACCATTTTACTTGCCACAAACTTCTCCATCACCAACACGAGTATGACATCTAAGACACGTGATTGTTGAAGAGCTGACATTTTTTTTTGGGCTGAAGTTGAAGAGCTGACTGAAAGGTGGAAAGTCTGGACTCAAGGGGCAGAATATAAAGTGGTAGATTCCAAAAAGAATACTAAACAAATTGCTTGAAGATCATGCAAAAGAATAGATTATTCATTTTGCCTTCTCTTCAACAAAAAGACAGAGCAAAACCAAAAGCCAGTGAGTGATAGAAGATAACATGTCATTTCCTGAAGTTTCCACCATTACATTCAATTGAAACCAGATCTAAAAGATTTGATTTCCTCAGGAAGTCCTCATCGCTGGCTCTGTCTTTTATTTGAAAACCTTTTATTACTAGAGGCTGTAACTAAATGGTTTATGTATATAATTTCAGGCATGAAATTATTGGCATCAATGGAATTCATACAACAACAGCCTTTTGATAATGCAGTAAAGAATCAAATAGAGGCAATGATCTTCATGATTTAGAAGAATCGTTGGGAAACAAAAACAAAAGAAACAAGGTAATCACTTGTGCCATGAACTTGATGATCTAGTAATTATAGGAACTTGTATGCACAACAAGTATTTGCTGCAAAGTGATTTCTTGAATTTATGAAGCACGGGATTTCCCTCCCTCCCATCTCTTTCCTCTCTCCATGGTTGCCTCGCAGGGTCAGCCTATTGAAAAATACATCACTTAGCAGAAGCTGCAAGGCAAATGAAATATATAATCAAGCAAGTCCTAGTTGCCTCCCTCCCATCTATCTTTGTGTCTCCATGTCCTAGTTGCCTCGCATGGCCAGCCTAATGCACAGGATGTATGGCAAACAAAATATACAGTTGAGCAAAACTGACCTTGGCCAAAGTACTTACAGGTTGTTGGCTTATCCTTGCCACTAAACTGAGCACATTGTATTTAATATTGGGCATACAATCATGGTGAGACCTTCTTACCATGTCCAACCACTGGAACCAAAATTCTAAGCACAATTACTTGGTGGAGATTCAATCAAATAGCCACTGGAATTTCTGCATTTGCTCTCAAATGATGAGGTCTTCCCATAGATAACGCTCCCAAATTCAGGTCCTCATATGCGATTTTCTTGATGCGGCGGGCTTCACTGGGCATCCCAGCCTTGGAGAGGCAAGATATCAAAGAATCTACGGTGATTTTATCTGGGGCACAACCGATGGACAACATCTTATTAAAATTGCCAATTGCCTCGGTCATTCTCCCTTTCATAGAATTCCCTAGGATAAGAATGGTGAATGTCACTTTATCAGGGGTACATCTCTTCTCCTCCATCTCTGCCACAATCAAATTCGCCTCATCAACATTACCAGCCTTGCAAAATCCGTCTACCACAGGGTTATATATAAAAGGTTTTGGAACAACATTACTCCACTTCAGTTCCCTCAGTAAATCACGTGCCTCACGCAGTCTATTCTCCTTGCACAAAGCATTAATAAGCACAGAGAAAGTATATGCAGTAGGAGACACATTTTTTGCATTCATCTCATGCCAGAGCTGTAACCCATGGTTCAGGTGCCCAGCTCGACAATAGCCATCAATTAGGGAAGTGAAGGTAATCACATCTGCGCGATGACCATGGAAGAGCATATTCTCATACATAGCAAATGCAGAACTCATGTCACCTGCTTTACCAAATCCATCAATCAGTGCATTAAAAGTAACTGCAGTTGGTCTAACTCCACAATTAATCATCTCATCAAAAATGGCAGAGGCCTCCTCCATTCTACCCAATTTGCAATAGCCTGATATAACCGACGTAAAAGTTATAACATCAGGCAAAAGCTCACTTCTTGACTGAACCTCCCTGAGTAAATCACACCCTCTATCTACCTCATTAGCTCTACATAGTCCACTAATTAGTGTGTTATACGTAACAACATCAGGGGAACAACCAAAACTCCCCATATCACTGAAAAACTCAAAAGCCTTATCAATTGCTCCAGTTCTGCATAAACCTCGAATCAAAATATTAAACATCCAACTATCCGGACAACAATGCGACCCCACATACTTTCTGAACAAGCAAACAGCCTCATCTACTTGATTCTGTTTAACCAGCACATTGAACAAGTTATTGTACACAAAGCTCGACAGCCTAATCTCACTGCAATGAACCTCATCAAGAATCTTCTCTGCAAGATCCAACCTACTCATTTGAGCACATGATGAAACCAAAAACTCAACAACTGATTCATCGGGCGAAAGCCCATCAATCCTCATGTAATCAAACACCAATTTAGCCGAATCTTGAAGACCCATTTGGCACAAAGACCTCAAAAGAAAATTGTAAGTCCACACACCATGATTAACACTCAGACTGAACTTACTGAGCTCAAAGAACTTGAGCCCCAAATTGGGGTTGTTCAACCTTCTAATAACCTCAAAGGCCAACGAAGGCGTTAAGTTCTTGCTCAAATAACCCAAGTAAGAATCCAAAGAATGCGAGCGAAGAAAGAGAGTGTAAACAACCTTCACAAACCAGGCCTCAGGGTTTAGCAGTACCTCTCTTTCGGGTCGAGGGCGAGCTCCGGCGAGTGTGTGGAAATGGGAGGCGGCGATTTTGGAGGCTCGAGCCCAGAAAGCGGGGCGGGCTGTGAAGAACAAGAGGCTCATCTGCACGGCCACGCCGTCGTCGGGCACAGCGCGGCTCTCATAGACATTCTCGATCAGAATTCGGGTTTGGGTTTGACCGGGTTTTGGGTTCGGGTCGTGAATCTTCATGGGGATGAAGATAAACCCAGTGGTTTCAGCATAGCAAAAACAGAGTAGGAGTGAGGGTTTTAGACCATGTAATGTAATGGTGAAATTGATCGAGGGATGAGATATACGGAGTAAAACCCAGATACCAGAAATGCATAATGAAGCTGAAATTTTTGATTCATTCAGGGTTTCTTAGGGTTTTGTCTGTGGAGCCCGTCCCTGCATATATGGGCTTTGGTCATAAGGCCCAATACCATGAATGGTAAGTCCAACGATAGTGTTCAAGTTAATCTAATCTACATGCACCTTTGTATAAGAAAAAGAGTTAATAATTGGAAAGAAAAAAAAATCTAGAAATCTCATTTATTTCTACCATAATACATTGTGTTATAACAAATTTTAGTTTCCAACGTTTTTCCAAGACGATAGTCTCATGAAATCAAGATACGATTTATTAATTGTGATTGCGATGTCTAGCTTTTTATACTCGTCATCGGTCGATCGATTTAAGTATTTGAAGCATTCAAACATCACAATCTGGAAAAGATGACACAAAATCGGGTCACTTCACTCTCCAAAACACCTGCTTACCCAATTTCTCAAAATAAGTCTAAGACAGTGGAGAAGGATCTCTCTCTCTCTAAATTAATTGAATTGATCTATTCTCTTCATTGACAGGAATGTGGATTAAATTACATAAACAAATCTAATCTCAAATTTAATAGGACAAAATACTGTATACTCTCTAAACTTTTGCTGAAATACATTTCAGTCCCTTACTCCTTGAACTCATAATTATGAATCAATAGGTCCATTTCGTCTAATTTATCTATCAAGTCACTGATGTGGCCATCCCTCCCACACTAAAATGTCTATTATGCCCCTCAATTCTTTTCTTTTTTAATTCTTTTTTTTTCCTGCTTTCCTCTCTCTTCTTGATTGAATCAAAATCTCAACCCAGCCCTCTCTATCCATCTCTCTCAATCAAATAAGAGCACTAATGCTTCATAGATTTTTCATTATACAGAGAGTTTGAGGAGTTTCTCTCTAGATCTGGGTTTCCCTCTCCCCTCTACCAGCTGGTCTCCAAGCACCACAGTAGCTCACCTCCACCACCATCGAACTCACCAAATTCTGAAGAGTTGAGCCCGGCCTGCATGTTGTCTTGCGACGCCAAAACCGGGACCATGCGCTGACGTCTTGGTTACTCAGAATTAATTTGGACACCCAAATTTAGGCACCCGATTCTCTTCATCTTTGCTCTACTCACAATGCCAACTAGAGTTCCACTCTTCTCCCAATTATCACCATCATATCACCTCTTCTCATCATGCATGATCGATTCTGACTTGAAGAGACGGCGGCTATTGCTGAACAGAGGATTTTTTGTTTTTTGTTTTTCGTTGATGGTATGAAAGAGGAAGAAGGTTTGGGATCAGACCAAAAAGAGAGAAGAAATTTGGGAATTTGTTTATGGAGAGAGAGAAGAGAGGAAAAAGACACATTTACTTTTGATTTACGTCTAAATTAGACGGATATTTAACGGATGGACCTATTAGTTCATAATTGAGAATTCAAGGAGTAAACATGTCAAATTAGAATGTGCGAGATTGAAATGTGTTTTGAGCAAAAGTTTAGGGAGTAAACAATATTTAGTCCAATATGATACCAATCAGGTCTTATCTCATCTCGATAGTTCAGTTCCAAGCAGAACCGTGGCAAACCAAAACATTTTTTACCTCCTAACAATCACTCACCAAAATAAGTGTAAGACGGTAGAGAAAGATACAAGAGTGTAAAAATGCACCAAAAACCTACCTCCACTCCCTAATCAACATTTTGCCAAAAGAGGAACTTTCTCAATTCTCTCTCCGAATTGATTGAATCGATCTATTTTCTCAAGTCTACTCTCAAATGTGTTGGATGAACTCTAATTACCCGAGCCTAATGCAACTTACAACACAGTCCGTGTCTGTCAAGGTGAAAAACGAAGAAGAAAGCCAGGAAAGTCAGAAGGTCACATCACATGGAACCACATGGTATATAAAACTCCACTCATGTGACCTCCACTCCCTCTAACACCCACTTTTGTTCGAAACCCAAAAACCCAAAAAGCCAGAGCACCAGTGGCACAACGGCCATGAAGTCGATCTCAATCTTGTCCTCCTCCGCCACCATCCAGCGGCCGCGATCCTTCCTCCGATCGTCATGTTAGCCGCCGCATCCTCCTCGTCCACGTGGCTCCGAGCCCGCCGGAGCCGCTGCGTGTTTCTACTCCTCTGCTCCCCGATTATAATCCCTTTCCTCTTCGCCACCTTCCCTCTTCTCTGCGCCGCCGAGCTCTGCCTCCACCTCTGCCGCCGCCGACCTGGAAAATTGGCCCACGACGAGGCGGACGCCGATCGGCTGCGCCGATGCGAAGAAGGGCGATGCGCGGAGGTGGAAGAGGAGAGGAGAGAAGAGATGGGGCTGCTGCAGAGGTACTTGGAGGATCAACTGTTGCTGGTCGGATCTGTGTACGATTGTGGAGACTACGATGAAGATTTGTATCAGGAGATTCAGGACTATGATGATAATGATTCTAACACGCCTCTTTTGGCTTGATTGCAATTTCCATGCTTTTCTTTTCTTTTCTTTTTTCATTTACATTTTTGTATATCATACACATTTTCCATTTTGGTATATTTTGCTTGTCAAGTTTGTGGGAGATTTTGGAATGGTGAATATGATCTTTACATTATCATCATTGTTTTGATGCATCTGTTTCTATTGGTAATATCGTCGAAGTTCGATTTTGTATTAGAACTCTTCAATTTCAGTAGTAGTCAATTAGATCGTTTTTGTGCGTATCTGGTCAGTAGTGACTGGTGAGAGCAACAATGTCATTAACTAAAAGTAACGCTTGCGACCATAATTCTAACTCAATTAACTAAAAGTGTGTATAACAATCTAAAAAGAAATCTTACCATAATTCTAACTCAATTTATCATGTTTTTTTTCACGAGTATGTCTTAATCTCGGTGAAGCTCACACACAATTTCTTGCAGTATTTAAAAGCTGATGATGATGAGAGTGTTCGATTTTCTGAAGATTGATTTTTAACCAAAACTAAATAACTAACAAAACCAGATATGAGCGATAAATCGGTTTTTCTTTCTTCGGGAATCCACACAGAACTCTACATATTTCACTTATGTGTTTTACTTACAGCCCAAAATAATACTTACTATGTGCCAGATGATATTTAACTATAATAACCACACATCTCATCTAGTCACAACAATATTGTGATAAAAAAAAAAAAAAAACTCATGAAAATACCTAGAGGGCTTGTTCTGCTAGGGTTGGGAGAGCACTGCCTTCGACCTCTTTGTAACTTCCTCCATCATCGATGGAGTACTATTCTGATACCGCCTTCGGTGTCAGTTTTTTCGCCCATGACTTATCTCGTGCCCTGTATCGTGTCATGGCTTACACCTTGGCCTGTGGCAACCTCTTTCTTTCATATCCCTTCTGAGCATGGCTCCTCTGTTCAATGGGGAGAAGAAGATGTTGCGCTATCCTCTTGGATCAGGACGGCACTGAGAGTTGGGCGACTCTACCTAATTCGAGCGCAACTGAAGTTGATTTTGACGTAGGGTGGTTTTATGGGGGAGGGGCTCGAGATTGGCTGTTTTTCAACCTAGCCTTCCAGCATAGTGCAGTTGCTGGAACGGCGATGAAAGCCAAGATATGTTTCTGGTTTCTGCTTCCCAAATTAGATCAGAGGGAGTTTGTGGCAGGTGATAGCACTTTAGCGACCGATGGCGGCGTGACAGTCTGTAGGTGATGGCGGTGCAACACTCCTCCTCAGGCGAGGGATGGAGGTGCGGCAGTTCGACGCCAGTGTGGCGCTCCAAGGTTGTAAGTGGTGGTCTGGATGGGTGCCCAAAGCATTTTCAATTGGGCTTGGGTCTTGTGACGGGAGAGGTGCATGGGCTTGATGCTATATGAGTTCGTATTTGAGACCTAGTAAACTTGCTAATGGGCTTTTTCTTTTTCTAAATTATGGATTTTGTTATCTGGTTACTTATATATAACATTGCTCTCTATTTGACATATTATTTTGGGTGCAATAGGCAAGGTCGGTCTCATTACTGCCGGTTACCTTGATATAAGGTTGCATTCTATTTGACGTATATCTTTGCGTTATGGTCGACCATACTATTGGTACCGTTTTACATAGCCCAGCTTCTGCCCGGTGCTTCCTTAAATGCTTTATCGCATCCCTTAGTATCCTTGTTACATTTTAATTCCAATGCCTTGTTGCATCTAGTATTGTTTTTGTTATTTTTCATTTTGATTTAGTTTCTATATCTTTAAGTTGTAATCTTTCTTATTATTAATAATAAAGTGGTTGATTATTACTCTAAAAGAAAAAAAAAGAAAAAAAAAAACTCTCACCTGGTCACCTTTGTTTCTTGGCGAGACAAAAAGAAAAAAAAATAGCCACTTTTATTTCTAAATATCAAATTTCCTACTATCCCACCCTTATAAATAATAAATTATTTTGACTCGGACTAACCACAAACCCGTTAAACAAGCCCTAAACCAAAACAGATACAAGAAAGTGTCTAAAGACCATTTAAAGGCCCTTGGGCTAGGGTGGGCTCAAGTCTACAGCCCAAACACACAGAGTACTAAATGATGAACTAAGAAAATAAGCCTGCAAGTTCTTCTTCATCCCATAGAACATGGATTCAGGTTTACAGGAAGAAATATATCAAAGTCAATCCAAATTATTCAAGGGCCTTCTCCTCCACCTCATCCACGAGCCTGCCTTTCCCTTCCGACTAAGAAAATGAAATCAGCATCTTTTTTTCTTTTTTGGATTGCATTTTCTTCTTCTAAGGCAAAGCTGAGGTATTAATTAGATCTATATCTATACTATTATTAAGAGAATAGGGTTTGTTAACCAAAATCTAAAAGTTTGACAGAAATGACCCTAGAAAGTTAATAAACTTTGACAATTAATTAAATCACGAGGACAATTATGACATTTACAAAATATATTTTTATTAAAAAAAAAACCCACAACCCACTCTTCTATCCCATTAACTCTTCTCTGCAATAACTGTTTTCTTTTTTATTTTCAGGAAAAAAAAATACTTAAACATGCAGAGCATGTGTAAAGAAAAGTTAGTTATTATTAAGAGAAGAGACTTTGTTAGCTAAAACTGAAAATTTTGACAGATTTAACCCTGAAAGATTAAAAAACTTTGAGAATAAATTAAATCACAATGATAAATAGGACAATTATAAAATAGATTTTTATTAAGAAATTTAAAAAGAAATGATTCCACAACACCTACTTTTCTCTCCCACTATTTTCTCTCTACAATAACTACCAATGAATCTATTTCTTTAGCATTAAAATTTCAACTTTGGTTAAAGGTAGTAAGAATTGAGTAGCAGTAGCCTCTTTAGCTTGAGGACATCATTTTGAAGGTCAGTAGCATTAAAATTTCAATTGCAGTTAAAACTAGTGAGAATTAAGTAGTAGTAGCCTATTTGGGTGTTGACGATCAGTAGCATTAAAATTTTAATTGTAGTTAAAACTAGTGAGGATTGAGTAGCAACAGTCTGTTTGGAGTAAGTAAAACCTGAGTTATGAGGGTTAGTAGCATTAAAATGTGCAATGTGGTATTGAGGGTCAGTATCCTTCTTTTCCTTGATAAAATGGAAGAGTTCAAATTTTTACAGTAACATATGTGCTCTAAATATCTTGGTTCCTTTGGTCAACATTAGAGTTCATATTTGAGTGGAACTGAGTTAGCTTTTGAGGGTCATTACCCTACTGAGGTGTGTTTCAATACCTTCAAAATTTCCTTAAAGTTGTTGGTTTCTAGAATCTATATAATTCATTGCTTTGAAAATGTGGGATGCATCATTTGATTTCCTTACAATCCTATTCTTTATACTGCATGATTGTGTAAATACATAACATGATTTTCATGTGTAAGCTACTGAGGGTCAGTACTCATAAAGATGTTCTACTGAAGGTCAATAATTTTAGTTTTTAGCAATACTCATATATTCACATATTATATACATAGATTAATTGTTGGAAAATTTGGTCGATGGATGCTACTTCCGTCACCAGATTTCGTTTCCTACAAAATTCCACAAATATAATATTTTATTAGTAAATAAATATAATCACATTAATGCCATAATAAGCTGAAAATAGAAGATCAACACTTATCTTTTAAATTTGCGAGCCGCCACCAAATGATTACACTTCAAAAAGAGTTTAAGGTTGAGGCGTGTAAACTGCCCTTAAGAGTAGATTTCGCCCCTCGGAGACAATGTCTCGGTGTAGCCTTGTAGGTGTACACTCACAATACTCAGATCGTATCGAACAGCTTGAAACTTTCTTTTGGTAGAATAGATAAATTAAAGGAAACACATGGATACTTTGAACTCGGAAAGGAAACAAAGGAGGTTGAATTTCTGTTGTATGTTTGTATCTAGAAAGCTAGGGATTATATATATGGCAAGAATGATCAATGCGATGACAATAGCAATTAAGCTATGTAACTTATATAACCGAAATGAATATAATGACATTAATTA
The DNA here is from genome assembly GCF_002994745.2 of Rosa chinensis. Classification (NCBI taxonomy): domain Eukaryota; kingdom Viridiplantae; phylum Streptophyta; class Magnoliopsida; order Rosales; family Rosaceae; genus Rosa; species Rosa chinensis. The sequence goes on along the minus strand of NC_037094.1, from coordinate 51,151,193 downwards.
GGAAGAATCAAAACGAAAGGTATCAAATAAGGAATGAACCAATATAATTGCTGAGTTAAATTGACCAAATGAATGGTATATGAATAAAACTAATGAAATCTTTATATCAATCACAATCAAAGAGAGTTAATGACATAAAAAAGAATTAATGGCTATTACTATTTGCAAATAACGGTTCAAAAGAGGTTTCAAAAATAGCAGGTATTTTGAAATATTCTAACTAAATTCCAACAATCCCCCACTATTTCAAAATACCAAAATTTCAAGGAAAGTGAAAGATAAGGAATACCAAAAGAAAGTGAGAATCAATGCATCGGAACTGGTGTCTTTTGGACTATGAACCAGTCATAGGACAAATTAGTAGTGACCCACGAAACCTTGGTGAAAATAAAATTTTCTATGAACCAAAATTTCTAATTGTGAATCAGATAACTAACCATCCACATTAACTCTCGGATCAAGTTGTTCGAAGCGGGGTGGCGCAAATAGGCCATGCGCCCTCCTGGATATTTATGAATGCTCTAGAGAGTATGCCTTGCTCTCGGAAGCGGCCCCACTTCCACATCCATATAGGTGAATCCATCAAGTGTGCACTGCAAACAAACACACCACCCAAATGTTTGGGCTATGACACTCATTAAGAACATTTGTTCAACCTTACACATTGCAATTCAAGCACTATTTATTTACACCATAGGAAGGGACCATCAATAGTTTTATTTGGTAGTGCATCACTGACCAACAAGTGACTTGTTCTTACCCATATGAACCTACTTCATGGGATCTCCAATCACATAGGTTGGGTTACCATCACTCTTGATCTTTGTCTATAAGCATAAGCCTCATCTCCCTCGATGTATTAACCACTAGGTTTTGGCCTTTAGTTTAGTGGTTTTGTCAGAGTATTGGCCAAAATCAACTCTGACTTACAAAGTCAATAAGTAATCTTCATTGGATTTTTAGTTATCCACTCTCATTTAAATATAAGAGCCTATTTGTCCTTGTTTCCCCCCCACATTTTTGAGTCTGTCTGGCTCATATATATAGGCAAGATAATATCAAGCCATATATATTTAGGCAACGAATCTTCGCCAATCAAGGACTTGAGAATTTAGTAGGCAACATTATGTATCATATTTCGTGACTTTGGATACTTTAGTCACCCTCATATTTGTAGCCATCAAATGTCTCTTAATTCTTGATCAAAATTAAATTTGATCATGGAGGTACATTGAATGTCCATTTTCTCAAAGCATAAACTGAAGGCAGCAATTAATGTGATAGTTTTTTCAGGCATCAGCATAAGGGACGATATCGAGGCGTCAATGAATAAAAACTGCATATATTTATTTGTTTTGAAGCAACATTGACCGAAAGACAACAAAAATTCGAAAGGCATCCCAAAACCTTAAGGCAGCATATAGGAAGCTAATCGTCCGAGCAAATACTAGAGTAAGCAACAATATATAATTGTGGTATAATATTGATGCCGTCAATGGCTAGGCAACCATGTTTAGAGACTTGTTGTCTCTGCATTATACATGTAAGCACCGATAATATAGAATTAGGCAACTATTTTCTTGGTAACTAAATTCTCAAGGCAACCATATTCATTACCATTAAAGTATCAAGGCAACCGTTATATCTAATCCATAGGATAGGGTCCGATTCATCATTTAAGATGTAAATGTGGCAACCCTTATTACTTGTAACCAAACTTTAAGGCAACATTATTATTCTTTCTTTTTCGAAGGCATTAACCGTAGGGACATTTATATTTTGAGGCATCAAATTACTATAGGCAACCGTCAATGTAAAATTGACAAAATAATTTCTCAATGCATTATTCATGAGAACACATTTACTTTTCAGGCAACCGTGGCATCAATCTTAATCAAGAGCCAATGGAAATATTGAGAGGCAACAACTTTATTATTTCCGAAGAAACAATAATCCGAAGGCAACATTTAAACTTTTGAAGGGACATATTCCAAAGGCAACACTAAGGAATAACTTTTCGAGTTATAACAGTAAAAAATATTTTAATGCATAGAAAATAGGCTAAACCATAAGGTTAATAGCAATGATACACAATAAATAGTACGAAAATAGTAAAATGATCACAAAAATTATATACAGCTATTAATATAGAAAAGTAAATGTGCAAAAATGGTTAGTTTTTAAGTTACAAACACAATACATTGAATAATGAGGTGAATGCAAATTAAACTAATGGTAGCACATGCTCCATGCATTACTAACCAAAAAATGCACATTATCAACATTCAAATGCAAAAGAACCCATTAGTAATTAAAATATATACACTTTACTATCGTAACATATATTAAAAGACGATAAATTATAATAAAATCATGTATGTAACTGTAACCGTAACCGTAACCGTGCAAAATAAATAGTATTACAAGAAAATCTTATTGGAGCAAAACAATAATATAAGACTGCAAAACTGTTTTGTTTTTCAACGGACAACCATTAAGACCTCAAGGAAAGGAATGAATGCAATAGATTAATAACAATCTGGGCATATTGAGATCTTAATTGAAATGCTAAGCACACACACCTTATAATCATAAGCCAAAATAAAATAAAAATTGATGCTTAATGTATGATTAAAATGCAACAGACATTTTGCAATCTGTAGGAAACTAACTGCCATACTAATAATTCCAAATCTAGAAGAACAAACTCATTCATAGATATATCTCAAGATATAGTATTGACTCCATTCTCAAAACAACTCACAATATATTCTTTTCAAATTTTTGGAGTAGAAAGGCAATATGTTTAATGAGAAAGAGTTATACTCGCAACAACTAAATGAATACCAGACTTATCTTTATGTCCAAGCTTTTCACAAGGAAACATCCACCAACGATCTCTACTCTTAAGATTGTTGGAAAATTTGGTCGATGGATGCTACTTCCGTCACAGATTTCGTTTCCTACAAAATTCCACAAATATAATATTTTATTAGTAAATAAATATAATCACATTAATGCCATAATAAGCTGAAAATAGAAGATCAACGCTTATCTTTTAGATTTGCGAGCCGCCACCAAATGATTAAACTTAAAAAAGAGTTTAAGGTTGAGGCGTGTAAACACTGCCCTTAAGAGTAGATTTCGCCCCTCAGAGACAATGTCTCTGTGTAGCAGGTTTGTGGCGCCCTACCCTCCAGGGTACAACAACCTCGATCCTTGTAGGTGTACACTCACAATATTCGGATCGTATCGAACAGCTTGAAACTTTCTTTTGGTAGAATAGATAAAGTAAAGGAAACACATGAATACTTTGATCTCGGAAAGGAAACAAAGGAGGTTGAATTTCTGTTGTATGTTTTTTTATCTAGAAAGCTAGGGATTATATATATGGCAAGAATGATCAATGCGATGACAATAGCAATTAAGCTATGTAACTTATATAACCGAAATGAATATAATGACATTGATTAGGAAGAATCAAAACGAAAGGTATCAAATAAGGAATGAACCAATATAATTGCTGAGTTAATTTGACCAAATGAATGGTATATGAATAAAACTGATGAAATTTTTATATCAATCACAATCAAAGAGAGTTAATGACATAAAAAAGAATTAATGGCTATTACTATTTGCAAATAACGGTTCAAAGGAGGTTTCAAAAATAGCAGGTATTTTGAAATATTCTAACTAAATTCCAACTTTGATCGCAATTGCAAAGAGGAAGGTTGTTGCAATAAAAGAAGAGGACGCAATGTTCAGTTGCTACTATATGTAATATGCTTGCAGCAATGTATCTGTAAGATTTCTTTTTACTTACCTTATTGAATGTCAGTAGCTTTAACTAAATGAATACTTTCACTTATATTTCTCAATCATTTTGTAGTTTGACTGTGGAGCATATATGTCCTAAACTATATACAACAAGTTGCAAATAACCAAGGAGTCAGAGATAGAAGTGTTTACGCAGACAATGTGCTACAAATTGAAAAGGAAATCAAAGAGAGCCTCAAGCACATGAGGAAATCTTGTTGGAGAAACTTCTTCACCATGAGAAGAGGAGAAATTCAAAGCAACTTGTATATGAAAGTAGCAAAGCCACAGATAAATGATATAGTGTTCAAGTTTCATATTGTAATATGTATAAATAGTTTTTGAGATTATTAAATAAATGAGTTGTTTCTAAGAAAAACAAAGGTGGAATGTAGAAATATTATTTCTTCATAATGCTACTGACATTCAACAGTGTTAATTCACATTATCCAAACCACAAGGCAATTTCATAATTTACTTGCCAATAGAAATAATTCAAAAACGAAAAGAATCTTACCGCATGGGAATTCAAAAAAATAAAAAATAAAATCTGCTGATGGTAATTTATGGGCTAAAAGTGTAGGTAGTGGTAATTTGCTATATTTTTTATTCTTGAACCAACCAGGAGATTAAGCCTCTTTCTTGGATTGTACCCAACTTAAGAAGTCAAGTAGAAGAGACCCCTTCTGCTACGCCGAAGGCATGTCGTTGAATAGTTGTACTTTATTTTTTTATTGTAGGATGTAAAGCTTGCATATTTCAATTTCGACGGAAATTTTAATATTTTAAATTTGTAGAAATTTTAATATATATTGGTCAATATCGATACTCAAAAATTAGTTTGGATAAAATAAATTCTTTTTTAAGAAAAGATAAATATTGTGGTGCGATCTAATCCGCAGGGCTTTACTTTCTACAAAATGATTGCCTGAATTACTGCCTCTTCTCTCTGCCTGCCTAACTCCTAAATTATAGTAAATGTGTATCTAGCAAATAATATTTCTCAGAGTTAAAAGTTTAAAATGTATATCCCCTAGTATTAATTGCCAAATTTTCAACATCTCTTATTATTTGGACTAATTCAAAAGATACGTCAAGTTTAAGTTTCAAATAAGATTTACGGGTTTTTATCACCACTAGGGTCAAAACTTTTTTGCACTAGAGAAATGATACATAACTTTTAAAAGTGATCATAGAGATACCTAGACTTATAAGAATTGATCAACTTCATACCTCCGTCCATTTTCAGTCACATCTCTGTTAAAGCTAAGAGTATATACAGTCTTTCACTCAATTATTAGTTAGAAATGACAATATTATCCTCTAATTTTTTCCCTTTCTCTTTCTTTGTTCTCTTTCTTCCTCATTCTTCTGCAATCTGTGAGCTTTCTGTAATTGGAATTCAAAATTTTTGCAGAATTAGAATCCGAAACTGAATATAGATATCACAGATGCAAAATCAAGCTCAGAAATTGAAGTAATTTATGGTCAAAGGGCCATCAACCATCTATAACCCAATCTTCTTCTTCTATATAGAATTAAAATATTGTATTCAATTTAAATTCCATCATTGTTCTTAGAAACAAATAAAATTGGGATGTTTCCCATCTTTTAAAGAATCAAAGAAAAATGAGGGGAGAGAGATCGAGGTAGAGATACAAGAAGAAGAGAATCAACAAAGTAAAATAAAAAATAATTGAAAAACAGTTTTTTTGTAAAATATTATTATAACTCCACAAAACACCGCACCACACGTATCAATTTTAACAGAGAAGTTACAAAAAATAAATCGAGATATCAAGTTGATTTGTTTTTAAAACTTTAGGTATCATTTTGATCACTTTTGAAAGTTTGGTATCAAGTTGATTTGTTTTAAAAAATTTAGGTATCATTTTGATCACTTTTGAAAGTTGGGTATCTTTTTGTCCAGTGAAGAAAGTTTTGACCATAGTGGTGATAAAAACTCAAGATTTATAAACCAAATTTAAATACTAATTAGGGGAAATGATAATTTACCCAATTTCAGCTTAAAAATTGCCCATTTGCTCCACCAACTGTTTTTTAACCCCGTTTACCCAAAACACTCTAAGGGATTATTTCCCCTTTACCCAATTAATTCTTTTTTATTAATTTTTGGGACTTTTTTTCCCTCTCCTTCTTTCTCACTTATAGAGAAAAGTCATCATCCACCTTGCTGTGCTCCGGTGACCAGCGGCGGGGGACCGGAATCCGGCGACCGGTGATCCGAATCCGGCAACCGGCCACCGGATTCCGGCTTCTGAATTTATTGCCCCTAATAATACCCAGTAACCATATTATTACCCCCCAGTAATCATATTATTGTCTCCCAAAAATCATATTATTACCTCCTAATAATCATATTATTGCCGTCCAGTGAATTGTATGAACTCCCAAAACCAAAATGAATACACTACAGGCACAATTGATCAATTTATAATCATATTATTGGCTCCCAATAGTCATATTACTGCCTCCCAATAATCATATGATTGCCCCCCAATACAAAGTCCAATGTCTCCACTACCTCCCAATAGACCACCAAAAATGCACCATTTCGTAGGATTCACAGATAATTTGACTTTAATAAACAGAAAACAACAGGTAACTTATCAAAACACCACACTATAGTGATCCCTGTCCCTTATATCAAAGTCTACTGGGGGCCAATAATGTGTCTACTGCCCCCCAGTAGACCATCAAACAAACCCCACAGTTACATTGCAATGTCAGATTACTCACATTGTTGAACAAATAGTAGATCATTGGCCTCCAATCCAATATACATTCAAAAAAAAAAAAAAAAAGATGCAATTCCTTGCCAAAAAAAGAACTGAACAACAATACTTAAAAAAAAAAAAAAAAAAACGCAGCAACCGGAGTAATCCATGTCACTCCTCCGGCGACACCAGCATGACCAACAACGAAGACCCAGAAACGAGCTCCACAATATCGCCGGGAACGAGCTCATTGGCCCCCTAATTTTTCATCTCCTCCTTTAAACCTCCTGTCAACATTGGGTTGTTGAAAGAGATCAGATCGCCGGCCTCGCTCAGCCCAGACGAACGAGGACCTGCAGCGCCGTCGCGAGCTCACTGGAACCTCCGTCTTGGAGTGAGCCGGGGTCGGAGACGTCGGGTTCGAACGTTGGTTAGTATTCCGAGATTAGATCGTAGGTGCTTCGAAGCTTCGCCCCGCTCAGCCCAAATGAACGATGACCTGCAGCGCCGTCGCAAGCTCACCGGAGCCTCCGTCGTGGAGTGGGCTGGGGTCGGAGACGTAGGGTTCGAAATCCGTCTCGGCGGTGGGGGAGAGAGAGTGAGGAGGTGTGCATCCAATCTAGAAGTCCAGATTCGTAGACATGGAGAGAGAGAGAGAGTCTGAGACGTGTTGAGAGAGAGAGAGAGAGAAATCGGTGAGGGGGGAGGAGAGAGAAAATAGATCGGAGGGAGAGTCTGAGAAGGGATGTAATTTATTAATTAAAATAGGGGTAAAACTGTCAATGAATGTTAGATTGGGTAAATGGGGTTAAAAAAACTCTTGGTGGTGTAAGTGGGCAATTTTTAAGCTGAAAATGGGTAAGTGGTCACGACCCCTACTAATTAAGTTCGGGATTAATAAAACTGCACTGAAGTACTTTGATATTCAACTTGACTTGTATACGACCTACATTTAGGATTTGAACATCGCAATGCTCGTGATAGTTGGGCTGTCTTGTCATGTGATAGAATGAGATAGGAGATGGTTTAGAATTTTAAAAAAAAATTACAAAAAAATGTCACACATGTACCACAACTTTAATATTTTCATAGAGTTTACACATAAAATAAAAAAGTGTCTCTTTTTTCATATTGCGGATGGCTACGTGGCTGTAAGGTGGTGCTGGCCTCTAAAAGACTCGTGATTTTGGTGATTGCAAGGGCCTCCTCTTAAAAAAAATTTCTTCCTTGCAAACATTTCATATTATTTTAGATGAGTAAAGCTACAGTACGTTAACATTTCTCATACATATCCTATTTTATGTAATATTTACCACTTTAGAGCAAGTTCATGAGACTTGGTCATGCCATGGCACCAGGTCATATTCTAAATCAAATAAGAAAAAAGTCATTTTCTTGCTTGCACGGAGCTTGGGGCAAGCCAACAGTTGCTGACCCAGGCTTCTTCCCAGATTAAGTTGGTGACCCAGGGCTTGACCCAAACTGACATGGGCCTCCAGTATGGCCCAAACGAAGTATAGGAGCACCGACGCGCCGGACAGGGAGATTAAAGACCAGTTGCACGTCTTCTAGCGCCGACAAAGTAGTAGGAGCGTGTGGGCGCAACTTTGTTGCTTAGTAGAAGGGCCTTGTTGATGTGTCTTATAGCCGTTGGGCTACTTTGAATTTTGAAACCAGCGCTCAATTGATCTGGACCGTTGGTTTTGATAGTTAAACAGATCTGATGGTTTATAATTAATTAGGAGGTTTGCCAGGTTTAGGAAAGTGGAAAAAGAAATATATGTACAAATAATAATGGTTAGATTACAACGGTAAGAAAAAAAAATTATACAAAATTTCCTTTAAATACCTCACATTCGATTTTACCTCCCACACCCAAAAAAAATTCTTTCTTAGTTCCTCCTCCTAATAGCTTTCATCTTCCAAAAATTTATGATTCCAATATGAGCGTACAAGCAATAGATCAAGGTGTTTACGGGATGAGATGACAGCCTATGGAAGACATTCAATTGTGAAAGTCTTGGAAATATGTTAGCCGAAATCCCATTTTGGGTAAAGATCGAAGGAAAGATGATCTATGGGAAGACGTTCGCAAACACTATGCCAAACATTGGAGTGGTAGAAGTGTCCGATCAATTCAATCTTTTGTAGGGAGGTGGAAAATTTTGAAGGCAGAACTCTATGCTTGGTATTGTTCGTTAAGGCAAGCAAAAAATTGATACAATAGCGGTGCGAATGTGATTGATGAGGTATGAATTTTTTGTGTAAAACGAATATTAATATTTATGATTTTTTTTGTACTTTATATTAAAATTTAATTACTTGATACATTATACTTCAAATTATTAGTTGATATATTAAAATTTAGTTGATACATTATACTTAGTTTATATTTAACATTATTAGTTGATACACTATACTTAAATACTTAATATATACTTAAAATTATTAAGTGATATATTAAAATTTAATTACTTGATACATTGTACCTTGTTTATATTTGTACTAATTTTTTTTTTAAATAAAAATAAATGCATAGCACCATCAAGCATAATATTTGTGGAACGCTGCGATAGCCAAAGTGAAAAAGCCAAAAAAAAAGAAAGAAAGTAATTTCAATAGTTTTGAATGTTACGATATTGTGATGGGCTTTCAACAATTTAGTGGCATTCTGAGTCATACCTTTTCGACTAGAGGAATCTCAAGGGGAGGAAGTCAACCGATGTACACACAACCATCCGTTGATGATTATCATGTCAACTTGGACATAGATGCAGATGAGGTAATTGGCGATGTAACTCCAGATCCTTCAATGATGCCTCAAGGATAGAAGGTTGCAAAAGAAGCTATCCGAAGAGGGACAGCTAAGAAATCCAATCTTTTGACATCCGCTGTAGAGGCTATAGCGATCAACCAAACATCTATGTTGTCAGCCAAGGACAAAAGCGAAGAGGGATATGCTCGACTTCTCCAAGATCAACAACAACGAGATTATATATGTACGCTTGCAAATGGATATGCGAAACGAGGCATTTAAAATTCAAGAGAGAGAAGAGTGAATTATGGAGATGACTACAAGTAAGATGACGCCAACCAAAAAGAAATATTGGCAAAGAAAGCAAAATATGATAGCGGAGAGAGAAGATGATGATGCAGCCGGTGGATCAAACTTTCAAACACCTTCCACCGGTGAATAATATCCATAACCACCTTTTACCGGTGGATTCCAACAACCATCTTTTGCTGGCGCATTTCCACAACCACCTTTCACCAGTGGATACTATTCGCAACCACCTTTCACCAGTGGATTCCCACAATCACCTGTCACCGGTGGAGTCCCTTCACTTTTTTCTACCTGTGAATCCACCAACCCGAACCCTAATGATGATTCCTCAAACACTAATTGGATCCCTATTGAAGATGAGGATGAGGAAAATTAGGGAGTTATATATTTTAACTAATTGTATTGTTCTTATTCCAATACTTGGCCTGTTAATTATGTAATATAAATGTCATGAAATAAAAATTTTATTTGAATATGTAGGTACATCGAAAGGAAGATGATAGAAAACATACAATGACAAATGAAAACTCAACGCGAGTTTGGCCAGACAATAGCCATTATTCAAATCTCTAGCAAATCTAGATACGCATGTTACCTCTAACTTCCCAAAAATGCTCACTGAGATCTTTCTTAAGTCTTGAGTTAGTGTACTCAGATCTAATTTGTTGTTATCGATCCATGAATCCATTCATATTATGATCATCTCTACCACCATGATCAAAGTCATCACCTGTAGGTCCTTCCCGAACTGTAGCCTTCCTAGGCCCTCATATTGTTCTCCTCTTCTTTATTGGACTTCAACTCTTCATCGCTATCTTCAGGTCGTTCATCCTTGACAATCATATTGTGTAATATAATACAAGTCAACATGATGTATCGAATGTCTTCGTCTCCCACCCACGAGCAACTCCTCTAATAATACCAAAGCGTGATTGTAAAATACGAAAACATCTTTCCACATCTTTCCTATATCCCTCTTAACCCTTGGTAAACTCGATTTCCTTGGGTCGTGTAGTTCTTGGAAAAAATTTCATGAAAGATGCCTACCTAGGATATATACTGTTAGCGAGATAGTAGCCTAAATTGTGAATTCTGTTATTTACTTGGAATTAGAGGTGGAAAACGGGCCACTAAGCACGAGCACGGCACGGGCCCGGCACGCTTAAAAGCTGCCCGGCATGGCCCAAGCCCGTTAGTGGCCCGGCACAACCCGAGCACGTTAGAATAACGGGTCGGGCTGGGCCTAAGAATATTGGCCCATTGGCCCGGCCGGGCCCGAGCCCGTAATGGGCCCAGCACGGCCCGAGCACGATATATTGTGGGCCGGCCCGTTACAAATACAAAATTTCATTTTGTTTTTAAAAATATTTAAAAACTACAATGATGAGATTTGAATATGAAACATTTTTATTTAAAATTTCATGACAATTCCACCAATCCTTTCTTTTATATTGTCAAAATAATGAAACAAAACATTATATCCTTGTTTTGACATAAGTATTTTTTCTAAATATTAAATATATGTTTATTAATAAAAACTAATCTCATAATAATATAACTATAGAATGAAGGGAAAAAAAGAAAAAGAAAAAGAAAAAAACTATAGAATGAAGGAAAGAATTATAGATGATTTAGTATATTAATAAAGATTAATCTCACAATAATATACTAAAAACAATATATTTTGAGTTTTTTTTTCTTTCTTTCTTATAGTGGAATATAAAAAATTATTAGAAATCTAATCTTAAAAAGTTAAGATTAAGAAAAACGTTGTAGAACTTAATTTATTTAAATTTTCTAAATAGTTAAATAAAATTAATTTTTATTTGTTCAAATTAAGATTTTAAAATCGTGTTTTATAGTGGGTAGGCACGAGCACGGCCCGTTATTGACCCGGCACGAGTACGGCTCGACAAGATATGGGCTCGGGCCATGGGCCGGGCTTAATGTTTAAGTAAATGGGTCGGCACGAGCCCGGCACGATAATAAATGGGCCGGCCCAAGCACGGCTAGGCCCGCTTAAAATGGGCCGGCCCGTTTGCCACCTCTACTTGGAATTGGATCTCAGGTGCTCGACTGGCAGTAAGCTTGTCAAACAATGAGAACTTTGCTTGGACGTTAAGGTTGTTGCATCCCCTTGGTATTCCAAAAAAGGCGTGCCATATCCAAGTGTCGCACGATGCAACCGCTTTTAGGATAATAGTTGGGCTATGTTTTTGACCACTATATTCTCCAGCCCAACCAGTAGGACAATTCTTCCATTGCCAATGCATACAGCCAATGCTCCCAATCATGCCTGAAAACCTCTTCTCTCAGCTTTGGCAAGAAGTCTTCTAAGGTCGACCCCTTTAGAAGCCCAGAGCTATTTTGCTGAGTACAAATTAGCAATTCCTCTTGTAAATCGTTGAAGAGTCGCGATGGAGGTGGATTTTGTAATATCTCGAAAATTCATTATTAATTTCTTGGAATTTTCTGGAATTAATAAAGTGTTTTTTTGTACGATTTCGTGGTTTGAGAGTGGAGCAAAAGTGTTTCAGACAAATAATTACTCGAAACGTTTTATTTTCAAGAGTCAAAGGGTTGACTTTTTATTCATTGAGTTTCTCCAAAAACTTTCTTCACGAAAGTCGTAGAGCGCGTCGATACGAGTTCGTGGATATATGGAAGACGAAAATCGGAGTTCGTATGAAGAAGTTATGGCCAGCGAAAAAGTTTCCATTTTGGTTAAATAGAAAATTTTAAAAAAAAAAATCAGAAAAACACTAACTTTCCATTTTGGGAAACCCAGATTCTCTTGCTCTCTCCCCCCGCCAACCAAACCCGCAAATCTTCTTCCGGCCATATCTCGATCGGTCGGCCACTGTTGGTCGCGTTATAGGTCTTATTCGCTTCGTCTCTCTTCCCTATTCAAGTTTGTGGTGGCTTGGTGGCACGATTTGGGTTGTGGAAAGTGCACCAAGGCGGAGAAGTTGGCTTGTGGTGTTGCGTAGGGGTCACATCATAGCTTCCAATTCCGGCCACCTCCGACGATGATTCTTGAGGGTTTTTGAAGCCCAGGAAACATAGATGCTTCCCTCTAAGCGACTTGCAATGATTTGAAGTGTGAAGGTCGAATTGAAGAGTTGAAATTCTACGGTTTCGATCGGCCCCTTTTCTTTTGCGGTAAATTCCAGCCAAATGGCTTACAATCTGACTTCAGTGTAGTTGTGAAAGTTGATGCACATGTTGTGGGGAAGATTTTGACATTGGTATTATGACCCAATTTGCGGGTTGCCGACTGCGCGTAGAACCCATGCTCGGCCACTGCTGGTGGAGCGTGGCGAAGCGTCCGGCCAAGTTTTTGGATACTGTTTTCATGGTTGTCACCTACTCGTCGATATGAGCTTCATGTTGTGATTATTCAAAGCATGATAGATTTACGTAATTTCAGTTTTCTTAGTTTGCGATCTGTGAAAGTCCGATCGTTGGATTGTCTTATAATTTTGAGAAATTGATCCTAGAATGTTCCGAAGACCTTGGGAGGTTTTGGAGGAAGTTTTGTCTCGATTGACGAAATCTTCAGTTTTGGGTTCAAATGCTAGGTTCGAACCGTAACCGTTTTCGTTTTAATAGTGTACTAAGTTGAGACCTTATTTTACTTAGGTGCTTGACTGAGAGGGTTCTGTACTTTATCTAGGCTGTGAAAAAGAACGCAACTGGATTTAGTGGTGAGTAAATCTCACGAGGTTCATTTATGAACGAAGTTACTTTATTATTTGGAATTACTTGATAAATTGTGAAATCATTTTTGAAAATAAATATTTGTTTTAAATTATATGAACTTGATTGTCTACATTTCATGGGTAAGTTAAAATGAAGTTTTGTATAAAAAAAATGATTTTTCTCATATTTTGTACTTTGTGAACTATAGTTGGTATTAGTGGCATTCCTGAGTGAATGATTACGTGTGTGTGTGTGTGTGTGTGTGTCTTTACATGAAACATATATCTTGATGGTAAGGTATGGGGTGTGTACAATAATTGTGATTCTATTCATGATATTGTTTTGAGACTTTATTCTTTATGGGGAGCAATATATCGTGATAATGATGATTTATATTTTGTTTTGGAAGTACTTGGAGTGTGGAAACTATAGCTGAAATGAGTACATGGTAATATCGTCTATGAAGTGTGAGTAACATTTTTGGGTCTTGAGTGACTCTTTAAATGATTTGATTTTTGTACTAAGAGTCTGAGTATCGAGGATCATAGTAGTGATCGAGGACGAGAAATCGTTTGACGTTTTGTGAAACCTTTTGGGTCTAGTGTGACCGTTGCGAGTAAATTAGTGACATGTGCAACAAATTAAAAGGAGTCTCAGAGTATTTTTCCTTTATCGTCCAAGAAGTACTTTGTTGTTCTAGAGGGACTATTATGTGACAACCAGTGTGGTGATTTGCGTGATAATTTTGTGTAAATGATGTGGGTTGTGGTTGTTAAGTGATTGTTATTATCAATGGTTAAGTGTGTATTACTTTCTAGTTTACTTCTATTATTAAATTCCTTGTTTTCTTTCGTAATCTCCTTAACTAAATTATATGCAGAGATTACTGTGTTCTGAATTGATTGGTTTTAATGTAATCTCCTAAACTAAACTATATGTAGAGATTACTATGATTACTATTGTTTGATTTTAATGTAATCTCTTGAACTAAATTCTATGCAGGGTTTACTATGATTTTGGATTGTGTGCTTTTTGGTGATCTCCTGAACTAATTTTCTATGCATGGATTACTAATTTTATTTAGTTAATTTGTGAGTGCAGTTGTGGATGAGACTTGTAGTGAGTTGAGAAATGTTTTGTCACGTCATTGTGGTGATAAATGCTTCCTATTGAGAGGAAAGAAGAGTGATTTCTTTGATTTCTTTTTTAGCTTTCAAATGATTTGGTTTGTCACGGTAGTGACTTGTATTTTCCTTTAAAAGAAAAAGATTTTGCTTTTGGAGATAATCATTGTGTTGATTTGTTGTCCTTGAGTTGGAAAGGTGTTTTATGGTTATTAGGGTTTACTCACACAAGCTTGCAAAAACTTACCAGATTTGTTGTTTTAACCCGGTGCACTGTTCCATGGTGCAAGGGTTATTGTGCAGGTCGGAGTAACCGTCGTCAAAGCTGAGATTTTGTTGCAGTCGTAGCTTGGACTGGAAGTGTACTTTTGGTTTTAGTCTTCCGCTGGCAGTGAGTGTGTTTACTTATCGAATTGTTGTACAGTTTAATTTGTAAACTCTCTATATTGTAATATGTGACTTTAAAAAACAAGTTGGTATTGACATCAGTAAGTTTAAATGAAAATTTTCCTATGTGTTTTTCTTGGGCTTGTTAAGTAATCGCATTTTGGATTTGAATTTCTTCATTCAAAATTCGTGCTATGACAGATTTCACCATCCAAGAATCCTCAGCGCATTGATCTTCCCTAGCACCATAAGCAAGCATTCGCAAGGAAGATGTCATCTTCTGCTCCGGAAGTAGTCCGACTTTCTTGGAAGCATCTAATTTTTGAGAAAAATACCAGTCATATTGGCAACGTTCAGCAAATTTGTGTCGGAAGACATTGTGGCTGATCCTGTAACGTGTTCGGAATTCCCAATCTTTGAACACTGGACTTTCGACAAAGTAGTCGGCCATCAAGTTTTTGCCGCTTTCTTCTCTAAATCTCTCCTTGTTTGGTGCATGACCCGGATGAGAACCGCGACTTGTAGTTTGGTTTGTAGATTCAGCAATTACTGCAATCACAATAGCGTTGGTCGCCATCATCTCTTCATCATCTTCATCACTAGACTGTCAAATTTTATCCTACAACCTATTCATTGAAATGAGCGAAGGGGAGAAAATGTATAATGCTAGAGATAAGAAAAAGGATAAGCTTCATTAAGATCAGATTGTGTGTGTATGAAGTGCACAAATTTCCACTATTTATTGACATTTTTCATACAAAACATGATAAGTTGATAATGACACGTGTCAACACTTCGTTGTTCATAATCTTATCTAAAATCTTAGATAAGATTACATTCACAATAACCGTTAGATTGAATAGTGTGCGAGTGATCTGGTTCGTTCAAAGTTGTTGGTGGTTGCTTCACTATTTTGAAAAGAAAAGAAAAACGGTGGTTGCGTGAACAATAAAAGTGTCAGTGGAGATATAATTTGTCTACCTAAAAAAAATATCTTTAGTGCCAACTCATATTTACCTACAATGTTTGATGATTTTGTCCATTACATTTGCAAAATGTTTATCCCTACTATTTATTTACATCATATATTTCTCATTTACACTAAATAAATTAATAGAATATTCAATGAACAGTAACTGACCCAGTGAGCCTGACCTATTAACCCAACTGATGAACTTGCTCTTAAGAACTCATGTTACCACTTTAAGGACTCATTCTGTAATTAGAAAAATATACCCATTATAGTAAATAAGGTCCTCGTTAGAGTAAAGTAGGTACCTAGAAAAAAGTCCTCATTAAGGTAAATTAGGTCCTTGTTAGAGCAAAGTAAGTTCTCATTTGAGTATTTAAGTCCTAAAAGTTGTAATTGTAGTACATTCTCATTTAAGTAATTAAGTCCTAAAAATAGTAATTGTATGTATGTCATATGTTAATATATTGTAGAATTTCCCATTTTAGATTATCACTAAACCTTACAAAGTTGAATTGTTGTATAATAAATCAGAGTCTGAAAGGACACACTGCCACATATTTTTCCAGAGAGCCGAGACCTAGACCCTAGGTTTCGAGTCTAGCAGCAACGCCTCTTTGTCTGTTGTGTTCAGCTACGCAGAACATTGGGTGTCTTGCTGGAGGAGCTAGTTTCATCTGGGTCGAGTGGATCTTACATAGTTACGAGGAGATCTCTCTCTCAGGGATCATTGAATCTAAGTCGAGTGGTGTCGTCCACAGGTGGTGAAGTAGAGGGTCTGTGTGATCGTTGGGTGCGATTTGCAATCAGCTCCAAGCTCTGTGGAGGCGGTGGTGCCAAGGCAAGCGAATCTAGTGTTACTGTGGCTTTTTATAGGTGCAGTGGTTTGGTGTAATAGGCGATATTCTCTGTTAGTTGTATTGCAGAAGGGAGGCAGCGGAATTGCTCCTTGATTCCGACCTCAATGGGGTGCTGGAAAGGCTGGCCGCCTGAAAGCTTGGTGGCGATGGATTGGTCGGAGGTGTAGGATCTTCATCCTTCTGCTATCTAGGGTTTTGCCTAGGCTTGGGCCTAGGACTAAACTTTTGGGCTTGGTCTCAAGGTTTGGGCCTTCAAATTTTTAGCGTAGTTGTTTTTGTTAGATTGTCTATCAGTGCTAGTAGAAACTTCTCTAGAAGCCCTTTGTAGAAGTATCTGGCTAAGCGTACCACAATGACGTGTTTAGTGTCTAGAGTTTGATAGAATATATAGATTGCCTACGGGGCGAGTAGATTTTGTGATCATAGATTACTCTAAGCTATCAATGTCTGAGTAGAGCAGTCTACTTACTTTGTACTATTCTTTGGTCAATGAACTATGAGCTCTTTATTGCAAAAAAAAGAAAACTGCCACATTTTTTTATTGTAACATGAGAATCTAAATAACCAAAAATTGACCAAAAAACTTGAGCAGACACAATTTAAGAAGAAACACATCACTTCCACCAAAAGATGAACTAATTTGTCGAAAATAAAGTTGAAGGTAAGTAGGTAACGACATCGAACCAGCTGACCTAGTCTAAAAAATCATGCTTAAGTTAAGCCCAAGTAAATCCCACATAGGTCAGCCGAGCAAAACCAACAGAGATCCAAAACTTCATAGACATGCAATACCATGGGTTGAGAGGACGAGAACTCCCCTATTGCAGAATCACGTCTGATCAACCCAAAAACCGAACAAAACCAAAGAACTCTGCAAATTAGATAATAGGAAGCAGCCAGCCACCAACATCAATACACTCCCTTCTCCTCATAAAAAAAATGGATTCCCACTGCAAAGAAAAACCACCACCGAACATGGTTATAGTCAACGCACCAACAAGGAGGTACCAATCCTAGATATCAAGCACCAAATTAGTGATGAGAGGGGATTGGTAATTTGAGTTAGGTTTATACTTGATTAGGAGTTTTGATTCTTCTCCAATTTAAAAAAGAAAAAGAAAAAGAAAAAATATATATATAACTGATCTAACACAGAAATTTAGACAGAACTGGAAACAGCTTAGCCAACAAATCTATCACGGTGGACATGACTCACACATCACTGAAGGCAAACAAGCCTTTGATGATAGATGAAAACGCACCGCGAACGGCCACATCATAAAAACCACTCAAATTGACAATCTTACCAATACGGAGACCAAATCAATCACATGGACCATCCAACAACATTGTCGGGACACCAAATCAAGATATAGATTTCGTTCAATTATAAACCATATCCTACGAATACAGACTTCAATTCTTTATTAAGATTGTTTTTTTTTTTTTTTTTAACTAAAAATGTACAAGGAAGTTCAAATCATGAACGCCGTTCAGTACCTTTCAATCTATACCACACATGTGGTGAGTGGAATAAAGTAAACATGATGCAGAGATCCAAACACATAAAATTGCAATGAGAAACACTTAAACTAATGATTGCTCTGCCAACAACCAGATAAGTCTAAATTTCTATCAGCCCCACATTTTATTAATCAAGTTTGTTTCTTCTACTGTCTCCCATCCCTTGTCAGATCCTTACCAACCCTGGCAACCCCACATGTTACTTGCAGAGACGAGACGACGGGCAATACCACCACCTTTACTGGACAATACTGAACAGAAAGCCATCATTAATCACCATAATAACATTCATTTGGAAAATGCCAAACCCGTGACAACAAATTTCATAAACAATTATATATTAATCAGTTATAAACTATCACCTCCTCTCCTTTTAAGTATACCTAGCCCCTTGATCCAAAAAAAAAAAAAAAAAGTAAACCTGGCCCGCCATAGTTTCACATTCTGAATTCCAGTTACAGTTACAGATAGCAGAGAACGAAGAATCTCATGGCTCCTAACACCCAAAACACCCCATTGCTAGATCACGACATTGAGGTTGCCGTTTCGGAATCCAAAGCCTCTTCCTCCCCAACCGCAGTCAGATCCTCCACCACCGGCGGCTGGCGGTCCGCCTCGTTTATAATAGGTAAGTCATCATTAAGCCCAATATTTTAACCATCTGTTGTTGCTTCTTCTCTGTTTACTGTGATACCAGGGATTGCTTAGGGCTTAGGGCTTAGCTGATAGCTCTAGTAGAGTCGGTACACAAAGTAAGAGCTATGCCAGTAGGAAATGCTCCGAGTCCCATAGTTGCATGATATGTTGTCGTTTTTTAGTTTAGGGTGCTATGACCAGTAGAATCAGGTGAGAGTGATTAGGGTTATTATTCCGTTCTCTGTTGTAATATAACTGATCGACGTGTTTTGGCTTCTGTTGTTTTAGGGGTGGGATTTGCGGAGAGGTTTGCGTTCTATGGAGTCAGCTCGAACCTCATAACGTTCTTGAGTGGGCCATTGGGGGAGTCGACGGCGACGGCGGCGGTGAACGTGAACACGTGGTCAGGAACGGCGGCTTTACTTCCTATGTTGGGAGCCATTGTCGCCGATTCATATCTCGGTCGCTACCGTACCATACTGCTTTCTACTCTGCTCTACATCTTGGTTCGTTCATCCTTCTGCCCAGAACAAGTCACTTTTAAGTTTTATGTCGTTTTCCCTCGTACATTGAATAATTTTCATTATAATCTAAGAACGAATCTCGTACGTTCATTCAATATGTTTGTGTGGAGAGAATGTGATGGGTGTAGTGTCACAATCATGAGCACATGCGTATTTCAATATTTCATAATGCATCGTTTTGTTACTAAGTGGGCAAACCTAAAAGTTCAATCATGTGTTCCAAGAAAACGAAAAACATCCTTTCAAAAGAAAAAATAAAAAACATAAAACCATCATTCTAGTACTCGGACAATATATATATATATATATATATCATTATACTACCTAACCCATTAAATAAGAAAATGAAAAATGTACCGAACCATTACAAAAGTTATGCAATAGGGTACATCATGTTTTAAGCCGGTAGCTTACTTATTTTTGTAAAAATGAATGGAAGTTATTTACACTGTTCATGATCTTCTACAAGTATGTTATGCATATATATTTTTTGAAACTATACATTAAAGAACTTGTTATAAAGTAATTTTAGTATTTAAGATAATACAGCCTTTGTCAAGGATTCACTGCTTATGCGCTTTTATCTATCCTACAGTTGTAGTGCAAGTTTAGAGTCAGTCATAATAGATTTCCAGTTTAGAGTCAGTCATTATAGATTTCCAGTGTGAAGTATAGAGGCAATTTCTGAGTAAGAGGTGTCGCCTATAACTCATTGTAAGCAGTTTCATTATTAATGAAGTTCTTATTTGATCAAAAAAAAAAAATACAGCCTACTTTCAATTTCACCACGGTACTTCTAAATTTTTATTAAAAAATTTTAAATTGGTCTTTGGTATTTGTTTCCGCAATGTCAAATGAGTTCTACAATTTGATCTATTTCAATTTCCCCCGCCTCAAAATCAAGCCAGAGTAGATTTTTCTTCTTCTAAAAAAACAGAAAAAATCAAGTCACAGTGCTTTATTCTTTAGAAAACTATCTCCATGTCTTGTCCAGTTTGAATGCTAATTGGCCTGGAGTATTAAGATTGAATGTCTTGCAGGGGCTAGGCTTGTTGACATTTTCAGCCATGCTTCCTTCTCTCAGCGGTTCTGCATGCGAAAAGGCCGATGAATTCACTTCCTGTTACTCTCAGCTCCAAGTAATGTTCTTCTACTTCTCTCTGTATCTGGTAGCAGTAGGGCAAGGTGGAAACAAACCTTGCATACAGGCTTTCGGAGCTGATCAGTTCAGTGGACAAGATCCAGTGGAGAGCAAAGCCAGGAGCTCATTCTTTAATTGGTGGTACTTCGGTATCTGCTCAGGCTCCTTATGTACGCGATTGATATCAAGCTACATACAGGACAACTTCAGTTGGGTTCTGGGATTCGGACTTCCTTGCATTATGATGATCCTTGGACTATTTGTTTTCTTACTTCCAACAAGAACTTATCGGTATAGCATCATAGGCAATGGACAAAGCCCATTTGGCAGAATCGTCAAGGTGTTTATTGCTGCATTTAAGAACTGGCGAGCTAGTACTACATCGGAACCTCATGGAAGCATGCATCATCGAAGTTCTGAACAATTCAAGTAAGAAGATTAAGCTTGAGATATCATTTTCTTATTGCATAGTACGTACATCAAGTACTCATTTTGTATAACGTGCATACTTTTGGCAGATTCCTCAACAAGGCATTACTAGCACCAGATAGTAACTTGAAGGAAGATAGGAAGCAGTGTACTGTCTTCGAGGTAGAAGAAGCAAAGGTTGTTCTTGGTCTTGTTCCGATATGGAGTACATGCTTGGTATTTGCAATTGTTCTTGCCCAAATGCCAACTTTCTTCACCAAGCAAGGGGTTACTCTAGACAGAACAATTAAAGGAGGCTTTGACATTCCAGCCGCTTCACTTCAGTCTTTTACCAGCCTCATCATTATTCTCTTCATTCCTTTGTACGACCGCATTTTTGTTCCTATTGCAAGTGGTTTAACTAGGAAACCCTCTGGCATTACAACGCTACAAAGAATTGGAACTGGGATATTTTTATCTGCTATTTCCATGATAGTTGCAGCTTTAGTTGAGAAGAAAAGGCTTGAAACTGCTCAAGAGTATGCTCTGGTTGATGTTCCATATGTTACAATTCCAATGGGCGTGTGGTGGTTGATTCCTCAGTACTTGTTGATTGGAGTGTCTGACGTTTTCACGATGGTTGGTCTGCAAGAGTTTTTCTACGATCAGGTACCAAATGAACTAAGAAGTGTAGGAGTTGCCCTCTACCTCAGTATCTTTGGTGTAGGAAACTTTATGAGCAGCTTTCTTATCTCGGCCATAGACGAAGCAACCGGCGGAGTAGGCCGAGCTAGCTGGTTTTCCAATAACTTGAATCGTGCACATCTTGATTACTTTTACTGGCTACTTGCTGGACTCAGTGTAGTGGAACTGGGTGTCTTCACATATTTTGCAAAATCTTACAGATATAAAAGTGGAGGTACAATATAGAAAGTGAACTCTGTGTACCTACTGCAGTTAGGAAGTAATGTTCTTGTTAGATAAAACGATCAGTGTGTCCTCTTGGTTATGTAATCTTAGATCGGTAGAGATTGGAACTGTGATGCGGTTTTAAATAGCAAGCGTAAGATAATGGGACGTATGGTAATTTAAAGACAAATGAAAGACTTTAACCACAAGACCCCATGTGTACTTGGAAATTTTGTTTTCGATGACAAAGTAGCTTCTAATTTTCTTCTTCCACAGTTCCACCTTTGTAAGAGCAAGTTCACCCGTAGTCAAGAAATGTCAAGGTCGAGAAGTCAAGAATTCGACCAGTCAAGATACTGTTCACTGCCACTGACATGGGTTAGAGCAAGTGCACCCGTAGTCAAGAAAAGGCAAAGTCGAGAAGTCAAAAATTCGACCAGTCAAGTTACTATTCACTGCCACTGGACGTAGGTTTGCACCCGTTTTTTTCTTGCCCGGTCAAAACTGTTCACCTTTTTACTGTTCATTTTTACTGTTCACACTTTTTACTGTTCATTTTTTGTTTTTTCCGCGTTTTTTACTGTTTACTTTTCTGCTTTTTTACTGTTTACTTTCTGCTATTTTACTGTTTCATTTCACTCGTCTGACCCGACCCGCCGGTTTCTCCCTCCTCCGACGTCCTCCGTCCACGGACCCGGCTCCCCCGAGGTCGCCTCACCTATTCCGGCCACTCCGTGGCGTCAGCCGGCCCGGACGCTGCTCCTCGGCCGAGATCGAAGCAACCCCAGGCCGAGATCGAAGCAACCCGAGGTCGCCTCACCTCATCCGGCGACTCCGTGGCGTCAGCCGGCCCAGACGCTGCCCCCAGGTCGAGATGGAAGCAACCCCAGGCCGAGATCGAAGCAATTCCGTGGCGTCTGTTTCTCTTCTCTCTCCGCAGCCCCTGTGAGGTCAGCCACGTTCTGTGGTTGGCCGAGCTGGCAGCCGGATGACTTCGGGCAAGAGTTTAGTCATGGGCTTGCCCCTTTTTTTGACCTCAGTCATGGAAAGCCAAAGTTTGGCTGGTCAAGAGTTTGCCGGTGGAAGCTGGTTTCTCTCCATGCCCGGTCACCACATCATCATTCTCTCACTTTGCCCGGGCAAAGTCATACCGGTGGACTTGCTCTTAGCACCCGTAGTTTTTCTTGACCGGTCAAGACTGTTCATCGCGGGCACTGTTCATACATTACTGTTCACCAATTTTTACTGTTCATTGAGTTTTTAGTCTGAATTCTGCACTGTTTATTTTTACTGTTCATTGTTCATTTTTTTGGGTTTTTTTTTTTTTTTTTAAATAAAATATATTTGATGCTACTAACATGGATTTATGGATAATTAATGTCATAATTATGCAATTTTATTTGGTTTTTATTATGTTTATTAGGTGCTATGATTTTGATAAGAGGAATGTGCTTTAATAATAGGAATTTTAAAATACAAGTTTTATTTCATTAAATAGTAGCTTACATAAATGAAAAATTATGAATAAGTACAATACAATTAACAACATGCATAATCAACTAATTATTCAAATCATAATCATAATCCTCATCTTCTCTAGACATCCAATTTGCGTTTGAATGGTCATCATGAGGGTTAGGGTTGGTGAAATCATTCGTAGAGAAAGGTGAAAATTGTGGTTGTGTAGGATATCCCCCGGGGTAAGGTGGTTGCGGATAGTATCCACCCATAGAAGCAGAGGGTTGTGGGAATCCACCGGTGAAGGGAGGTGGTGGGAATCCACCGGTTAAGGGAGGTTGTGGGAATCCATCGGGGTAAGGTGGTTGTGGGTATGCACCGGGGTAAGGAGGTTGTGGGTATGCACCACCAAAATTTGGTTGCGGATAGTATCCACCCATAGAAGGTGGCGGCTGCTCGTCAAAATCCTCTTTCTCCGCTATCTTCTTTTGTTTTCTTGACCAATAACGCTTTTTATTTGGCTTCATTTTACTTGTATCAATCTCCATAATACGCTCTTCCCTCTCTTTATTTCGCTCTTCCCTCTCTTTAATTCGATCTTGCCTTTCTTGAAATAGGAGTTGCTCTTTTCGTATTTCGATTTGCAAGAGGATACATGCTCTTTTCTCTTCCTCTTGGAGACTTCGAGCGAATTCGTCATCGAGTTTTTTCTTGCCCTTGGTTGCCTCTATTTGGTTGTTCGCTATACTCTCGAGACTGTTTGACAAAGGACTTTGATCTTTCGCTGCCTTCTTTCCTTTCCATATTGCTTCTTTGGCAGCCTTCCTTCCTTGAGGCCTCACATTGGGATTTGCAGTTTCACTTGCAATTACCTCATCTACATCCATGTCCAAGTTGATGGGAGAATTTCCAGGAATTGGTTGTGTAGGCGTATGTTGATTTCCTTCATTTGATGTTCCTCCAGATGTATGACTAGGAATGTCTTTAAATTGTTAAAAACCCTCCACAACAGCGTAACTAGCAAAACTCTGAAAATTGTGTTTTTTTGGCTTCTTTTTTCTCTTCATCCCGGCATGCCACAATTTATGTGCTTCATCTCGCTACGAAATAAATAAAAATACTACAATTAAAACGATATTATAATTACTACATTATTTATCAAGACATATTTTACTAAAATGTATCAATAAGATTTATCAACAAATATAAAGGTCATAATTTTAATGAAGACATATTTTAATTATAACTAAAAACAATTACTAAAATTAAAACGATATTATAATTACTACATTATTTATCAAGACATATTTTACTAAAATGTATCAATAAGATTTATCAACAAATATAAAGGTCATAATTTTAATGAAGACATATTTTAATTATAACTAAAAACAATTACTAAAATTAAAACGATATTATAATTACTACATTATTTATCAAGACATATTTTACTAAAATGTATCAATAAGATTTATCAACAAATATAAAGGTCATAATTTTAATGAAGACATATTTTAATTATAACTAAAAACAATTACTAAAATTAAAACGATATTATAATCACTACATTATTTATCAAGACATATTTTACTAAAATGTATCAATAAGATTTATCAACAAATATAAAGGTCATAATTTTAATGAAGACATATTTTAATTATAACTAAAAACAATTACTAAAATTAAAACGATATTATAATTACTACATTATAATGTATCAATAAGATTTATCAACAAATATAAAGGTCATAATTTTAATAAAAAAGTATCTATCCCATTTTACAATAAAAATCAATTAGTACAAATATAAACATCGTTGTAATTACATCATTATTTATCAACTACATTATTTATCATGTAATATTTTAATTTAATGTATCAACAAATTAAATGATTTATCAAAAAATACATACCTCATCAACCGCATTCGAACCGCTCTTGTACCAATTTTTCGCTTGCCTTAATGCACAATGCCACTCAAAGAGTTCAACCTTCAAAATTTTCCACCTTCCTTGCAAAGAGGAAGCTGATCGGCTTTGGGGCCAATTTGCGACAAAGTGTCGCCTCACACGCATCCATAAGTCGTTGTTTTTCTGATTTGTGCCCACAGCCGGATCTTGCCCAACAATTTTCCACGACTTGCACAATTGAACATCTTCCTCATCCGTCCATCTCCTTTTGTCTTGGATATTATCATCTTCATTTTGATCTCCCTCTTGTCCGGCTACTGGACCTGACAGGACCCGCCTCGGATTTCACCCTGAAATCCAAAGTGACCCTGCGGGGCCCACCTTAGAAGAAATTCTACCAAAAATTTGGCGGAACTTCCCCTAAAATGGGCAACCCAAACCTGTAGAAAACATTTACACTCCTCAAACAATTCATCCTTATGCTCTTGGAGCCACCCTGCTCCCTAAATCAACATCAGTCTCCAATTCACAAAACACACATCTCAACTCGAAAAGCATAAATCTCATAGGAAATCAGAGCAATTCTAACAGAAAGGTATAAGAGGAAAACCTAATTCAACGACAGATGCGGAAGCCATGCTGTTGACTATGCCTCAACTCCGTGTACGCCCGACCTCAACCAATTCGCCTGCAAACTGGGCATTTGAAACCGAAGGGCCCAGGGGAAAGTACATAAAATACGTTAGCGTGAGTGGACAAAAATAAACAATTTTTAAACCAAGTGGATTTTATACTTTCCCACATTTATTTCCTTAAAAACCCTCGATGCATGTAATGATTTAGAAAACAAATCACGAGAAGCTCCGCTCAAGAAAAACCGACTAGATCGAGAGGAAAGATCGAAACTCAGATACTCAACAGGATAAGACCAGCCCCGCAGGTTACACGGAAATCAGACTAGGCCCCGCTAGTCGAGAAATGATAGGATATGGGGAAGAGATATCACCATGCGGGCAATGGAGCCTCCAGGCTCTACCTACCCTCAACTGCCACTCACACATAGATTGTGCGAGGAGGAGAACTAATAACCTCAACTTCCACTCACACATAGATTGTGTGAGGAGGAGACCAAATAACCTCGACTGCCACCCACGTGAGGAGGAGAATAAATCACCTCTACTGCCACTCACCAACACAAAGTAGGTGAGGAGGAGAACAAGCTACCTCAACTGCCACTCACAAACACAAAGTCAGTGAGGAGGAGACCTAACAACATAACCCGCGTATGGTGAGGAAACATCATCGAAAACCAGTAAATCCATGTAGCTTCCCCACATTTCTCACGAGATAGAAACCATGTATTCAACGACGTGACCCCGCACGCCAAGATTACTCTCAATCTCAAAATGGATAAGTGAGAAATGGAAATAAATCGACGGCGTGTCCCACACGCCCAGATATTCTCAAATCCGTAACCAAAACCGGAAATTAGTATAGGTAAATCCCATTTCCAAAAATCTCTCAAAATCTCCAAAAAGCCAACCAAATCCAAAATCCTTAATTAGGCATTCCCGATGCCAAAATTGAAAGTCAATAACCAATTGAGAATATACAACTCCATTGAAACTCATCTTAAAATCTTCCAGGAGCTTAACTCGGTGATTAGGGATATGCTTAATTCCAGAAATTTACCTCGGAAATAAGGAATTCATCAAATAATATAATAAAACAAAACCAACCTTTGAAGCTCATTATTGAAAGCAAATCCATGATATAATTCGAAATCAATTTCCGAAAAATAATTCATTTCCTCAAAAAGTAATATGAATAATCACTAGAGCATTATTTAAGAAAATAAATGCATGCATCGCTATTTAAAACAAAAGTCCACTCACAGTACTATTTCGACGATCACGCATTCGTGTTCCGTCATCGAGCAATAGCTAGGTACGTCGTCCTGTACACAATTATATTCCGTGAATAATTCTTCAATAATTTAATACAATTCCTAAAACCAATTCCTCATAATTTCACCTCCCAATTCTCCTCGGATTTAGCCCAAATTATACTACTAATACCAATTCGTTAATTTAAAGGTTCCAAGGCAGAACCGTGAGATATCCGACGGTCGGATTCTCGTAATTCGATAATCGAAACCCTAAACTTCAGAAATTCATAATTAATTCCAAGTTTCTCCAAAAATCACCAAACTTCACATACAAGCTCTACACAATTTATAGGATTTAATGGGCTAAAAACCGGAATTAAAACACTGTCCTACACGCCTCCACGCGCCACCCACAGTGGCGGCGCGTGGGGCTCACGCGCCGGCTGCCACCACCTCCGATGGCCACCAGAATTCAACAGTAGCTGCAAAACCACAGACCCAACAACATTCTCAACTACAACTTCTCTCAATTTTACCTTTAAACGTCCGGATTAATCCCGTGAAGAAAACCCAGAAATGGTTTTCAGATGCCCTTTTCGATTTGACCTCTACACCGGAAATTGCAGCAAGAGGGGTTGGGGAAAACGTTCACCAGCTCGAGGAGTCCCTGCTGTCCACCTTTGGTGGTCGGAGGTGGTCGGAAACGATGGAATCGCCTGAAGGATCGAAATTGGACCCGGAAGGAACTTCACGTCGATTTGAGCATTTTCGGCCAAATCGTTGCAAATCAAGGGCACCAGCGTGAAGGTGGGAAGGAGGCGAGTTTGTGGTGGCTTGGAACACACCGGGGGACGGCCGGACGCCGTCGAATTGCAGCGAGGAAGCTGCTACCCGAAGAGGAAGGGGGAGAGCGCGGGGAAGAGAGAGAGCTAGGGTGAGTTTCCGGAAATGGAAACCTACCTCAGTAATTTTTCCATATATATATAATTTTTACCATGAACAGTAACTTTCACATTTTCGCGTATAACTTTCGCATGCGAACTCCGATTTTTACGAACCACATATGCACGCGCTCGGTTTAACGTTCTCTACAACTTTCATGAAGAACATTTTCTCAAATTTTGACCCGAACAAAAAGTCATATTTTAGGGCCACAAAAAGTATCGAAACGACGGTAAAAGTGAAAGTAGTTGTCGTTTACCGTCCAAATGACTAGTAAACGGGTAAGTGAAGATACGGGATGTTACAGGACCTGTGTTTCTCCTTTCTTCAGCCATATTGGATATAAATAAATTTGGAAGATGAGAGCTATATGAAGAGGAGGAAGCAAAAAATTGGGTTACTATGAAAGATAATTTTTTAGGTGTGAGATGTAAAATAAATGGTAAGTATTTATAGAGAAATGTTTAGAATTTTTTAAAATTTACTTTGTTACCGTTTTATTACCGTTTTCTAACGTTACAAATATATATATATATATATATATATATATATATATATATATACATTGCTTGTTGGCAGCCGTCGGATTGAAAATTTGATTGAAATGAAGGGCTAGGATTGCTTGACCATTAGGCCCAGAATTCAAAACCCACCAACGGGAAGAATCCACGTGGCATGCCGGCCCCACCTCTGGCGCGCTCCACTTTCTGTCCAAGGCTGCGCCACGCGTCGATGTAAGCTGCTCCACTCCCTGCTTTGGCGCGTCAACCACTTCTGATAAGCTCATGACGTCACCCACGTTCAGTTACATTCCTTGCCTCTATATGGGCTTGATCGGTCATGGAATAAGTCATGGACTTGACTTATTTCTTGGCTGTAGTCAAGCAAGAGTGGGTTTTGCCCAGTCAAAAAACAACCGGTGGAAGATGCCAAATCCATCTCAAAGTCATGTAGTCATGTTTTTCTTGACTATGCCCAGTCAAGTTTAAACCAGTGGACATGCTCTAATGGATGAAATACGCACTAGGAATTTCCCAGTGAGATCACAAGTAACTATAAAACAATATATTTACAAAGTTGCTTCAAATCATCTTGACTCCTAAATATCATGGTTGTGACAAATACAAAAGATACGTAGAGTTTTTAGTTTTAGTGGTAGAGAGCATTACGCTAATACATGATTTAAACAAAATTTTAACTACTTTTATCATTATTTTTTTATTTATTATTATTATTATTATTTTTATGAAGAAAACAAGGAGAATATGATAGTGTGTAGGATCATAAGAAACTATAAAGCAATATAATCGTCATATTGAATAATCTCAAGTGGCTTGGTCTAAAGTGGTAGCTACACAACAGCAAAGACTCTTCTAGGCCTTTGCGTAAGTAACCTGGCAACCTGCATACCTAAAACTTGATTAGGCATCACGTGCCTCTTTTTTCTAGGGTAGAAAGAAGTAACAGCTGAAGACCAACATGTGACCAAAATGGTCTCATCAGTGGTCTCATCAGTGATCCCCATACGGATCTTACTCGTTAGACGACTATTCCAGACCAAAGCGTCCGCCCCAGTCATCCCTGTTCATTTTCTCTTCGTGCATGTATTTGGCCTGGTCAGAGAAAGAAGTCACATTAAAGAGACAAGAACGATGGCTACCCAAATACTCTCTTGATTTTAGCACCTCAGCTAAGCCTACTTAATTAGACTAGAAAGATGGACCACCGATTACATTACCATGTTGATCAAATCACAACACTATGTCGTCATTCCGCACTTACTGGTGCAATGTTAAATCATAATGTCATCATAGTGATCATACCATATCCATCTTTAGAAAATGCTTAATTACAATATTTAATAATGTTTAAGAGATATGTTTGCAAATATGTGTATATATATATATATATATATGTATTTTTTTATTTTTTTTTTACTAAAAAGCTCATTTAGCTGAGATTCGAGTTGAACGACATACCTATGTGCATTTAGCTTGGTGTTTTATGCGCATTCCTCAACTCCAATGCACTGCAATCAAGCTCATGTGCTCACTGTTATGTTATACTCTCGTTGAAAATTTAATATATACTACACTGCCCTATATATCCCCGTGCAATTTAGTTGATACTCAAGTACTAGAACGAAAGAGTTTAGTGCAGCCGTGCAGGACAACAAAATCAGAGTTGAAATAAATAATTGTTTCGTCAGTTTTGCTGAACGCACGTCGTAGACATTTCGTTATTTGATAAAGCTTATCACTATTTAATAAATATTATTATTATTATTATTATTTTACCTTAAACTAACAAAGAAATTGGAATAGATAGACATGGAATGACGTGGCGAATACCAGAGTCTTTGGAACTCAAATATAAGCTGCCGACTGCATCTCCAAAAAGAGAAACGCATGCAACCCATTCCAGGCGCGTGCTGCTACTGTTTAAGCGTGTGTGTCACCTCCGCCAGCTGTGTGCTCCTCTTCGGTTGGCGCCACTTGTACCCTCCTTTCCTTCCTCGTGCCTAACACCCCGTGCTGAGAATCCTTATCGATATCTCTCCTAGAAAAGTAATCACAGCGAAACCTCATTTCTCTTTCCTTTAAATAAAGGTCCTATATCTGCATTGAGGCTGGGCGGAAGGCTCTGCATTAGCCGCGACAGTAATGGCCATTTCTCAGCGTGATGATCCCCTCGACCACAAAACCCCATTGCTCCAAAACGACGTCGAGGCGGCCGTTTTGGACTTCAGAGACTCCTCCTTTCAGAAAAGCTCAGGCGGCTGGCGCTCCGCCGCCTTTATAATCGGTAAGTCTCTAACGGCGTCTATTTGGCCGCGGTAGATTTTTTATTTATTTTTATCAGATAAACAATTCAAATGCTAGAGTCGAATGAATATATTTCAGTTTTTGTTTTGATATTTTTCTTATTTTGTTGGAAATAGGGGTGGGATGTGCGGAGAGGTTCGCATTCTATGGCGTCAGCTCCAACCTCGTGACGTTTCTGAGCGGGCCGTTGGGGGAGTCGACAGCTACGGCGGCGGAGAATGTGAACACGTGGTCAGGAACGGCGTCGTTGCTTCCCTTGCTCGGAGCCGTCGTCGCCGATTCGTTTCTCGGTCGCTACCGCACCATCGTTATCTCTTCTCTGCTCTATATCCTGGTTCGTTGATTTCTCTGTCCACGTTTTCTCAGCTCTGTAATCTTACTTTTTTTCTGTTGATTATGGACCAGAAACAAAAACTCACTGTCGTTTTCGCAGTAGCAGCTCGTGTAATGCTGAATTTTGTTATATTATCCTTATGAGGATGAATGTCGTAGATTCGATATGTTTGGTGAGAATATGTGACGTGAGGATGACTAGATGTGCACATGCAGATGTGTGATGTGTATGTGATTATGTGTAGCTTAATTCTCCTCTGTTTTACTCGAACCCTCTGCTTAATTCTCCTCTGATGAGGCTGGGCTGTTAGAAAATTAATTTGGGTTTTAAAACTGGAATATCTTCCCTAACTATGGTTAAAGTGAATTTAACAAGCTTATTGTTGTTTTAATGATCCTGTGATGTCGTAATCGATGTGTTAATAGTCTTAAAACTTTGGTTCAAGTGAGTTCAACAAGGTTATGTTGTGTTGATGATCCTGCAATAAGATACTTGGTGCGTTAATAATCCTACAACTTTTGTTCAAGTGAGTTCAACAAGCTCATTGTTATGTTTATACAGAATAACCTCATTAGGTTGAAAGAAAAAATAAAAATAATTTTTTTACTGTTTCAACCCGTAGGAGCTCAAACGTGGTTGACTGGTTGTTGTCAGTTCCTACCTTTCTGGCCTGGTCTAAAGCCAAATTGGTTTTTTTCAAACTATGAATCTATAAAAGTATACTTGCTTCTTTTTAAGGAAGAAGACCAATAAATTTTTTACTTTTTGGAAATGATTATAAAGGTGACCTTAAGAGAAATAAATCTATGTCTTGTCCAGTTTGAATGCTAATTGTCCTGGAGTACTGAGATTGAATGTCTTGCAGGGGCTAGGCTTGTTGAGTTTCTCGGCCAAGCTTCCCTCTCTCACTGGTTCTGATTGCGGAAACAGCAGTCAGTTGACATCATGCTATTCTCAGGTCCAAGTAATATTCTTCTACTTCTCTCTATATCTGGTAGCTGTAGGGCAAGGTGGAAACAAACCTTGCATACAAGCTTTCGGAGCTGATCAGTTCGATGGACAAGATCCAGTGGAGAGCAAAGCCAAAAGCTCATTCTTTAATTGGTGGTACTTTGGTATCTGCTCAGGCTCCTTGTGTACGCGATTGATATCAAGCTACATACAGGACAACTTCAGTTGGGTTCTGGGATTTGGAATTCCTTGTATTGTGATGGCCCTTGGCCTATTTGTTTTCTTGTCCGGAACAAGAACTTATAGGTACAGCGTTGAAGGGGATGGGAAAAGCCCATATGCCAGAATTGCGAAGGTTTTTGCTACTGCATTTAAGAATTGGCGAACTACTCCTTCAGAGCCTCTTGCAAACCTGCCTCACCAAAGTTCAGAAAAATACAAGTAAGAGAAGTTTCTGTTTGCGATTGTTTATTTATTACCAGACAGTTTCTGATGCATCTTTCATTTTGAAGATGAGAAAAGTTTATACATCGTGTTGGAATTAGCTTAAACATCAGCATATCCATTAATTTTACTGGATTTTGACGAATCCTCATTTGTCATGTCACTATCATGAAAACTCTCTAGTAAGCAATAGATTTCTGATTGTTTAATGTATTATCCTTCTATATAACTTCGATAATCTAATCTGGCAGGTTCCTCAACAAGGCATTGCTACCCGATAGTGATTTGAAGGATTATAACAAGGTCTGTACTGTCTCTGAGGTAGAAGAAGCAAAGGTTGTTCTTAGTCTATTTCCTATATGGAGTACATGCCTGGTATATGCTATTGTGCTTGCACAGATGTCGACTTTCTTTACCAAGCAAGGGGCGACACTGGACAGAGAAATTGTAGCTGGCTTTGAGATACCAGCTGCTTCACTTCAGTCTTTTACCAGCCTCATTATTATTCTCTTCATTCCTATTTATGAGCGTGTCTTTGTTCCGATGGCAAGTGCTTTCACTGGAAAACCCTCTGGCATTACAACGCTACAAAGAATCGGAGTTGGGATATTTTTAGCTGCTCTTTCCATGATAGCTGCAGCTGTAGTTGAGATGAAAAGGCTTGAAACTGCTCAAGAGTATGCTCTGGTTGATCTGCCACATGTTACAATTCCAATGGGCGTGTGGTGGTTGATTCCTCAGTACTTGTTGATTGGAGTGTCTGATGTTTTCTCGATGGTTGGTCTGCAAGAGTTTTTCTACGATCAGGTACCAAATGAACTAAGAAGTGTAGGAGTCGCCCTCTACCTCAGTATCTTTGGTGTGGGAAACTTTTTAAGCAGCTTTCTTATCTCGGCCATAGAGGAAGCAACCAGCGGAGTAGGCCGAGTTAGCTGGTTTTCCAATAATCTGAATCGTGCGCATCTTGATTACTTTTACTGGCTACTCGCTGGACTGAGTGTAGTGGAACTGGGTGTCTTCACATACTTCGCAAAATCTTACCGATATAAGTAGGAGAGGTAGAATATGAGTAGGGGTCTTTTTCTTTCTTCTATCAGAAATTTTAGACTTTGATTCCTTTTTTAATAAGGAGTATTGACATGGATTCTCTAGCAAGTGTGTTGCATAATCAAGTTTCAACACTGTCACAATATATTATTGGATACCTAGTGTAGAATTCAACGGAGAGAATTTAAACCTAGGTTTGAATCCCGTTCTACTTGAATTAATGTTGTTGTAACCATTTTTCATTGCTTGGCTCAAACCTTTCCTTGTAGCAATAGCTTCAGCCGCCAACACATTTGTATGACCAATAATTTTAGAGAAAGCCAACAAATGATTGTCTGAATGATCTCTGATAATGAAACCCGGTGTTGAATTCTTATTATGTAAGGCATAATCATAAAACTCATCTTTTTGAAGGTTGATGAGGAGGCTTCCACTTAATAACTCTCTTTCAGTTGCGCTTCGCAGTGAAAGGATTTTAACTCCAATATTGACTATTCTCAGTCGCTGCCACATGAAAGGTCGGGAAATGAAGAGTCTTATTTGGAGAAGACTTTGGAAAGCCAAGGTGCTTGGGAAAGTCCAAATATGTGTTTGGAGGAATGGAGGGCATGTAACAACTTGTTACCTATACGAGACCGGCTTCTTACAAAGGGCTATGAGGGAGACTCAATATGCTTGTTGTGTAGGCATCCATTAGAAGACACTGCGCATCTCTTTTGTAAGTGTCTGATTGCTGTTGAATTCTTCTCTACTCCTCCTTTTCATCTTCAGAATTCCTTTCTACCTAATGTAGTTTTTAAGGAATGGATGTTAGAAAGAGCTTTATACTTTTTTTTTTTTTGAGGAGGAAAGAGCTTTATACTTGCAAGCTGAGGTGTTTGAGAGGCTTCTGATGGGTATTTGGTCGATTTGGAAGAACAAAAATAGTATGTTATGGGACAATACCTCAAGACCAGCTGCTGATCTTTTCCTAAGTGCCATGACTTGGCTAGATGAGTTTAAAAAAGCTCAAGCATCTTCTGAGATTAACCGGTCACAGGGGATAGAACGATGGCAACCTGCACAGGGTTCTTTAGTTAAGATAAATGTGGATGGTGCTTTTCTGCCATCACTTAATCATGGAGGCCTTGGGGGCATAGTTCAGGACTCTAATGGTCAGTTTATGGGGGCATTAGATCACTCTGTGCCGCATATTTCTTCAGCCAAGCAAGCAGAATTGCTAGCTATAAGAGTAGGCCTGGATCTTCTTCAACAATTGCATCTGGATAGGGCTATAGTTGAGACGGATTGTCTTACTGTAGTCCAAGATATTGCATACAAGAATGCTGCACTCACCGAGTTTGGCAGCATTATAGATGATATTCTAATGCTATTACGTAGCATGCCGGAGGTGCAAATCAAGTATGCTCCTTGGAGTTGTAACAAAGTGGCTCATCGTCTTGCTAGTATTGGTTCTGAATCACATAAGAATGAGACTTGGCTCACTCATTCTCCTAGTTGCATTGCTGATGTACTACTCTATGATTGTAACCTTTTGAATCATTAATAAAGTACCTTGCAGTTTCTTTCTTTCAAAAAAAAAAAAAGGCTATAAAAAAATGTACAAATTTGAGCAAAATTGTTAGGATCATTTTTCACAAAATTCTTAGATTATCAAGGCAATCAATAAGAGATTATCTAAATGAATAGGATTACTGTGGTCATTAAATAAATAACAAATTACATATAAGTTATTGACAAAAGATGACTTAACAAATATATCCTTTAAAGATTGAATTAAACATATAAGGACTAAATCTTACAAATAAGGACAATTTGCTCTCCACTTGCCACATGTCGTGGGTTAATTTACTTTTTTACCCTTAACTACTTCTTTTGACTTCTAATCCCTTTATAAGGATTAAATTTTACAAATAAGGACAATGTGTCCACCATTTGCCACATATCATGAGTTAATTTACTTTTTTACCTTTAACTACTTTTTTTGACTTCTAATCCCTTAACATTTTTTTTTTTTGAGAATAATCTCTTTGTGTTACTTTGTTACCATGTGTCAGCAAGACATTTACAATTCTAACTTTCATGCATGGATCACTAAATATTAATTATTTTCTTTAATCCAAACTCTTTTTCATTCAAATCCAGCTGCTTGCTACTGCATTTGTACTCGTGTTATGCTACTGCACTCATCATCACCTAATTCTACTACTGCACTCGCTACACTCATACTCGTCCAGTTCTGCTACTGCACTTGTACTCGTGTTCTGCTACTGCACTCGTCATCGCCTAATTCTGCTACTGCACTCGCTGCACTCATACTCGTCCAGTTATGCTACTGGACTTGTACTCGTGTTCTGCTATTGCACTCGTCATCGCCTAATCCTACTACTGCACTAGTTCAATCTTGCTACTGTACTTGTCCAATCTTGCTACTGCACTTGTCATCGCCTAATCCTGATACCCAATATCACCATTCAAAACTAACTCAACCAACTTCCAAACTACCACCACAATAATAACAATTTGGCAAATTCAAATATGCAAGTTCATGTAATCAGGGAATCCCATTTTCAATCGCATCAACCAGGGACATTCAAAGCAACTATAATTCACCCATAAACTCCAAGGCCTTTTCCAATATAATTTCAACTCACCTTATTTATAGTAACAAGAAATGGACCTTAAGCTGTTGTCCTCACTTCACGACAAGAACACAACAATTCTTGAGAAATTCCCTTTTCCTCAGTTTCACCAACTCCGTAAATTAAACATATCAAGCATCAGTTCTCATGTTAACAATAAGAATCGAGCTAGTAATAACCTAAGGAAACCCGAAATCAACACTGTGAACAGCTATTCGAACGGAGACTGTAAACACCCAAATCCAACTTCCCCCAAAACGCAATCGAATTCAAAATCTATCTACACTAGCATGTAGAGCTCAGAGAGGAGATTAAGTTTCATACCATGCATGGCTTAGTCCCTAGCCAGATTTGTCGAAAAATTCCCAGAAAGCTCGCTCGAAAGCTTGAGACTTCAGGCTTCGATTTGACTTTATCTGAGCTTCTCTATGAAAACCCGAACCAAAGACGTGATCGAGACACTGAGACCATTCGAATGTTGGTGGTCTGACTCCACATCACCGCCGGAATTTGCAGAGAACTCGCCGAGATACTCAGAGCTTTTGAGCTTCGAATAGTCACTGTCCGACGTCGGATCGAGAAATTAAGGACATGGATCACATTGCCGCACAGATGGTTCAATCTCTGTCGGGTATATCGATTGGGTTCCTGATTCTGCAGAGGTCACAGCCGAGGCCGGGCTCGAGAATGGGTCGAGGCGTCGAGCTATCTTGATGCTTATCTGTTTTGGGTGTTAGTATTTGGCATACGCATAAATATTTCGTCAAACCAAGCATGTTGGTCATTTTACATTAAAATTGGGAGTCAGACTTACATTATTTGGCTTTTGGGCCTGGGCTCATGTTCTTATTTGTATAAATCTTTTTGAAAGTGGGTTTTCTGTGTTTACATTTTTGGTCATGTGCTACTATGTAATTTTCTAATAAATAAAAGCCAAAAGTCATGAGCATAAGTACAGTGCACAAACAAATGGAATACAATGCCAAAAGTCATGAGGAAAAGCATAAGTACAGTGCCAAAAGTTATGAGCTTTCCAATCAAAATGTAGGCCTGACAAACAGCGGGTTAGGTAGGTTTTAGCAGGTTACCATGCGGGTTTCGTGTGTGGGTTAGAGGATCACAATCCATTTGCCAGGCCTATCAAAATGTATTTTGAATTTTCAAATTAAATCATTAGCATTAACGTGATCTTTCCAAAATAATATACACACATACATGTTGAATAGTCAATATATTGGACATATCAGTTTATGAACACAAGGAACGTATTTGAGAAATGAAGAGCATACTGGTAGAGTTCATCTACTGACCAAACTCCTAAATTCAATCCCAACTTCTTCTTTTTTGGTCAAAAGAGGTAAGTTCAGCAAACAGTACAAAAACGAAACACCCCTATAGAGTCAACATAAAGAATTGTTCCTCAAAACACCCTAAAATTCTATTCTAAACAAGAATAAGAGTCCAATACACCCTTAATAAACCTGTTTGAACCCAAAATAACATTTTTTCCCGACAAAGGGGACTCGAAGAAATCCGGGCCAATATTTGTGGCCCAAGCTATTTATTTTCGACAAGTTTGGAAAATATTGTTTAGAGGCTAAATAAGGACTACTTGGAGATCAAGCGATCCTGAAGCAAATCTGGATATTCATCGATTTATTATTAATGGTAATTTGTTTGCTTGATTGTCAAGACTCTGCGAGGACGCGAACAAGTTTGGGAAGGAATCAACCACCTTAATCGCAAATATCAAGAGAGATATATATAATATAATTGCCTATGCAATGTCTTGTGGTGGAGCAATTAAGGAGGGGCATAATCATTCTTGTTGGCAATCAACAGAAGACACACACACACACACACACATATATATATATATATATATATATATATATGCAATTGCAATTAAGGTGGGCCACCAGCCAATGCTTTCCCATGCAAGGTTATGTGGAGCAAGGCGCAGAGATATATCCAAGGAATCAAGGTAGCAGCCATTAACTATATATAATGAAGGGCTAAATACTAGTTAGTACCCTGTGGTTTAGGTCCAAAATCAATTCAGTCTCTGAACTTCTAATTTCATCAAAAACACCCCTGCACTTTCAATTTTGATCTAACAGGTCTAATTCGTTAATATTCTGTTATGGGTTCAAGTTATAGTTGGATTATTTGTTGAAAAACTATTTATTTTTATTAGTACGACTTACTCCCAAATTGACTATGCAGACCACCTCGATACCACATCATAAAACATAGACCATATATGAGCCACATTAACAAGTTAAATAACTAAATTATCGGAAAACTAACAAATTGGACCTATTAGATCAAAATTGAAAGTGCAGGGGTGTTTTTGATGAAATTAGAAGTTCAGGGACTGAATTGATTTTGGACCTAAACCACAGGGTAGTAATTTGTATTTAGCCCTATAATGAACGTGAGCCATGCAAATAGTCAGTATATGGAAGGATGCAATTATCCTTAATTGCAACAAACAAGGGATACATGATTGCATGCCGCGAGCTACGTAGTGCTCGCGAAGGCAATATTCAGGAATCAGTCCTTGAGGAAATTACGTTACTAAGAGGAAGATTACATCCAGGACTCTAAGAGCAATTAATCTTTGCCTATATTCTAGCGGCGACAGAGGATAATTATTAATTATCGCCTACGATAGTTATCAAAACTATTAAGAGTTTTGATTTGATTCAAGGCCAATAACTGTGGCCTAAAATATAGTATTTCATTCATATTTGGAAAGTAAATCTACGAGCAGCCTATATATAGAGGCTAAAGACGACACAACAAGGACCTCTCTCTGAAATCAATCAATCCCAACGATTACAAAGCCTCCTCGGAGCAAACCTTCAACCTCGTTGAAACCCGGTGACCGCACACCGGTCCTAGTCTCCCCGCGAGTCGACTGTCAGCATCACCAGATCAACCTAGCGGCCGTACTTCCAGTCCTAGTCTCCCCTCGAGCTGACTGCCAGTACCACTGCCACCGACACTACCAGCGAAGCAAGGGTAACGCCCTCGCAACCCAACGAAGCTAAAGTCACGCTTTAGCAAAACCCATGCTTTCTCCAAACTTCCCAGTGATTGCTCTGCTCAGCCTACAAAGTTGAGTATCGATTCGGTGACGCGAAGAGATCACATCCAAAGTCCTTATCCGTAAGGCAAGAAGTCCTTTCTCGGAAGGCTAGAGAAGAACCTTGTGGCGAGGTTGGTGCTCTCCTCGTCCACAAACGCTTGAAGAAGAAGTCAGGTCAAGGGACTCCCCCGACGACTGCACCCCACGGTGCTGGCACGCCTGCGCACACGCTCAAAAGAGACAGTTTGCAAGCCAACTGGTTTTGGAGCCAAACAACACCCACTTTTTAGAAAGTCCACGTTACATTGTTCCAAACAAAATCTCAGAAACTCCGAAGCTAATACAGTAAAATGATTCTTAGAGCAACAAGTCTTTGCGACCTAAAAAAATTTAAAATAGTACTCTGAGCCATACAGACCCAATCCATCCAACTCCACAACAAACGGGCAATCCAAGTCTTGTGAAACCCTAGTCCAAGCCCAAGGATGAGGCCCACAACCTAATTCAAGGCCCATGTGGCCCAACCACCCTTAGCATTGGGCTGAGTAGGAAACCTTAGCATCCTTGATCTCTAAGCAGTTCACTGCGTAGTCGACCAAAATGGTGTCGCCATTACTAGCAGAGCCTCCGGCCTGACCCCAAGAAGGGCGCCCTTAGCCAGCCCTCCATCGTACAAATATAAGGATCCCTATCCAACCCATTGTAACCAGACACACCTCTACCGGCATCGCTACCAAGTGCAGTCTGAAACCCACCACAACCATCGACAATCAAATAAGATAACCTATTCCGACTGCCGTCAATCTTGTCCACCTAACGACGAGACCCAGTGAGCTCATCTGACATAAACCCAACACGGCCCGCCATTGTACCCATTTCCGATCTTCGTTCCAAAGCTGCCTCAAACACCAGAATTCAGGTCCTATTAGTATCCTAGACTCGATTATCTCCGTCGGCTCCATAATCATACCCATCCACCAGCAGCCCGTCCCCTAATCAAGACAACACCGAGATCAGCCAACCTCCAACTCCAAGCATGATCACTACAGCAAGGAGAAAACAGAAAAGAAAAATCAAAAGGGGGTTGCAGGAGAGCTCCCTCACCGCCGCTCACTAACCAACTAGCAAAAAGAAGGGGTAACGTTCCTACCATCATAATCGGAGATTCACCTAAACCCTTAACCCTATATAAGCAAAGCAGCCATGCTAAATACACAGTGGAAATCATTCACAATACCTTAGAATCCCCAAATGTCAAACACATCTCATAATAATTCAATCCAAACTTTGTCCCTACTGAAAAGAAAGATGAACCATCTTACTCTTATACCAACCGGGGACCACAAAATAACTATTACACTGAAAACTCAACTCCTTCTTACACTTGGAAACG
This sequence comes from Rosa chinensis, assembly GCF_002994745.2. Taxonomy (NCBI): domain Eukaryota; kingdom Viridiplantae; phylum Streptophyta; class Magnoliopsida; order Rosales; family Rosaceae; genus Rosa; species Rosa chinensis. The sequence goes on along the minus strand of NC_037094.1, from coordinate 51,110,462 downwards.
TAACTCCAATGTTTTGTATAGAGAAACCTGATAAGACTTCTCTATTTGACCAAAAAAAAACATGATAAGACTTCTCTAGAGCTGAAACTAACTATATGTGAATCAACTATTACACTTGGAAACGTAATTCTAATGTTCCATATAGAGAAATCCGATAAGAGTTCTTGAGAGCTAAATCTAGCTATATATGAAAATCAATCTACTTCTCTTAATAATAACTAGTCTGAAACCACATGCTCTGTATGTGTAAGAAAATATTTTTGTTAAAAAATGATTACACGCATTTATATACGTGTAATTATATCTAAAACACTATAATTAAGCTAATCCTCATGTCAATTATTATGTAATTAATCCACTTTTATTTATATTGTAGTAAATAAGCGGAGTTGTGGATTTCGGAAGAAGTTGTGCGAAATTGGAGTTAATTGGAATTATCGACAAAAAGACAAATTGCCGATGTGGTCAACTAAAGTCAAAGCCAAGAAAGAAGCATAAGGATATTACGCATAGTTATGGGTATGTGCGTGAAATTACAAGTAGAGGGAGGAAATTGAAGAAAAGTGTTAATTAATCGCTGATTTGATTGATTAACCATTGATTTGGTTAATTAATCATTAATTTGATTAATTAAGTAAGAGAGTTGAGCAACATTGCATGCACGTGCAGATTTGTATATAATTGGTTGAAAACCAATTCAGCTTTGACATGTGGCACCCATGGTTTAATTAAATCATGATTCTCATCTCGTCCATCCTCTTCTTCACGCACTGATTTTCTTTCCTCTCCCTCTCCTTTCTTGCCACGTGGCCTCATCTATTCCATATTCTTTGCAACCACATAGGCTATGTTTGGGGGGGGGGGGGCTTTTTTGCTCCCCCGCTTATAAGCAGAAGAGCAATAAGCGTTTGGTAACGCAGCTTATCCTCAGCTTATTTCAAAAGCTGCCCCAGCTTCTATCGAAAAGGAGAAGCCGTCTCCCCCCTGCTTTTAGAAGCCAGAAGCTGGCGAGCACTGCAGCGGTCTTTACTGTTCATTAATGAATTTTTTGAAATCCCGGTTACTACCCTCCGTTGGTTGAATCAATTACACTCATCTGCCATGAAACTCTCAATTGATCAGCCTCTCAACGCTGGGCCGCATCTCTCTCGATCCTCCATCAGTCTCTCGATCCTCCTCTGACCACAGATCACTGCATCAGTCGATCCTCCTCTTATCACAGTGCCGCAACGTCTCTCGATCCTCCTCTGGCCGCATCAGTCGCCGCAGAACGCCGCATAAGTTGGTGCTGGTAACTCCTCAGATCGCCGCATCAGTCGCCGCATCTAACACTGCATCAGTCGCCGCATCTGGAAGGAGGAGCAAGTCAGTCTTTCTTCCTCTGCTTCGTTCTTATCTTTAATCAAATGGGTGTTATATTTGTTTTGATTTTCGTAGTGATGGGAATGTTTAGCAAAATGGTTAAGTGAATTTGTATGGGCTGTGATGAACTATCAGTAATTTCAATTGGGTTTCATCAGTTGGGATGAATACAGAAGAATGAACAGGAGGAGCATCAAATTCGATGACTCCATAAGCATGATCAATGCTATTGCAGCAATCAATGGGTTTTCTGAAAAATTGTTAAATTTTTGTTTCTGTTGTATGTGGTTTCTTGTTTGAGATTTCTTAATTGAAGTAGAAGAGTGCATTTGGGTACAGAAATTAAACGTTTGGTACCTGATCTGATGGGAGCTCGGCTCAATTCAGAGATTTGAGACTTTGTTATCCTGGTGTTCAGTGTTTGGATATGATTGAGCTATTTTTGTGTATGGTTAAGTGGCGGTGATGGTGCAGTGACAACGAGGATGATTGTAATGACGGTGATGATGGTATGCTCATTCATATCACCACAACCGATGTTAATGGGTGTTTATGCTTCATCGATAACAAGAATGATGGTGGCAGATGCTAATGGGCTTGGAGTGACTCCTCCCATGGGGTAACACATCTAAGCATTCTCTCTCTTGTTTTAGTGGTCACAGCTTCCATGCCATATAAATTCTTGGATTCTTTAGTAGTCAGATTAGAATATCAGAACCTTAACTTAGTAAATTGGGATATTGCTGTTCTCTAGAAAAATAGAAAGGAAAAAAAAAAAAAATCTGTTTAATTCGTTCCTTTAAGAATTGTTTTTATGGAAGTTTTTGCATTGTTTCTAGTTAATGTCAATCCTTGAATCTCGAATTCCTATGGCGGTATAAGAAGAATAAGAATATTTTTTAATTTTTTTTATCACCTTCTAATTATGTATGTTTCGATCTCGTTTTGCTATCATCTCTTTCTAGTAAGACCAGTATCTCATGTCTATAATCCCTGGTTTAATTTTTACCGTGGAATACTTGGAGTTTTGGATATAACATGAAAACCGTTTATTTTGTGCTAAATTCTTAAGTTTCGATATCCTACCCATCGTTAATATGTGGAACTTCAACTATCTTTTTCCTAACCTTTTCAATTCGTTCGAAAGGACTTGTCACTTGTGGTATTAATCAGTTCTCTTCTCTTTGCTTAGGTGGAATAGTTGGAATCACTTCAACTGCAAAATTGATGAGAAAATCATCAAAGCAACTGGTAATTTGACCTTATGCTCAGTCCAAGTTTCACATACTAAAGTCAGTACCCCAAAGGGTTGGCAGTTAGTCAGAAATGAGTCTATCAAGATGTGTTGGACTGACTGTTGGTTATGTACATCAGGGGTTAATAACAGTTCTTGTTTTTCTCTCTCTGACTTGTTGGTTATGTGTTGGACTGACTTGTTTTTCTCAAAAGCATGTGCCCGATGGTTTGGAGTTTTTTCCTAATTAGTTTGCATGCTGATATAAATCATGGTTTGCATGTTAATGTTCAAATTTAGTTTATTTTTCTTGAAGCTTGTTTTTACTCAAACAAAATTTGGTTTCGGTAAAATAAAATTTAACAAATTTTCTCTTATTTGAACTCTTCCTTCCTCTTTGAATTTTAGGCTTCCTACTCATTTGACCCTTTTCTTTACTTTCTCTTGTTTTTTGTATGCACAGTGAGACTGTAAAATTTGGCCACGTTACTTTCTTCTGGAATGGGAATCGCTCTGGATGCTTTAACCCTGAAATGGAGGAATATGTGGAAATTCCAAGTGATAGTGGAATCTCATTCAACATCCAGCCAAAGATGAAGGCATTGGAGATTGTTGAAAAGGCAAGGGATGCTATTCTGAGCAAGAAGTTTGAACAGGTAATAAAAAATAGCCATCTGATATGCAAGTATTTTTGGCAGATTTTATTTATCCAGAGTGCTATATAATTACATTCTTTTATATTTAGGTACGTGTTAACCTACCCAATGGGGACATGGTGCGGCATACTGGTGACATTGAGGCCACAATTGTTGCTTGCAAGGCTGCTGATCAAGCTGTCAAGGTATGATTGCTATAGTTTTCTGTAATTGTCTTTAAAGTTAGTTTTGAAGAAATGGTGACGAATTTTTGATATGGATATCTGATGGTTTTATATTTAATCAAGTTGAAAAATGAAAAGAAACCTACTGATTATTGTATTCAGTCATCAAAATTACTGTCCACTTTCCAGGTTTTAATTTATGGTTTTGTTTTTCTTTGTTAAGGTTCCCATTGCTATTGGAGGCCACGGACTGGCACCTGGTTTTCGGTTCCGCAAGGATCTTCCTAGTGGTGGTCTTGCCAATGTTGCTGCAACTATGATCAATCTGCATGGATTTGAGGCCCCTTCCCAAGAGAACATAGGGAAAAGAATTCTCACTCTATTATTTCCTAAATTTTGATGTTAGGTTACAAATGCCCATTCAAAGAGGCATTGACTTCCCTTATTTTTGTTAAATAAGTTTGAAAAACTATGTTTGCTCACAGCTGCTGTGAGAGTACTGGGATTTGGAGATGACATAACAGTTGAGATGAAAATGGATTTTTGCTATTTTCTGCTTTCCAAATAGCATTTCTTGCCCTAAACATGAATATCCAAGTTTGTTACAAACTAATGTCTTTTTAGATTGAAGGTGTGTAAATATTGCTTTGCTTTTTAGTTTTTTCTTTTCTTGAGACATCATCTTTCCCTTGAATTTGATGGTCTATTTCTTATTTATCCATAATACAAAACTACACCAAAAAAATTTCAAAATTCCCTTGAATTTGAAATCATTTTTCACTGAAATTAAAAAATTTCTTATTCTTAAAATTGTCTAATATTAATCATATGGTCACCATGATTTATAAAAATTGAAAGTTAACAAAAATTAATAAGGACATAATAAAGATTAAAAATAATAACGTTGTATTACTAAACAATCAAGGCAAAATAATCTCTTATGTCCAATTTGTTCATTCCACAAACAAAAAGCACAAGCCAGTTTGAGTTTACCAAACACTTTGCCACTGCTTTTGCCACTGACAGCTCTTATAAAAAGCCAGTTTACTAAACACTTAGCTACTTTGCTTTTCAACCACTTATTCTCAGAAATAAGCAAAATCCAGCTTTTTTGAAAAGCCCAGCCATACCAAACATAGCCATATAACCCTACAGTATCGGCAGACCCCAGATCCATATTTTCCATCCTCTCCTCCAACATAGCCGCGACCCACCTCCCTCTCTAGTCTCCTATTTCTCTCACTTTCCAATACCATTCTCAACCATTTTTCTCAAGAAATTTTAAGGAAAAATCAAAGGGCTTTCACTTCACATCATCAAGGCTTCATCACCACAAGGGATTTTGGCTTTGGTAAAGAGTGGGGGCTTAATATCAAGTTGGATTCATGTTTGCCTATAGCAAATTGTGAGCTTAATTTGTGTTCCCTCTCTCCTCTATCATTTCTCTTAATTTCTTATATATTGGATGATGTATTTGAGTATGGGTAATGAGTAGTTCAATTTTGGGAGTTAGGGTTGTGAAGCCCTAACTCATCTTGTGTAAATATTGATGCTTTAAATGAAATAAATGCAATTTCCATTGTGTATGCTTTAAATCCGAATTATTGGTCCTTAGAAGCATGTTTCTAGGCTTTGTCACCCTTTGAAATTATGTTGTGGGCAATTGTGATGAATAGATTGATAAATTGACAACTTATTAGTCTTGTGGCATCTAGGATTTGAGTGTGGTGACCATTAGCTAGCTTAATTGTAGCTAAACTTACTTGAGTCTCTATTATCTTGCTCTCTAGGCCTCTAATTTTGGATATTGCGGCCTTGACCGGTGTAATGCCCAAATTAGAGAGTTAATTGTGGCCTTAACCGGCATAATCAATACACCGAAAGGATAATTGGTTTAGTAGCCTTAACCGGTACTAGATACGGGACTCAACACATATAGGAAATGCATGCATTTGTGAAATTGACATCGATATTTGCAAGATAGTTAGTGTGAATCACCCGACACTCCCATGTTCCCATTAATTTGAAATCCGAATTTTAATTTCTTGCTTGATGATTAGTTGTTTGCTTTTATTTTAGTTTGCATTTAATTTAGTTAATTCCCAATTCAAAACTCCCAAACAAAATTCTAGCTTCCATTGTGCATAACTCATTTGGGTTACAAGTTAGTGGCTTTGATTAGGCTTAGTGTGAGCTAAGCCGAGCATTGCCGAGGCTTGGTGCCTTGTGAATATTATTTTACTTTATTTTATTTTTATTTTTCATTGTATGCTTTTAAGTTATTCTAGTGCCAATTACCTCGGTTAGGTCCAATACCTAATCCCCAAGGTACGATAATCAAGGTTTTAATACTTCCCTTACTTGATAACGATTCGTACGCTTGCGAGAGTTTATGAACCTAGTTAGAAAAATAATAAAATTTAGGACTAAATACTGTTTAGTCCTTGAGCTTTTAACCATAAAACACTTCAGTCCCTGACCTTCTAATTTCACACGTTTAGTCCCTGTACTTCAAAATTTCAGACCAATAGGTCCTTGCAGTCTAAAAGTTGCGGCGAAATGTCTATTATGCCCTCAGTTTTAATTAATTAATTAATTATTTTATTTTTTTTGGAAAAGGAATTTTTTTCCCTTTCTTTCTTTCTGTTTATTTTTTTCTTTTTTTTCCCTTTCTTTCTTTCTATTTGAAAAAAAAAAGAACAAATAAAATAAAGAAAAAAGAATAAATAATAAAAAAAGAAAGGAATAAATTTGTTTTTAAAAAAAACTGAGGGCATAATAGACATTTTGCAGCGACGTTTAGACTGCAAGGACCTATTGGTCTGAAATTTTGAAGTACAGGGACTAAACGTGTGAAATTAAAAGGTCAGGGATTGAAGTATTTTATGGTTAAAAGCTCAATGACTAAACAGTATTTAGTCCTAAAATTTATTTAAGAAAAGAGACAAAAAATAAAATATTATTTACAAATAATGGATAGTAGTGTGCATATCATGCGGTAGTTTTTATTTTAATTTTTTTTTATGTAATTTTGTCTTTTTTATTATTTTGTTAATTGCATTTGTATCCCTTATTTATTAAAAATTAATTTAAAATAATTTATGGTGCGAGGATATTCGAGTATTTTCACACCCACTTTGGCTAACAATGTCTTTCCTCTTAAATATAGTACTAATAATGTATACAACTATACTATTCTTTATTGACACATGCATCATAATTTTATTTTTATTTTTTATATTTATTTGTACTTTTTGAATTTAAAAAAAAGAAAGAAAGTTATATATGTAGGTTGTGAGAAGTTATATATGTAGATAGTGAGATTGAGAAGTTATATCTTAAGAATGTAGGATGAGAAGTTATTCTTAACATTTTTCTTCTTTTTTTGAATTTTTTATTTATTTATCAGTTTGTTATTTACCATAATTAATGTCATTCGTATAAATATAATTGCAAATTCTCTCTCACCTAAAGAAACCCTAATTCCGGGCTTACTCCGCATTGCAAAATTGTTCTTGTCTGGTGGCGCCCGGACGTTTGGGCTAGCCTCCAGCCTCACCTCCGTTATGGGGTTTGCTGTTGGACGGGAGATCGATATCTATTGCCCATAGGACTTCGTCGGGGGGATTTTCTCAGGTTTTGTCAGATGCTTCGGCTGGGATGGTGGCGAAGGCGGTTGTCGTGCTGTACAGGCCAATAATCAATCCCCGTTGATGGTTTCTTGGATTGACGGAGCCATGGGTCTGGATCGATGGCCATGTGGGGTTGCGAGGCCTGGATCAAGGATGGTGTTCCATGGTGATGTAGGTTGCGGCGGCATGGCTCGGGACATTTCGGATTGAGGGGATGAGATGGCGTGGCGGTGCGAATCATGGCGACATGGGCCCGACGGAACTCGGCCGGACTGCCACGTACAACGGGGATGATGGGAGGAGACGATGGACTGGCCCGAATCAGGATGATGGGCTTGGAGTGATTTCCTTGGTGACTACCATATTGGGCTTCGAAATTTTGGGCTGGGGTTCTGCCCCAGTCCATTTTTAATTTGGACTTGGGTTTAGGCCCTTGGCCCAACCCTATGTTTTTAGTTTTTTTGTCTAATTACAATAAATTTCCTTGTATTAGGAACCTAGATCTCTAGTACCTCCGACGTAGTACCAATGAAGGATCCTTGCTACCTCTACATATTTGAATGTATAATGAGTAGGTCTATTTCTATGTACTACTGTAGGTACTACCACTATCTTCTTGTCTGTCTATGTCCTTAAATGGCAGCAGAAGGGCATGTAACGACCTATTCTGACTTGTGATGAATATATTATTTCGCCCCAGAGGCTTTACTAAAAAAAAAAAAATCATTCGTATTAAAAATTATTTTATATTAACCTATAATGAAAGGATATTTATGTTAGTTCATCCACATTTTGGCTGACAGAGTGGGTTCTATTAATAATGGTATATCTATTAATAAAATTTCAAGTAACCATTTTCCATATATTAATCTCTACTTGATTGAAACAAAATTTCACTTAAACCAAATAACTATTTTTCCTTGAAGAATGAAATTTACAATTTTTAATTTGCAATCCACCTTATTCTTTTCTCTTTGCTGCTTTACTAGTTACTACAAAAGTTAGACGTTAATCGTCATCAAGAAAACGAAATTTGCAAGTGAAGATTAAACCTTATTTAAGGCGAAATGGAGAACGTGAAAAAGAATATATATATATATATATATATATATATATATATATATATATATATATATATAACCCTAATGATTGAAATATATAAAAAGCCCTAGGCCCCACTCTGACGCCCAAAACACTAAACACTGCTTTTGCTTCTCTACCACTCTCACCCTGGAACGATCAATGACTTTGCATAGTCGCTAGCTCTTGTTGGAAACGATGTAGTGGATATCTCCAAGATGTCAGTAACGGATATTCGGCGAGTTTCTTAGGCATACCTCCTTGCAGAGCCTCTCACTTCGAAGCCGTTTACGACGTTGGATCTGCAGCGACATTTCAAGCGCGTCTAAGTTTTCAATGCTGCATTCAAGGTCTAGGAGATAGCACATAAATGCTTTGTTATCTCATTTGATCTGCACAAGGATAGGAACAAGGTATTGCAAGGAGGACTGTGGTATTTTTAGCAAGCACCGGTCATCATCAATGAATATGATGGCTTGGAATCCCCCACTACAATTCTGATGGATGAACTGTTTTTTTGGGTGAAGTTGCGTAACATACCATCAACCTTGGAGGTAAAGAACACAATTATCAATGTTGCTTCAATTGTAGGAAGGTTTCTAGAGATGGATGACAAACTGTTCAAAGCAACAAGAGACATTAAGGTTCATGTGGCGCATGATATTGCCAGACCCTTCTTCTTGACAAAAACCCTAAAGTTAGCGCCGGGAGTCACTTTGGTAGACTTTGTAGGATTCATTTTTTACTTCTGAAACTTCTTTCTTAGACTATGTATGACTTGCTATTGCCATGTTTTTGGATGGGCATACTCTATGACATCATATCTTCTAGATTGATCAACAACCTTTGAGAAAAACTCCAAGTAAGTCGCCGGAAAAGATCTCCCAAAAAGTTTTGTGGACTTCCCTTGTAATTTCCGGACAAAGGAATGATCAAACTGCATCCTTAGCATCTATACTTTATGGTTAATGCCTTCACTGCTCCATTTAAACATATTATTATGGGATTGCTTCACGAAGTACTTGTACCCCCAAAAGGGGGGTGGATGGAAAATTCGCTGGAATTTCACTTTTTTCTCCTTTTGTTAAGATTTTCTACAAAACATGGAATAAGATTAGTACAAGTAATTTCCATGTTTTAGGGCACAAATATATATATGAATTATGATCCAACATTAGTTGGAAATATTTATTCTGACGTTGTTAGTCGAAGACATGTCGTAGAAAAAGTTTTCTGACAACCTTTGTGGTCGGAAAATTAATATTCATTGGAAACAGTTATTCCAACAAAATGAGTGGTCGAAAAAACGTCACCGAAAATATATATTCCGGTGAAAATTGTGGTCGCAACTAATTCATCAGAAATACAATTATTTCCAACAGAAAAAATTAATTCCATCGACTTATTTTTGGATGAAACAAACATTAATTCCGACCAAAAGAAGACCAAAATCCGATGGCCATTTCCTACAGGAATTTACGATGGTTGGTTGGAAGAAAATTATTTCCTACCAAGGTATTTCCGACTACTTCCAATGATGACTTTTTCGTAGGAAAAATGTATTTTTGACCAAAGATGCTATTTCCGACCAATTTTTGATGGTCGGAAATTACCGTCTATGTTGTAATGGAGCAGACTCGAAAGGAGAGGCCAAGATGAGAGGCATAAAGTGTCAGAAGAGGGAAGATCCATGGAAATATTGTAGATAGGTGCCTTCCCTAACTCTCAAGCCAATGATCCATATCAATATAGATCTAGATCTGCCCATAGAGAAGAGGGAGGAAAACTAAGGAAGTGTGTTTGATTTTTGTTTTTCATAAAGAAGGTAGACTTTCTCCCACTAGGAATTATTCTTTTTGATTACTCTAGTTGTTGATTAGTCTTGCTATAGTTGATCACTTCATATGTTGACAAGAAGCTTTTGAAAAAAATTTAAAAAGATGCAAAATATTCTTCGCAGCTTTAGGAGAAATCTTGCTAAAAGTCCAGCATTCATTGGTAGATATTGAAATACTTTTTTCTCTCCAAAGTCCTAACTCCTAAATTCAATCCAAACTTTGTCCCTATCGAAAAGAAAGATGAACCATCTTATTCTTATACCCAACTGCGGACCACAACATAACTATTACACTGAAAACTCAACTCTCTTCCATACTTGGAAATGTAACTCCAGTGTTCCATATAGAGAAACCTGTATTTGAGAGTTAAAACAAACTATAAGTGAAAATCAACTACACATTGAAAAGTGAAAACTAATAATCACAATTGGAAACGTAATTCCAATGTTCCATATAGAGAAACCCGATAAGAGTTCTTGATAGGTATATCTAGCTATATGTGGAAATCAATCTACTTCTCTTAATAATAACTAGTCTGAAACTATGTAAGAAAATATTTTCATTATAAAAATAGCAAAATTTATTAAAAAGAAGAAGATATAAATAGTTTATGCTTTAGGAAAAAGGGTTGCAGAGAACAATAGAGAGAATTTGGGAGAATGAATTGTGCTTTCATTAATAATTGAGGCCTCTTTATATAGAGGATTACAAGCAAAGAATCCAAGTCTTACAAGGAAACTGAATCATACAATGAATAGAATATCTCCTTAGATATTGGTAAGGCTAACCCTATTACAACTCAGAAAAGTAATCATAGTTTGGGCTAGACACACAAATTAGTTGTCCTTAAGCACTCCCCCTTGTGTCGCCCAAACGTGGTGCTCCTCTCATTACCTCGTCAAAAACCTTGCTAAGTAACAAAAATCCAGTGGGACAAAAATAACCTCGGCCGAAGGAGGAAAAGAGCACAACACATCATTCACGTTTTGAGACCATACATGTACACATCTCTCCTTGATGTCTGCATCTCCCCCTAATGAGAGGATTTAGGCAATGACTTTGTAAACAAGTCTGCAAACGATGCTACCAACATTATTCTTGAAAGTAGATTTAGGCAATGACTTTGTAAACAAGTCTGCCATACTGTCCTCAGATCGAACTTTGTTCACTTTGATCTTGAGGAGAGTCTGTTGTTGCTGATGATGCTTGGTGTTGCCTTTAATGTAGCCTTACTTCATTTGCTCAATGCAAGTGGCGTTATCCTCATAAATGCTCGTATGCTCATCTGTGGTAGACTTTAAACCACAATTGCTTCGAACATGCTTAATTATAGATCCAATCCATATACATTCACAAAACACTTCGTGAAGAGCAATAATATTTGCATGGTTCGAAGATATAGCAACTAGGGTCTGCTTTATAGACCTTCAAGATATCACTGTCTTATCTATGGTGAACACATAATCAGTTTGAGAACGACCTTTATGTGGGTAAGAGAGATACCCAGCATCAGCAAAACTTACCAAAACACTAATGTCGTTTTGGGCCAGTGTTGGCGGCGTTCTTGGTGTATGATGGGTCCGAATCCATCATCTCTCTATAGGGATAGAACAAGTCCATATCTCCAGTCCAACAACGTCGTGTTGGCGTATAGCTATATCTAGCTAACAAATTCACTGCAAATGAGATGTCCGGCCTTGTGCATTTTGTATAACTACAATAATGAGCCTATTGCACTCAAGTAGGGCACTTCTGCCTTTAAATGTCACGCCCCTGATTTTTAACACAAATAAAAAATCGATATATAATCCCATAATTATACATGCGTGATCGTTCAATCATCAATACAAAATACCTGGAAACTTTTTCCCTTTTAAACCAAGTACATACTGATGACCTGAACCCTCAAAGTTAATATACACAAGCTTATATATTACAAAAGCTTACGAATTAAATTGTCAACAACAAAATAAAACGTAAATGCTCCTCAGAGCTCACTGCAAGTGGAAGTCTTAATAATGGTAAAGTCACAAAAATGGCTTCTTACCATAAAGCTGCAAATGGCGTTACCTCAGCATCAACCACGATTATACTGACCTGCAGGTTGCCACACAACAAACCCGGTAATCTTTTGCAAGCCCGTATGAGTAAACTTAAAACCACAAAGCAGAAAACACATTCTGAAGTCACCTAAACCTAAACAACGATAAGCACATAACTTACAACTACAACCATCTGTTTCATAATCTTCCATAACATACTTATGTAGGTCAACTCATGACTAAAACCACATGCTCAGATTCTCAACCTAGCATCCAATTACACAAATTCCGGTCAAACAAAACCTCAAGTAATGTTTGGAAATCCTTTAACACACAACGGCGAGTCACAAAGATCACACTCATTTCCTTCCCACGGGAAGCCTTTGTCATCAACATGACATCAAAGGTGAAAACAATGAATCACCTTCCTATCCTCACACAGAGCTAAATCGTCATCACTATGGCCTTTAAGATCAATCAAATCATAAATCAATAAAATCAAGAAGAAAACACGACAATCACAATTCAAAACAGGCAAAACAGTTCATAGTAACCCCTACGTATAGTTTAGTTCAGGAGGTCACATTAAGACAAGCAATTCAAGCCATAGTAATCATCATAACCCCACATTCTGACATCCATAGGTAGCTCCGACCATCACCGCAGTCTTCTCGATCTTTGTTAACTTAATAACAATTCAACTTCGCTACCGAGCAGTCATCACACTGATGGTCATCACACAGATAGCAATCAGCCAACTGATCATCACACAGATATTACCGGTCATCACATAGATAGCAATCGTCCAACTCATCACACAGATTTCACCAGTCATCACACATATAGCAATCATCCAACAGAGCATCACACAGATATCACTGGTCGTCACACAGATAGCAATCGTCCAACTCATCACACAGATTTCACCGGTCATCACACAGATATCAATCATCACAAACATTCACTGATGTCATCGATTCATTACACAGATAGTCCTACACAAGCTTTACATGACAATCATCACAAAGATTCATCACACTGATGTCATCAAATCATCACACAGATGTTCCTACACAAGCTTTACATGACAATCATCACAAAGATTCATCATACTGATGTCATCGATTCATCACACAGATATTCCTATACAAGCTTTACATGACAATCATCACAAAGATTCATCATACTGATGTCATCGATTCATCACACATATATGTCTACACAAGCTACCATATCTTAAATCTCCCTTAAGAAGGTCATACTAGACTCATGGTATCTCAACACATGAAATTCTACAATCACAACTCAATTCACAATTTCACCATTCTCGAGCAATAATGAACTCATTTCAATTATTGTTCACATCACAATGAAGTCACCAATACATATATATTTCACGTAAATATATATATACATAGTCATCCACTCAGGAATGCCACTATTACCAACTATAGTCATAGTTAACCTAATAACTCCGAGATAATATGGTAATTATGCTCATAACAAATATCGTGAGATTTACTCACCTCGAAATTCCTGCTGCGTCTTCAATATAGAACAAAGCAGCCAACCAAAAAATAACCGTCCAAGAATACTTTGTCAAGTACCTAATCACATACGGTCTCAACTTGGTAATAATTCACAAACGATTTAAGTTCGAAACCCCTGTTTTGAACTAAAATCCCCAAAGTGAAGTCAATCGACGCTAAACCACTTCCGAGACCACCCAATGTCTCTGGAATACTTCTACAATCGATATGTCAAAATCACAAGTCGATAGGATAGTCGGATCCTCACGGATTGAATCATCGAACTGTCCGAAACCGTAAAAACCCTAACATATTCATACGATCTCCAAAAATTACGTATTATATATCGAAATGCTCGTATCAATGAGTAGATGATATATAAAACCAGAAACTATCCATTATATGGCCGGAAGGCCGCCAGTACGCCGCCAAAGTCAGTGGTACAACCACCACCGGCCAAAACTCAAAACTAGATTAATCCAACCGTCCAAAATGTCAAGAACACCAAATAGATCAACTTTAATACCTGGGGTTTAAGCCAACTTGGCCTAGATCGCCGCCTATAGCCGCCACAAGCCGCCGTGAACTGTCACCTTAAGTTGATCCGATTCCAACGTGAATCGATCAAAAAAAACACCATGGATCACTTGAGGAAGCGCCCACGAACTCAAAACAGGAAGCTTGAAGCCGTGTAGTCGCCGGAGCTACGAATTCCGATCGGGTCCGACTGCACTCCAAATCACGCCTTGCAGCACCGCCGTGGGTGAGAATCATCACTATAGGCCGCCGTAGAGAGGACCGCAAGGTGGAGGCGAAGATGTCTGTGCAGGTTTCATCGGTAGAGGTCTTCCAAAAAAGGAACGCTGGCCAGGTCGGAATTGGGGGTCAGGGTCGGGTCGGTCGCGTTTTAGGAGAAAGAACAGAGCTTCAGACTTTCCGACAGGGGAAACTTGCCAAAATATAAATAGTAATTTCTGAAAATGGAAACCCCTATTTATAGAATTTTCCCAATTTTCAATCACTCATAACTTTCTCATACGAACTCCGATTTTCTCATTTCACATATCCACGAACTCGACGCACTCTACGACTTTGGTGAAGGAAGTTTTTGGAGAATCCCAACGTATAAAAAGTCAACCCCCCCCCCGCCCTCCCAAAACCATACTTTTCGAATTCGAATAACAATTCATCCAAAACGCTTCCGCTCCATCCACGAGCCACGAAAATCCTCGGAAAATAATAACGAATTTTTGTGGCACTACATAACAAATCTTCGTCATCATCCTTTGGACGAAGAGGACCTTTTCTAGGATCAAGACTACTGACGATCATGGGCGTGCTTGAAGGCTTGACCTTGTCAAAAGGCCTAAGCATCCATCAACACAGTGCTCAAGTTCCAAACTAAAACATAATCGTGTTCTCCCAAGATCCTTCATCTTAAACTCGGATTTCAAGTGTTTAAGGGTTTCCAATGAAGATCATGTCACCAACATGAACCGCGATAGAATTCGGAACTTGTCATAGAAATGCATGTGCATTTACATATCCCTTCCAGATCAAGTAGTCACTTTAGTAAGTATTTCAACCTCATTGTAATGCGCTTCGTGGTCTAGAGCCACTTCACTTGGGAAAATGAAGTCCACCAGGAACTTTCTTATATATTCCGTATCTAGATCCCTATAGAGATACGTAGTGATCACATCCATTACTAGAGAAGATGTATTCCTGTAGTCGATTTCATGGCCTTTTTTTGAGAAGTCTTACTCCATAAGGCGAGATTACAATTTCTTTTTCTCATCACGCTTTCTAATGATGACCCATTTGTCAATAAGTTTTATGTTAGGAGGTGTCGGTATCACTGGCTTGAAAAACTTTCCTTTAATTTCGTTAGAGAATCCAACTTAACCTGGATCGTATCTTTCCATATAGGCCAATTTTCTATACATTGGCATTCATTCATCAACGGAGCATTGTTTTGATCATCGGACTCAACAAACTCATGCACAATGAAATGCGCGAATAATCTCAATCATGACGGAGTTTCTATCTCACGTCTCACGTACACTGGTGTAATTTGTTAGAGAGCTATATATTCTCAGAAATAGGTTCTGTCGTTGAGGAGTCCCCCAATGATAACCATAATCCAAAGCATTCTCATGAGACAAATTTTGATGTCGATAATCAAATGATTGAGTTGTGCCAAAGTATCATTCGAACCCATGGGCCTCCCATGCATCCTAACTAGGGCCATGGCCTGTAACACCAGAGTGCCACTCTCCGTGTAGGGTGACATTACATCCTCTCGTAGGGACGTCCATCCTTGCTGGCACATTTGCAGCAGATATGTGTGATCTTGTCACTTTAGCGGGAATCAAGATGAAACATAGTGGGGACAAACCACGACAATTCATGTCGTTCATGTTGAACATCCATGTTTTCATCTCCCCCTAAAGATAGGAAGACTGTCTCATCAAAGTGATAATCCGCAAATCTAGCGGTAAAGAGATCGCCTAGTAAGGGTATTAAGTGGCGGACGATAGTTGGAGTCTCAAATCTAACGTATTTTCCCATTCGTTAGTGAAGACCTACCATAGTGCTTTATGGCGGCGCAATAGGCACATAAATGACACACTCAAATATGCGCAAGTACGAGAGACTTGTACCCAGTCACTAGTTGTAACATAGAGATAGATTGAGTGGTAATGGATTGTAGACGAATTAGCATAGCTGCATGATATATTGCATCACCCAAGCGGATCTAGGGAGATTGGTGTGCATTACCAATGTCCTGGCTACTATCGTAGTTGTTTCCTTGAGACCATTTTGGTGTGTACATAAGAATATGATGTCCAACATCAGTCCCAGTGATATATAATAAGGGCTAAATACTGGTTACTACCCTGTGGTTTAGGTCCAAAATCAATTCAGTCCCCGGACTTCTAATTTCATGAAAAACAGCCCTATACTTTCAATTTTGATCTAATAGGTCCAATTCTTTAATATTTTGCTCTGGGTTCAACTTATAGTTGGATTATTTGATGAAAAACTTTTTATTTGATAGATTTCTAATAGTGAGACCCACTCCTAAATTGACTATGCATGGCACCTTAACACCACATCATAAAACATAGGCCATATATGAGCCACAGCAACAAGTTAAATGACTCAATTATCGGAAGACTAACATATTGGACCTATTAGATCAAAATTGAAACTGCAGGGGTGTTTTTGATGAAATTAGAAGTCCAAGGACTGAATTTATTTTGGACCTAAACCACAGAGTAGTAACCAGTATTTAGCCCATATAATAATTATTGAAAGCTTCGATGTAAACTCTCTAGCATTGTCAAGTCCAATTAACTGAATGAGATTATCCAGGGAGTGAGCTCGTCGCCATATGATTTGTGCTAGGAGTGTAGCATAAACAACATTACAAGTGAACAATGGCACAACACGTGACCAACGTGTTTGCATGTCTCAACCAACATTATGGGATATTTAAACGTCCGCAAATTGGTTGAATCGGTCCACAGAATCCTCTCGGATTCTATGTAAGAACAGAATGAGTATTTTCGTATCCTTTGTGTAAGATAGTCTCAGTCCAAACTTTTCTAAGGAGCGGGCTTTGTAGAATAAGCGAGAGATCTTAGAATCAACCAATGAGGTTTTGGTTGGGCCTGAGCGTCTGAAACGCTGTTGGAAGCAAAGTTGGCAACTGCAGCATTACCTAGGGGACCATCACCATGATGGACACCAACCATTGCGTCATGGATATGGAATGCGCCAGCCCAAGGCTGGCTGTGGACGGCGGCGGCTCCAGAGACTGTGGTGACCACACTTAGTCTAGGAATCAACTTTTGATTCGTGCTTCATTTCCCTTGAAAGAATGGATGTTCTTGTGACGTCTTTAGTAGCAGATCATCATATCAAGACTAGGATAACCTATGCTGTAGTGACAAGTCTTACAATGCAAGAAGACAGTGCAAAATGCACACAAGGGAATTTAGACATGCAAGCACTCAAGTATATAACGATCCTAAAATTATCAGTAAAGTATTCCATAACACATAACAAAGAGGTGGACACTTTGAGATGCTGACCTTTCTTGAAGTTTCAGATTCAACTCCAGAGGCGTCAATAGAATCATTCCCACATCGTTTCAGCAAGTCAAGACCATTAGCATTTCCCAATATCTTGATTCGGTTTCCACTTGAAGAAACGGCCAATATCTTGACCATTAGCAAATCAATGCAGATATCCAAGCTGATTTAAACAAGCACAGATAATGAAACTATCATAGATTAATAGATTTTCATAAAAAACTAAAGAAGAACAAGAATTTGGTTTGGCAGATACTTCAAACTAAAATGGTATTTCAAGGCTAGTTCTTTGAATAAAACAAACAAGAATCGTTCTTTGTGAAGCTACCTTTGTACATAACTCAAACCTATAACTTGTAACCAAAAAAACATATGGCGGTCCTCAACATATGAAGATAAGTTGAATCAGATGACATTCTCATGTTTTATCATCCAATAAAAACTAGACCTGATATGCAGTGCACAAACAACTTTATCAAACCAAAGAAACTATATTGCATGGAACCTCCACCTTAACTCTCTTCACTACAATCCCTTACCTTAATTTTCCCACATAAGCATTGCTTCCTTAAGATATGCATGCCATCAGCATCAAGTGATATTATGTACTCAGTGTGTGACCAATGCATGTATCTCCGTGCTGCTAATAGAAACTTTCCCTTATCCGTGAATGCCGGGAATGGGAGAAAAAGAAGAGAGAGAGAGAGAGAGAAAAAAAAAACAAAAAAAAACAAAGAATTAGGATCCAAGCTGTCAACAATTAGAACCCTTATGTATGGTCCCTAGCATCTAGATAACAAAACTAGTACAACAATAACTTCAAAATCATAGTAAAAAGATAGTTCAGCAATGCAGACAATTTACCAAACTAAGTATCTTTAAGCATCTATTGATTTCCCTTCAAAATTTCGCTTCTCCTGTCAAATGACAATATTTGACATATTTGTCTTTCTAACCACCCAAGTGACCAAAAATCAAAAGAGAAAAGATATTTTAATAGGGTGGTTCAAGTTGGACCTCCGAATTTGATATTTGGACCTCTATTTTTTTTTAATTATCAATAGATTTTGTCAACTTATATGAAAAGACAAAGAGAAGTTTTAAATACATACCTCTAATTACTTAATACACACTTCTTACTCAATACACCTACCATTTAATTTCTCATTCTAATATTTTACTAAATACACTACCCAAATTACCTAAAATATCCTTATCCTAACAAACCATGAAATACACTATTATTTAACAACATTAAGGCTACTATTTAATTTGATTAGTATATCTGACCATATTAATTACTTGTCTTAGTTATTGGGAAATCCATAAGGATTCATTATTGGTCCCTTCAAATAGATGCTTAGAAATAGGTTTTGTATTATTTGAGTTCTCATCCACCAAACACCTTATTGATAAAGTATAAAATTTTGAGTCGAACATTCAACCAAAACTGTATCAGTAATTTTTCAACAATGGCGGAACTATGAAATTGTCATTGGATGGTCAAACAAATTAACAATTACAAAGTTTTATACCTGCGATCTTTTATATTAAATAATAAATTGACTAATCATAACTTTTAGAAGAAAAAAAAAAACTAAAAGTGGGAGTAAAGCGATTTCTTTTAAAAACATTTAATGCCACTGATTTTGAAATTCTAAATTATATGGTTTCTCACCCCATTTAATTACAATTTATTTAAGAAAAATTTAAATTAGATGGTTTCTAACTTTATTATTGTTTTAAATGAGGATGCATGTATAGAAATTTATTGTGCTTATAATTATATAATCATATAAGGAAGATATGATTATTATTATTTTTCTTTTAATATATAGATGTCTATTTTGGTCATTTAATCTATCTATAAAATCTGATTTAAAATATAAAATAATAGGGATGTGTATTAAGTAGTTTGGGGTGTGTATTTAAAATTTCTCAAAGACAAATAAGGATAAAGAGAAAAAAAAACTACTCTTCTTACCTCCCCTATAACATTCAATTTTTTCCCGATATTCCTTATGTTACCTATATAACTTTATAATTTACCTAAAACAATTAAGTAAAGATAATTAATTTCTATACAGGGCCCTATCATTTAATACAAAAGTAATTTAAAAACAATATTAATTTGAAATTTCCTTAAACTAAATTTATTGAATATCTTGGTGTAGTTATTACTAATTAAGATCCAAGCTTATAATTAGATTTAATCGATGTATATATATTATTTTTCTAAGAACCAAAGTCTTTTATAGAACCATCCATATTGCAAAAAAAAACAAAAAAAGCTATGATCTGGATTAATAGAAAAATGTTTGTAATTGTCTACTTGTTCGGATCCTCCAAGAATCATTTTTTGTTTCGTCACTGAAAGTACACCAAAAATATATGCAGCTTACTCACACAATTCTTCATGATTAAATTGATAGAGATAAGAAAAAAAAAAAATTGTTGAAGATACATATTTAATTGTTCAAGGGTGTTTTGGTAAAATTAAGGAGGTCTACTTAGTTATTTAAGGGCACGTTTACTTACTTGGAAGGAAAAGGAATGATTACGGGGTAAAAACATTCCTGCGTTTACTAACACATAAAGGAATCGGAATGATTCCGGGTAAAAGAATTCCTGCGTTTACTAACACATGAAGGAATCAGAATGGATGTATGCCCCACCTCCTTATCAGGAATCGATTCCTGAATACTCAGGAATTCGATTACGAAGGGGGGAGATGGGTTTAGGAATCATTCCTCCAGAATCAATACCGATTCCTTTCTTCTCCCATTCCACTTGTCTCTGATTCATGATTATTTTTCATTCCAAGTAAGTAAACGTGCCATAAGTATTCAAAAAAGTGAATTGGAGGTTTAATAAGTAGGAGAGGTCCAAATATCAAATTTGGAGGTCCAACTAGAACCTCCCATTTTAATATCTTGTCGTTGGTAGCATACTTAAAAAGATGGAGAGAATGGAGATCCCAAAGTCTAGACCAAAATTAGTTGCTACAAACAATGAATGAGAAATTGAAACCTATCCAACACTTGTTTTAGCATGAACCATGGAGAATTTTGAGCAGAGAATCTATCCATATTACAATCACAAAAGAGATAATCAATAATCAAGCGATCTAGGATGCACCTACAGACGGTAAAGAACATAAATTTGATACCCAATTCATAAATAGAGACAAGAAACACTGATTGTCCTGCAGTAAATTGAAACACCTGTAAGTCTATATTTGCTAAAGGCTATGTCTTCAATATTAGAAATCATCAATCAGAAATCAATAACCAAAAAAAAAAAAATTCAAATTTGAATAACAGGGAGAGAAAAGCAAAATATACATGTCTCTGCCATTGAAATCCAAGTTGTTTTCCCCAAATGAAGCCTCAACATCATTGCCATACTCTGCTTCACTTCCGATAGTACCAAAACACCTCTCCCCCTCCTTCTCCTTCCTCTCCAGTCCAAATCCGCCTACGAGCCCACACTCAGCCGCAAGGATCCATCAACGCCCGATCCTGACCCTATACCTGATTGTTGGCATCGTTTCGCGCCATTGACTTCTGAAAGCGGCTTCTTCGAAGCTGGAGATAGTACAGTGATGACGAACGAATATCAACAAAAGACCTAACAGCCCAATCTAATTTCAAAGGAAATTAGCAAAACCACCAAATCAATATCCCAACAAAACCCTAAAATACGAAATCAATCGACGTAGAAACCCTAAGAGGATGAACGATCTTACAATGCAATTAACAATACTGAATACTTCAGACTCTAGCTGTTCTGAGAAAGGAATCTTCTGTCTCTTTTAGCTCGGGGAGTGCAAAGGAATCTTCCGTCTCTTTTGATGGAGAGGAATCAAGGGAATCTGGGTTGGGTTATTGGTAATGGATGGGACTGTGATGCCCCAGAAATTTGTATTTATTTTCCGAGAATTTTCCGGAATTTAAATTATGGGTATCGGACGGTTTCGTGGCTCGTGGACGGAGCGGAAGTGTTTCGGACGAATTTTTATTCGTAAAGTGTGGAATTAGGGGGGGTTTCAAGGTTGACTTTTGATACGTTGAGATTCTCCGAAAACTTCCTTCACGAAAGTTGTAGAGCGCGTCGATACGAGTTCGTGGACATATGGAACGCGAGAATCGGAGTTCGTATGAGGAAGTTATGGCTATGGAAAGAAGTTTCCATTTTAGTATATATAGGAAAAATCAGAAAAATATTTCATTTTTTCCACTTTCCTCTTCCGGAAACCCTTTTTCTCTCCCTTTTCTCTCTCGGTCGATACCTTCAGTATCAAAGAATTTCGACTGACCCGACCCGAACCAGGCATTCCGACCCGACTTTTCCGGCCAACTGCGGCGGTCTCCGGCCGTGAAACTTGGCCAGCGGGGTCGCCTCCTCCGTCTGGTTGTCTCTGTGGTGCTCTCTAGCGCCGATTCATCTCCACGGCGGCGCTGCAAGGTGGTGCAGCCTTGTGTTTTCGGACCCGGCCGGAAAACACAACTCCGGCGACCTCATGACTTCAGGCTTCTTGGGTTGAGTTCAGAACAAGCTCCCTGATCGATCCTTGGTGTTTGTTTCGACCGGTTTACGTGAAAATTCGATCAACTCGGATTGGATTACTGTTCACGGCTTGTGAGGTAGTTTTCGACCCTTTATGCTTGTTTCTGACTTCGAGCTAGTTATGAGTATCCACAAGCATGCTTAGATGAAGAACTTTGATGTTGGGAGTTTTGTGAAATAGTGAGTTTTGACCGGCGGCGGTGCGCCTCCGTCTGTGGCGGCGTTCCGGCGGTGTTCCGGCCACTTAATGAACTATTTTTGGTATTATATATGTTCTACTCGTTGATACAAGCGTTTCGATATATAATATGCAAATTTTGGAGTTCGTATGGAATTGTTATGATTTTTGCAGTTTCATACCGATCGATTTATTCTATCCGTGAGGATTTGAGCGTCCGATCGACTTGTGGTTTGGTCACATCGATCGTGGACGTATTCCAGAGACTTTGGAAGGTCTCGGATGTGGTTTTGCCTCGACTTGTTTTAGTTCAAAACAAGGGTTTCAGACTTAAATCAAATGTGAATCGTTACTGATTTTGATCATTGGTGATTAGGTGCTTCTAAAGGTGAATTGGACGAGTTGTTGGTGATAGTGTTAGTTCGGTTCTGTATAGAAGACGCAGTGGGAGTTTCGAGGTGAGTAATCTCACGAAGTTCATTTCACGAACGGGAATACCCTTATTGTTTTGAGAGTTATTTAGTTAACTGCAAACTATAGATGGTATTAGTGGCATTTTTAAGTAGATGACTATGTGTGTGTATATATATATATATATTATGGGATGTATATATATACATACGTATTCATGTATTAGTAGATATATGTTTACGTGAAATATATATGTTTTGGTGGTTTGTGGATTTATGAAAACAATATGCATGAAATGATGCTTTTTATTGTTTTGGGGTGTGGCTTTTGGAAAACAAATGATTTGTGGAAATGATTGATTTCGATTTGTTTTGAAAAGCGTTGAGATTTGAGAAAAGTGTTGAGATTTGGGTATGAAAACAATAGGCATGAATTGATGCTTTTTATTGTTTTGTGTTATGGCTTTTCGGAAAACAATAATTATGGAAATGTTGATTTCGATTGTTTTCAAAAGTGTTGTGATTTGTGCAACATTTTGGGTCCTGTGCGACTCCTTTAATGTTTTGCTCCAAGGGATAGTGCGGCCCGAGGATCGAAGGTCTGAGACCTTGGGCAGAATATCAGGTGACCACGTCTTTGGCCGGACGAGTGGTTACGTTTTTCAGTTAGAGCTCTAATCTGTCTGCCATATAGGTAATTCATGGGGTAACGGGAATTGGTTATTTACAACTCATGACATTACGTATTTTTAGGGAACAAGGTGTGAGTTGCTTCCTTATTAATGGTTTTTAAGGGGATAAGGTGTGAGTTGTTTTCCTTATTAACGTTTTGATAGAAATCAAGGTGTGAGTTGCTTTCTATGGTACGATTATGGTACATTTGATAGGAAACAAGGTGTGAGTTGTTTTCTATGTTTTACTGATAGAAATCAAGGTGTGAGTTGCTTTCTATGGTACGATTATGGTACATTTGATAGGAAACAAGGTGTGAGTTGTTTTCTATGTTTTACTGATAGAATTCAAGGTGTGAGTTGTTTTCTATGTTTTATTGATAGAAATCAAGGTGTGAGTTGTTTTCTATGTTTTATTGATAGAATTCAAGTGTGGGTTGTTTTCTATGTTTCGTTTTAAAAGGAAACAAGGTGTGAGTTGCTTTCTTTTATTTCGATTTGAAAGGAAATTAAAGTGTGAGTTATTCTCCCTTATTTCGTGTTTTAAGGAATCAAAGTGTGAGTTGTTTTCCTTATTTTTGGCGTGAGTTGTGTGTGGTTTGAGTTACTCATACGGGCTTGCAAAAGTTTATCGGGTTTGTTGTGTGGCAACCCGGTACACTATTCAAACGGTGTAGGGGTTAATCCTGCAGGTTAGGATAATCGGGGCTGAAGCTGAGGTAGCGCCTTTGCAGCTTTACGGTAGGAAGCCATTTTTGTAACTTTACCGTCGATAAGGACTTCCGTTGTATAGTTAACTCTGAGCTGCATTTACGTTTTATTTTGTTGTTGACAATTTAATTCGTATGCTTGTGTAATATATAACTCTATGAACGAGTGTATATTAACTTTGAGGGTTCAGGGCATCAATATCTGTGTAAGTTAAGGGGAAAAAGATTCCAGGTATTTTGTATTGATGACTGGACGTTCACGCATATATAATTATGGGGTTATATATATCGATTTTCATGTGTGTAAAATCAGGGGCGTGACAGGGACGTTGCTCTAGGTTTGGTGCTCTGGGTTGCTGCTACGCCAAGACAAAGCTAGGCGCCAGAAAATGTCTTTTTGATGTTTTGACTGTGGGGGAAAAGCACCGGCTTGTTAGGGCATCAATTTGATAAGCTTACATGGTAACAAAAAATAATTTTTGGACACACAAGGAGAAGTAATGTTCATGTTTCACTCATACAACATAAATTTGTTGTCTTATTTTTTCAACTAAAAGAGAGAATTTCTTAGTCTATTCATATAACAATTATCTGTTGTTTGAATTTTTCAAAGCTGGAAAAAAATGAACTAGTATGGATTTTCATGCTATTCAGACAACACAATTAGTTTATTATGTTATCTAAAAAACTTGAAACATGTGACACCCTCATCTAATGGCCTTTATGAACTTGATTAACACCATTCAATTGTAGTCATTCATTACGTCGCCGGCATTCAATAGCGGTCATTTATTCTGTAGTGGCTGATTTAATCTCTGCGGCTTTTAAATATCCTGAATCATTTTAACACCCGCATCTACTGACATTTATGAACTTGACTAACAACATTCAATCGCGGTCGTCGTTCATTAAGCCGCGGGCATTCAATAGCGGTCATCCATTTATGTAGCAACTGATTAGCAACAATCATTCATTACACCTTGTGGGTCCACCTTGCCAAATTTAGGTGCAAAGTAAGGTTTCAAAATTTGGTTTCGATTACGGTACTTCAAATTTAAGGAAATTTCGGAGAAAGTTTCGATTTCGGTGGAAATTTCAGTTAAAAATAAAGAAATCAAATTAATTGCATTTATAAAATGATATTTTTGAATGAAACTTTTACATAGACTAAACAAACCTATAATAAACCTATTTAAAATGTAACATCTCTAAAATTATACATTTATAATAGAATTATGATATTTTATATGGACAAATAATTAACTAGTACTGTAGTAGGTTGCTAAATTAGTGCTTTTATCTATGTGTATTGATAATGTGTTGTATATTGATAATGTAAATATGATTTACTTTTTTTAATAATTAGAAAATTACAATGGGGCAAGGCGGGGCAAGTAAAACCAAAACCCGGTTAATGAAAATGAACAAGTACAACAAAAGGAATATAAAAAGCTAAAAGTGACTACGATGTGGTTCAATCTAGCTGGTTGAATTGCTTTCATTTAATATCATACAATACTGCTC